>NC_090382.1:18888974-19217724 GCF_036365525.1 Heterodontus francisci
GCAGAAAATAATTTAGACCAGATTGGGTGATGATGGCAGTTTCTAATTTAGACCAGACTGGGTGTTGATGGCAGTTTCTAATTTAGACCAGACTGGGTGATGATGGCAGAAACTAATTTAGACCAGATTGGGTGATGATGGCAGTTTCTAATTTAGACCAGATTGGCTAATGATGGCAGATTTTAATTTAGACCAGACTGGGTGATGATGGCAGTTTCTAATTTAGAACAGACTGGGTGAGGATGGCAGTTTCCAACATTGACCAGACTGGGTGATGATGACCGTTTCTAATTTAGACCAGACTTGGTGATGATGGCATTTTCTAATTTAGACCAGACTGGCTAATGATGGCAGTTTTTAATTTAGACCAGACTGGGTGATGATGGCAGTTTCTAATTTCGACCAGACTGGGTGATGATGGCATTTTCTAATTTAGACCAGACTGGGTGATGATGGCATTTTCTTATTTAGAGCAGACTGGGTGATGATGGCATTTTCTAAGTTAGAGCAGACTGGGTGATGATGGCATTTTCTAATTTAGAGCAGACTGGGTGATGATGGCATTTTCTAATTTAGACCAGACTGGGAGTTGATGGCAGTTTCTAATTTAGACTCGACTGGGTGATGATGGCAGAACCTAATTTAGACCAGATTGGGTGATGATGGCATTTTCTAATTTAGACCAGACTGGGTGTTGATGGCAGTTTCTAATTTAGACTAGACTGGGTGATGATGGCAGAAACTAATTTAGACCAGATTGGGTGATGATGGCAGTTTCTAACTTAGACCAGATAGGCTAATGATGGCAGATTTTAATTTAGACCAGACTGGGTGATGATGGCAGTTTCTAATTTAGAACAGACTGGGTGAGGATGGCAGTTTCTAACATTGACCAGACTGGGTGATGATGGCCGTTTCTAATTTAGACCAGACTGGGTGATGATGGCATTTTCTAATTTAGACCAGACTGGATAATGATGGCAGTTTTTAATTTAGACCAGACTGGGTGATGATGGCAGTTTCTAATTTCGACTAGACTGGGTGATGATGGCATTTTCTAATTTAGTCCAGACTGGGTGATGATGGCATTTTCTAATTTAGACCAGACTGGTTGATGATCGCATTTTCTAATTTAGACCAGACTGGGTGATGATGGCAGTTTCGAATTTAGACAAGACTGGGTGATGATGGCAGTTTCTAATTTAGACCAGACTGGGTGATGATGGCAGTTTCTAATTTAGAGCAGATTGGGTGATGATGGCATTTTCTAATTTAGAACAGACTGGGAGATGATGGCATTTTCTAATTTAGACCAGACTGGGTGATGATGGCATTTTCTAATTTAGCCGAGGCTGGGTGATGATGGCAGTTTCTAATTTAGACCAGACTGGGTGATGATGGCATTTTCTAATTTAGACCAGACTGGGTGATGATGGCATTTTCTAATTTAGACCAGACTGGGTGATGATGGCAGTTTCTAATTTAGACTAGACTGGGTGATGATGGCAGTTTCTAATTTAGAGCAGATTGGGTGATGATGGCATTTTCTAATTGAGACCAGACTGGGAGATGATGGCATTTTCTAATTTAGACCAGACTGGCTGATGATGGCATTTTCTAATTTAGACCAGACAGGGTGATGATGGCATTTTCTAATTTAGACCAGACTGGGTGCTGATGGCAGTTTCAAATTTAGACCAGACTGGGTGATGATGGCAGTTTCTAATTTAGAGCAGACTGGGTGATGATGGCATTTTCTAATTTAGAGCAGACTGGGTGATGATGGCAGTTTCTAATTTAGACCAGACTGGGTGATGATGGCATTTTCTAATTTAGACCAGACTGGGTGATGATGGCATTTTCTAATTCAGACCAGAATGGGTGATGATGGCATTTTCTAATTTAGACCAGACTGGGTGATGATGGCATTTTCTAATTTAGACCAGACTGGGTGATGTTGGCATTTTCTAATTTAGAGCAGACTGGGTGATGATGGCATTTTCTAATTTAGAGCAGACTGGGTGATGTTGGCAGTTTCTAATTTAGACCAGACTGGGTGATGATGGGAGTTTCTAATTTAGACCAGACTGGGTGATGATGGCAGTTTCTAATTTAGACCAGACTGTGTGATGATGGCAGTTTCTAATTTAGACCAGACTGGGTGATGATGGCAGTTTCTAATTTAGACCAGACTGGGTGATGATGGCAGTTTCTAATTTAGACCAGACTGGGTGATGATGGCAGTTTCTAATTTAGACCAGACTGGGTGTTGATGGCAGTTTCTAATTTAGACCAGACTGGGTGATGATGGCATTTTCTAAGTTAGAGCAGACTGGGTGATGATGGCATTTTCTAATTTAGAGCAGACTGGGTGAGGATGGCAGTTTCTAATTTAGAGCCGACTGGGTGATGATGGCAGTTTCTAATTTAGACCAGACTGGGTGATGATGGCATTTTCTAATTTAGACCAGACTGGGTGATGATGGCAGTTTCTAATATAGACCAGACTGGGTGAGGATGGCAGTTTCTAATTTAGACCAGACTGGGTGATGATGGCAGTTTCTAATTTAGAGCAGATTGGGTGATGATGGCATTTTCTAATTGAGACCAGACTGGGAGATGATGGCATTTTCTAATTTAGACCAGACTGGCTGATGATGGCATTTACTAATTTAGACCAGACAGGGTGATGATGGCATTTTCTAATTTAGACCAGACTGGGTGCTGATGGCAGTTTCTAATTTAGAGCAGACTGGGTGATGATGGCATTTTCTAATTTAGAGCAGACTGGGTGTTGATGGCAGTTTCTAATTTAGACCAGACTGGGTGATGATGGCAGTTTCTAATTTAGACCAGACTGGGTGATGATGGCATTTTCTAATTTAGACCAGACTGGGTGATGATGGCATTTTCTAATTCAGACCAGAATGGGTGATGATGGCATTTTCTAATTTAGACCAGACTGGGTGATGATGGCATTTTCTAATTTAGACCAGACTGGGTGATGATGGCATTTTCTAATTTAGAGCAGACTGGGTGATGATGGCATTTTCTAATTTAGAGCAGACTGGGTGATGATGGCAGTTTCTAATTTAGACCAGACTGGGTGATGATGGGAAATTCTAATTTAGACCAGACTGGGTGATGATGGCAGTTTCTAATTTAGACCAGACTGTGTGATGATGGCAGTTTCTTATTTTGACCAGACTGGGTGATGATGGCAGGTTCTAATTTAGACCAGACTGGGTGATGATGGCAGTTTCTAATTTAGACCAGACTGGGTGATGATGGCAGTTTCTAATTTAGACCAGACTGGGTGAGGATGGCAGTTTCTAACATTGACCAGACTGGGTGATGATGGCCGTTTCTAATTTAGACCAGACGGGGTGATGATGGCATTTTCTAATTTAGACCAGACTGGCTAATGATGGCAGTTTTTAATTTAGACCAGACTGGGTGATGATCGCAGTTTCTAATTTCGACCAGACTGGGTGATGATGGCATTTTCTAATTTAGACCAGACTGGGTGATGATGGCATTTTCTAATTTAGACCAGACTGGGTGATGATCACATTTTCTAATTTAGACCAGACTGGGTGATGATGGCAGTTTCTAATTTGGACCAGACTGGGTGATGATGGCAGTTTCTAATGTAGACCAGACTGGGTGATGATGGCAGTTTCTAATTTAGACCAGACTGGGTGATGATGGCAGTTTCTAATTTAGAGCAGACTGGGTGATGATGGCATTTTCTTTTTTAGACCAGACTGGGTGATGATGGCATTTTCTAATTTAGACCAGACTGGGTGATGATGGCAGTTTCTAATTTAGACCAGACTGGGTGATGATGGCATTTTCTAATTTAGACCAGACTGGGTGATGATGGCAGTTTCTAATTTAGACCAGACTGGGTGATGATGGCATTTTCTAATTTAGACCAGACTGGGTGATGATGGCAGTTTCTAATTTAGACCAGACTGGGTGATGATGGCAGTTTCTAATTTAGACCAGACTGGGTGATGATGGCATTTTCTAATTTAGACCAGACTGGGTGATGATGGCATTTTCTAATTTAGACCAGACTGGGAGATGATGGCATTTTCTAATTTAGACCAGATTGGGTGATGATGGCAGTTTCTAATTTAGACCAGACTGGGTGATGATGGCAATTTCTAATATAGACCAGACTAGCTGAGGATGGCAATTTCTAATTTAGACCAGACTGGGTGAGGATGGCAATTTCTAATTTCGACCAGAATGGGTAAGGATCGCAATTTCTAATTTAGACCAGACTGGGTGAGGATGGCAATTTCTAATTTAGACCAGAATGGGTGAGGATGGCAGTTTCTAATTTAGAGCAGACTGGGTGAGGATGGCAGTCTCTAATTTAGACCAGACTGTGTGAGGATTTCCGTTTCTAATTTAGAGCAGACTGGGTGATGATGGCAGAAAATAATTTAGACCAGATTGGGTGATGATGGCAGTTTCTAATTTAGACCAGACTGGGTGTTGATGGCAGTTTCTAATTTAGACCAGACTGGGTGATGATGGCAGAAACTAATTTAGACCAGATTGGCTGATGATGGCAGTTTCTAATTTAGACCAGATTGGCTAATGATGGCAGATTTTAATTTAGACCAGACTGGGTGATGATGGCAGTTTCTAATTTAGACCAGACTGGGTGATGATGGCAGTTTCTAATTTAGAACAGACTGGGTGATGATGGCAGTTTCTAATTTAGAGCAGACTGGGTGATGATGGCAGTTTCTAATTTAGACCAGACTGGGTGATGATGGCATTTTCTAATTTAGACCAGACTGGGTGATGATGGCATTTTCTAATTTAGACCAGACTGGGTGATGATGGCAGTTTCTAATTTAGACCAGACTGGGTGATGATGGCATTTTCTAATTTAGACCAGACTGGGTGATGATGGCGTTTTCTAATTTAGACCAGACTGGGTGATGATGGCATTTTCTAATTTAGACCAGACTGGGTGATGATGGCAGTTTCTACTTTAGACCAGACTGGGTGATGATGGCAGTTTCTAATTTAGACCAGACTGGGTGATGATGGCATTTTCTAATTTAGACCAGACTGGGTGATGATGGCATTTTCTAATTTAGACCAGACTGGGAGATGATGGCATTTTCTAATTTAGACCAGATTGGGTGATGATGGCAGTTTGTAATTTAGACCAGACTGGGTGATGATGGCAATTTCTAATATAGACCAGACTAGCTGAGGAAGGGAATTTCTAATTTAGACCAGACTGGGTGAGGATGGCAATTTCTAATTTCGACCAGAAAGGGTAAGGATGGCAATTTCTAATTTAGACCAGACTGGGTGAGGATGGCAATTTCTAATTTAGACCAGACTGGGTGAGGATGGCAGTTTCTGACATTGACCAGACTGGGTGATGATGGCCGTTTCTAATTTAGACCAGACTGGGTGATGATGGCATTTTCTAATTTAGACCAGACTGGCTAATGATGGCAGTTTTTAATTTAGACCAGACTGGGTGATGATGGCAGTTTCTAATTTAGACCAGACTGGCTAATGAGGGCAGTTTTTAATTTAGATCAGACTGGGTGATGATGGCAGTTTCTAATTTAGACCAGACTGGCTAATGATGGCAGTTTCTAATTTAGACCAGACTGGGTGATGATGGCATTTTCTAATTTAGACCAAACTGGGTGATGATCGCATTTTCTAATTTAGACCAGACTGGGTGATGATGGCTGTTTCTAATTTAGACCAGACTGGGTGATGATGGCATTTTCTAATTATAGACAAGACTGGGTGATGATGGCATTTTCTAATTATAGACCAGACTGGGTGATGATGGCATTTTCTAATTTAGACCAGACTGGGTAATGATGGCAGTTTCTAATTTAGACCAGACTGGGTGATGATGGCAGTTTCTAATTTAGACCAGACTGGGTGATGATGGCATTTTCTAATTTAGACCAGACTGGGTGATGATGGCATTTTCTAATTTAGACCAGACTGGGTGATGATGGCAGTTTCTAATTTAGACCAGACTGGGTAATGATGGCATTTTCTAATTTAGACCAGACTGGGTGATGATGGCAGTTTCTAATTTAGACCAGACTGGGTGATGATGGCAGTTTCTAATTGAGGCCAGACTGGGTGATGATGGCATTTTCTAATTTAGACCAGACTGGGTGATGATGGCATTTTCTAATTTAGACCAGACTGGGAGATGATGGCATTTTCTAATTTAGACCAGATTGGGTGATGATGGCAGTTTCTAATTTAGACCAGACTGGGTGATGATGGCAATTTCTAATATAGACCAGACTAGCTGAGGATGGCAATTTCTAATTTAGACCAGACTGGGTGAGGATGGCAATTTCTAATTTCGACCAGAATGGGTAAGGATGGCAATTTCTAATTTAGACCAGACTGGGTGAGGATGGCAATTTCTAATTTAGACCAGAATGGGTGAGGATGGCAGTTTCTAATTTAGAGCAGACTGGGTGAGGATGGCAGTCTCTAATTTAGACCAGACTGTGTGAGGATTTCCGTTTCTAATTTAGAGCAGACTGGGTGATGATGGCAGAAAATAATTTAGACCAGATTGGGTGATGATGGCAGTTTCTAATTTAGACCAGACTGGGTGTTGATGGCAGTTTCTAATTTAGACCAGACTGGGTGATGATGGCAGAAACTAATTTAGACCAGATTGGCTGATGATGGCAGTTTCTAATTTAGACCAGATTGGCTAATGATGGCAGATTTTAATTTAGACCAGACTGGGTGATGATGGCAGTTTCTAATTTAGACCAGACTGGGTGATGATGGCAGTTTCTAATTTAGAACAGACTGGGTGATGATGGCAGTTTCTAATTTAGAGCAGACTGGGTGATGATGGCAGTTTCTAATTTAGACCAGACTGGGTGATGATGGCATTTTCTAATTTAGACCAGACTGGGTGATGATGGCATTTTCTAATTTAGACCAGACTGGGTGATGATGGCAGTTTCTAATTTAGACCAGACTGGGTAATGATGGCATTTTCTAATTTAGACCAGACTGGGTGATGATGGCAGTTTCTAATTTAGACCAGACTGGGTGATGATGGCATTTTCTAATTTAGACCAGACTGGGAGATGATGGCATTTTCTAATTTAGACCAGATTGGGTGATGATGGCAGTTTCTAATTTAGACCAGACTGGGTGATGATGGCAATTTCTAATATAGACCAGACTAGCTGAGGATGGCAATTTCTAATTTAGACCAGACTGGGTGAGGATGGCAATTTCTAATTTCGACCAGAATGGGTAAGGATGGCAATTTCTAATTTAGACCAGACTGGGTGAGGATGGCAATTTCTAATTTAGACCAGAATGGGTGAGGATGGCAGTTTCTAATTTAGAGCAGACTGGGTGAGGATGGCAGTCTCTAATTTAGACCAGACTGTGTGAGGATTTCCGTTTCTAATTTAGAGCAGACTGGGTGATGATGGCAGAAAATAATTTAGACCAGATTGGGTGATGATGGCAGTTTCTAATTTAGACCAGACTGGGTGTTGATGGCAGTTTCTAATTTAGACCAGACTGGGTGATGATGGCAGAAACTAATTTAGACCAGATTGGCTGATGATGGCAGTTTCTAATTTAGACCAGATTGGCTAATGATGGCAGATTTTAATTTAGACCAGACTGGGTGATGATGGCAGTTTCTAATTTAGACCAGACTGGGTGATGATGGCAGTTTCTAATTTAGAACAGACTGGGTGATGATGGCAGTTTCTAATTTAGAGCAGACTGGGTGATGATGGCAGTTTCTAATTTAGACCAGACTGGGTGATGATGGCATTTTCTAATTTAGACCAGACTGGGTGATGATGGCATTTTCTAATTTAGACCAGACTGGGTGATGATGGCAGTTTCTAATTTAGACCAGACTGGGTGATGATGGCATTTTCTAATTTAGACCAGACTGGGTGATGATGGCGTTTTCTAATTTAGACCAGACTGGGTGATGATGGCATTTTCTAATTTAGACCAGACTGGGTGATGATGGCAGTTTCTACTTTAGACCAGACTGGGTGATGATGGCAGTTTCTAATTTAGACCAGACTGGGTGATGATGGCATTTTCTAATTTAGACCAGACTGGGTGATGATGGCATTTTCTAATTTAGACCAGACTGGGAGATGATGGCATTTTCTAATTTAGACCAGATTGGGTGATGATGGCAGTTTGTAATTTAGACCAGACTGGGTGATGATGGCAATTTCTAATATAGACCAGACTAGCTGAGGAAGGGAATTTCTAATTTAGACCAGACTGGGTGAGGATGGCAATTTCTAATTTCGACCAGAAAGGGTAAGGATGGCAATTTCTAATTTAGACCAGACTGGGTGAGGATGGCAATTTCTAATTTAGACCAGACTGGGTGAGGATGGCAGTTTCTGACATTGACCAGACTGGGTGATGATGGCCGTTTCTAATTTAGACCAGACTGGGTGATGATGGCATTTTCTAATTTAGACCAGACTGGCTAATGATGGCAGTTTTTAATTTAGACCAGACTGGGTGATGATGGCAGTTTCTAATTTAGACCAGACTGGCTAATGAGGGCAGTTTTTAATTTAGATCAGACTGGGTGATGATGGCAGTTTCTAATTTAGACCAGACTGGCTAATGATGGCAGTTTCTAATTTAGACCAGACTGGGTGATGATGGCATTTTCTAATTTAGACCAAACTGGGTGATGATCGCATTTTCTAATTTAGACCAGACTGGGTGATGATGGCTGTTTCTAATTTAGACCAGACTGGGTGATGATGGCATTTTCTAATTATAGACAAGACTGGGTGATGATGGCATTTTCTAATTATAGACCAGACTGGGTGATGATGGCATTTTCTAATTTAGACCAGACTGGGTAATGATGGCAGTTTCTAATTTAGACCAGACTGGGTGATGATGGCAGTTTCTAATTTAGACCAGACTGGGTGATGATGGCATTTTCTAATTTAGACCAGACTGGGTGATGATGGCATTTTCTAATTTAGACCAGACTGGGTGATGATGGCAGTTTCTAATTTAGACCAGACTGGGTAATGATGGCATTTTCTAATTTAGACCAGACTGGGTGATGATGGCAGTTTCTAATTTAGACCAGACTGGGTGATGATGGCAGTTTCTAATTGAGGCCAGACTGGGTGATGATGGCATTTTCTAATTTAGACCAGACTGGGTGATGATGGCATTTTCTAATTTAGACCAGACTGGGAGATGATGGCATTTTCTAATTTAGACCAGATTGGGTGATGATGGCAGTTTCTAATTTAGACCAGACTGGGTGATGATGGCAATTTCTAATATAGACCAGACTAGCTGAGGATGGCAATTTCTAATTTAGACCAGACTGGGTGAGGATGGCAATTTCTAATTTCGACCAGAATGGGTAAGGATGGCAATTTCTAATTTAGACCAGACTGGGTGAGGATGGCAATTTCTAATTTAGACCAGAATGGGTGAGGATGGCAGTTTCTAATTTAGAGCAGACTGGGTGAGGATGGCAGTCTCTAATTTAGACCAGACTGTGTGAGGATTTCCGTTTCTAATTTAGAGCAGACTGGGTGATGATGGCAGAAAATAATTTAGACCAGATTGGGTGATGATGGCAGTTTCTAATTTAGACCAGACTGGGTGTTGATGGCAGTTTCTAATTTAGACCAGACTGGGTGATGATGGCAGATACTAATTTAGACCAGATTGGCTGATGATGGCAGTTTCTAATTTAGACCAGATTGGCGAATGATGGCAGATTTTAATTTAGACCAGACTGGGTGATGATGGCAGTTTCTAATTTAGACCAGACTGGGTGATGATGGCAGTTTCTAATTTAGAACAGACTGGGTGATGATGGCAGTTTCTAATTTAGAGCAGACTGGGTGATGATGGCAGTTTCTAATTTAGACCAGACTGGGTGATGATGGCATTTTCTAATTTAGACCAGACTGGGTGATGATGGCATTTTCTAATTTAGACCAGACTGGGTGATGATGGCAGTTTCTAATTTAGACCAGACTGGGTGATGATGGCATTTTCTAATTTAGACCAGACTGGGTGATGATGGCGTTTTCTAATTTAGACCAGACTGGGTGATGATGGCATTTTCTAATTTAGACCAGACTGGGTGATGATGGCAGTTTATACTTTTGACCAGACTGGGTGATGATGGCAGTTTCTAATTTAGACCAGACTGGGTGATGATGGCATTTTCTAATTTGGACCAGACTGGGTGATGATGGCATTTTCTAATTTAGACCAGACTGGGAGATGATGGCATTTTCTAATTTAGACCAGATTGGGTGATGATGGCAGTTTGTAATTTAGACCAGACTGGGTGATGATGGCAATTTCTAATATAGACCAGACTAGCTGAGGATGGCAATTTCTAATTTAGACCAGACTGGGTGAGGATGGCAATTTCTAATTTCGACCAGAAAGGGTAAGGATGGCAATTTCTAATTTAGACCAGACTGGGTGAGGATGGCAATTTCTAATTTAGACCAGAATGGGTGAGGATGGCAGTTTCTAATTTAGACCAGACTGGGTGAGGATGGCAGTTTCTAACATTGACCAGACTGGGTGATGATGGCCGTTTCTAATTTAGACCAGACTGGGTGATGATGGCATTTTCTAATTTAGACCAGACTGGCTAATGATGGCAGTTTTTAATTTAGACCAGACTGGGTGATGATGGCAGTTTCTAATTTAGACCAGACTGGCTAATGAGGGCAGTTTTTAATTTAGATCAGACTGGGTGATGATGGCAGTTTCTAATTTAGACCAGACTGGCTAATGATGGCAGTTTCTAATTTAGACCAGACTGGGTGATGATGGCATTTTCTAATTTAGACCAGACTGGGTGATGATGGCAGTTTCTAATTTAGACAAGAATGGGTGATGATGGCAGTTTCTAATTTAGACCAGACTGGGTGATGATGGCATTTTCTAATGTAGACCAGACTGGGTGATGATCGCATTTTCTAATTTAGACCAGACTGGGTGATGATGGCAGTTTCTAATTTAGACCAGACTGGGTGATGATGGCAGTTTCTAATTTAGACCAGACTGGGTGATGATGGCAGTTTCTAATTTAGACCAGACTGGGTGATGATGGCAGTTTCTAATTTAGAGCAGACTGGGTGATGATGGCATTTTCTTTTTTAGACCAGACTGTGTGATGATGGCATTTTCTAATTTATACCAGACTGGGTGAGGATGGCAATTTCTAATATCGACCAGAAAGGGTAAGGATGGCAATTTCTAATTTAGACCAGACTGGGTGACGATGGCAATTTCTAATTTAGACCAGAATGGGTGAGGATGGCAGTTTCTAATTTAGAGCAGACTGGGTGATGATGGCAGAAAATAATTTAGACCAGATTGGGTGATGATGGCAGTTTCTAATTTAGACCAGACTGGGTGTTGATGGCAGTTTCTAATTTAGACCAGACTGGGTGATGATGGCAGAAACTAATTTAGACCAGACTGGGTGATGATGGCAGTTTCTAATTTCGACCAGACTGGGTGATGATGGCAGTTTCTAATTTAGACCAGACTGGGTGAGGATGGCAGTTTCTAACATTGACCAGACTGGGTGATGATGGCCGTTTCTAATTTAGACCAGACTGGGTGATGATGGCATTTTCTAATTTAGACCAGACTGGCTAATGATGGCAGTTTTTAATTTAGACCAGACTGGGTGATGATGGCAGTTTCTAATTTAGACCAGACTGGCTAATGATGGCAGTTTTTAATTTAGATCAGACTGGGTGATGATGGCAGTTTCTAATTTAGACCAGACTGGCTAATGATGGCAGTTTCTAATTTAGACCAGATTGGGTGATGATGGCATTTTCTAATTTAGACCAGACTGGGTGATGATGGCAGTTTCTAATTTAGACAAGAATGGGTGATGATGGCAGTTTCTAATTTAGACCAGACTGGGTGATGATGGCAGTTTCTAATTTAGACCAGACTGGGTGATGATGGCAGTTTCTAATTTCGACCAGACTGGGTGATGATGGCATTTTCTAATTTAGACCAGACTGGGTGATGATGGCATTTTCTAATGTAGACCAGACTGGGTGATGATGGCATTTTCTAATTTAGACCAGACTGGGTGATGATGGCAGTTACTAATTTAGACCAGACTGGGTGATGATGGCAGTTTCTAATTTAGACCAGACTGGGTGATGATGGCAGTTTCTAATTTAGACCAGACTGGGTGATGATGGCAGTTTCTAATTTAGACCAGACTGGGTGATGATGGCAGTTTCTAATTTAGAGCAGACTGGGTGATGATGGCATTTTCTTTTTTAGACCAGACTGGGTGATGATTGCATTTTCTAATTTAGACCAGACTGGGTGATGATGGCATTTTCTAATTTAGACCAGACTGGGTGATGATGGCTGTTTCTAATTTAGACCAGACTGGGTAATGATGGCATTTTCTAATTTAGACCAGATTGGGTGATGATGGCAGTTTCTAATTTAAACCAGACTGGGTGATGATGGCAATTTCTAATATAGACCAGACTAGCTGAGGATGGCAATTTCTAATTTAGACCAGACTGGGTGAGGATGGCAATCTCTAATTTCGACCAGACTGGGTGATGATGGCAATTTCTAATTTAGACCAGACTGGGTGAGGATGGCAATTTCTAATTTAGACCAGAATGGGTGAGGATGGCAGTTTCTAATTTAGAGCAGACTGGGTGAGGATGGCAGTCTCTAATTTAGACCAGACTGTGTGAGGATTTCCATTTCTAATTTAGAGCAGACTGGGTGATGATGGCAGAAAATAATTTAGACCAGATTGGGTGTTGATGGCAGTTCCTAATTTAGAGCAGACTGGGTGATGATGGCAGAAACTAATTTAGACCAGATTGGGTGATGATGGCAGTTTCTAATTTAGACCAGATTAGCTAATGATGGCAGATTTTCATTTAGACCAGACTGGGTGATGATGGCAGTTTCTAATTTAGACCAGACTGGGTGATGATGGCATTTTCTAATTTGGACCAGACTGGGTGATGATGGCATTTTCTAATTTAGACCAGACTGGGAGATGATGGCATTTTCTAATTTAGACCAGATTGGGTGATGATGGCAGTTTGTAATTTAGACCAGACTGGGTGATGATGGCAATTTCTAATATAGACCAGACTAGCTGAGGATGGCAATTTCTAATTTAGACCAGACTGGGTGAGGATGGCAATTTCTAATTTCGACCAGAAAGGGTAAGGATGGCAATTTCTAATTTAGACCAGACTGGGTGAGGATGGCAATTTCTAATTTAGACCAGAATGGGTGAGGATGGCAGTTTCTAATTTAGACCAGACTGGGTGAGGATGGCAGTTTCTAACATTGACCAGACTGGGTGATGATGGCCGTTTCTAATTTAGACCAGACTGGGTGATGATGGCATTTTCTAATTTAGACCAGACTGGCTAATGATGGCAGTTTTTAATTTAGACCAGACTGGGTGATGATGGCAGTTTCTAATTTAGACCAGACTGGCTAATGAGGGCAGTTTTTAATTTAGATCAGACTGGCTAATGATGGCAGTTTCTAATTTAGACCAGATTGGGTGATGATGGCATTTTCTAATTTAGACCAGACTGGGTGATGATGGCAGTTTCTAATTTAGACAAGAATGGGTGATGATGGCAGTTTCTAATTTAGACCAGACTGGGTGATGATGGCAGTTTCTAATTTAGACCAGACTGGGTGATGATGGCAGTTTCTAATTTCGACCAGACTGGGTGATGATGGCATTTTCTAATTTAGACCAGACTGGGTGATGATGGCATTTTCTAATGCAGACCAGACTGGGTGATGATCGCATTTTCTAATTTAGACCAGACTGGGTGATGATGGCAGTTTCTAATTTAGACCAGACTGGGTGATGATGGCAGTTTCTAATTTAGACCAGACTGGGTGATGATGGCAGTTTCTAATTTAGACCAGACTGGGTGATGATGGCATTTTCTTTTTTAGACCAGACTGGGTGATGATGGCATTTTCTAATTTAGACCAGACTGGGTGATGATGGCATTTTCTAATTTAGACCAGACTGGGTGATGATGGCTGTTTCTAATTTAGACCAGACTGGGTAATGATGGCATTTTCTAATTTAGACCAGATTGGGTGATGATGGCAGTTTCTAATTTAAACCAGACTGGGTGATGATGGCAATTTCTAATATAGACCAGACTAGCTGAGGATGACAATTTCTAATTTAGACCAGACTGGGTGAGGATGGCAATCTCTAATTTCGACCAGACTGGGTGATGATGGCAATTTCTAATTTAGACCAGACTGGGTGAGGATGGCAATTTCTAATTTAGACCAGAATGGGTGAGGATGGCAGTTTCTAATTTAGAGCAGACTGGGTGAGGATGGCAGTCTCTAATTTAGACCAGACTGTGTGAGGATTTCCGTTTCTATTGTAGAGCAGACTGGGTGATGATGGCAGAAAATAATTTAGACCAGATTGGGTGTTGATGGCAGTTTCTAATTTAGACCAGACTGGGTGATGATGGCAGAAACTAATTTAGACCAGATTGGGTGATGATGGCAGTTTCTAATTTAGACCAGATTAGCTAATGATGGCAGATTTTCATTGAGACCAGACTGGGTGCTGATGGCAGTTTCTAATTTAGAACAGACTGGGTGAGGATGGCAGTTTCTAACATTGACCAGACTGGGTGATGATGGCCGTTTCTAATTTAGACCGGACTGGGTGATGATGGCATTTTCTAATTTAGACCAGACTGGCTAATGATGGCACTTTTTATTTTAGACCAGACTGGGTGATGATGGCACTTTTTAATTTAGACCAGACTGGGTGATGATGGCAGTTTCTAATTTCGACCAGACTGGGTGATGATCGCATTTTCTAATTTAGACCAGACTGGGTGATGAACCAGGGCAAGTGATAGAGCTGTTGGTGGGCGAGCACTTTGGAGATAGTGATCACAATTCTGTAGCATTCACTGTGGTAATGGAGAGGGATAGGTATGTGCAACAGGGCAAGGTTTACAATTGGGGGAAGGGTAGATATGATGCTGTCAGGCAGGAACTGAGGAGCATAAGTTGGGAGCATATGCTGGCAGGGAAGGGCACGGTCGAAATGTGGAACTTTTTCAAGGAGCAGATAGTAGGGGCTATTGATAAGCATGTCCCTGTCAGACAGGGAAGGGATGGTCATGTGAGGGAACCGTGGTTGACAAGAGAGGTTGAGAGTCTTCTTAGGAAGAAGAAGGATGCGTATATAAAGTTGAGGAAAAAGGGCACAGGCATAGCTCTGGAGGGATACAAGATGGCCAGGAAGGATCTGAAGAAAGGGATTAGGAGAGCTAAGAGAGGGCATGAAAAATGCTTGGCGGGTAGGATAAAAGAAAACCCCAAGGCCTTTTACGCGTATGTCAGAAATATGAGGATGACTAGGGGGACCATAGGTCCGGTCAAGGACAATAGCGGGAGACTGTGTGTTGAGCCGGAAGAGATAAGTGAGGTTTTGAATGAGTACTTCTCTTCGGTATTTACGAATGAGAAGGGGTGTATTACTGAAGAGGACGGTGTGAGACAGATTGGTAAGCTCGAGGAAGTGCTCGTTAGGAGGGAAGATGTGTTGGGGTTTTTGAATAACTTGAAGATAGACAAGTCTCCCGGGCCTGACGGGGTATATCCAAGGATGTTATGGGAAGCAAGGGATGAAATTGCAGAGCCGCTGGCAATGATCTTTTCATCTTCTCTGCTGACGGGGGTGGTACCAGGTGATTGGAGGGTGGCAAATGTTGTGCCCCTGTTCAAGAAAGGGAATAGGAACAACCCTGGGAATTACAGGCCAGTTAGTCTTACTTCGGTGGTAGGCAAGTTGATGGAAAAGGTGCTGAGGGATAGGATTTCTGAGCATCTGGAAAGACACTGCTTGATTCGGGACAGTCAGCACGGTTTTGTGAGGGGTAGGTCTTGCCTCACAAGCCTGATTGAATTCTTTGAGCAGGTGACCAAGCAAGTGGATGAGGGTAAACCAGTGGATGTGGTGTACATGGATTTTAGTAAGGCATTTGATAAGGTCCCCCATGGTAGACTTATGGAGAAAGTCAGGAGGCATGGGATAGTGGGGAATGTGGCCAGTTGGATTAAGAATTGGCTAACTGATAGAAGGCAGAGAGTGGTCTTAGATGGTAAATACTCAGCCTGGAGCCCAGTTACCAGTGGCGTGCCGCAGGGATCAGTTCTGGGTCCTCTCCTGTTTGTGATTTTTATTAACGACTTGGATGAGGAAGTCGAAGGGTGGGTCAGTAAATTTGCAGATGATACAAAGGTTGGTGGAGTTGTGGATACCGAGGAGGGCTATTGTCGTCTGCAAAGGGACTTGGATAGGTTGCAGTGCTGGGCTGAAAAGTGGCAGATGGAGTTTAACCCTGAAAAGTGTGAGGTCGTCCATTTTGGAAGGACAAACATGAATGCAAAATACTGGGTTAACGGTAGGGTTCTTGGGCATGTGGAGGAGCAGAGAGACCTTGGGGTCTATGTGCATAGATCATTGAAAGTTGCAACTCAAGTGGATAGGGCTGTGAAGAAGGCATATGGGGTGTTAGCGTTCATTAGCAGAGGGATTGAATTTAAGAGCCGTGAGGTGATGATGCAGCTGTACAGGACCTTGGTAAGGCCTCATTTGGAGTACTGTGTGCAGTTCTGGTCGCCTCATTTTAGGAAGGATGTGGAAGCCTTGGAGAGGGTGCAGAGGAGATTTACCAGGATGTTGCCTGGAATGGAGAATAAGTCTTACGTGGAAAGGCTGAACATTCTAGGCCTCTTCTCATTAGAAAGGAGAAGGATGAGGGGTGACATGATAGAGGTTTATAAGATGATCAGGGGAATAGATAGGGTAGACAGTCAGAAACTTTTTCCCCGGGTGGAGCAAAGCGTTACAAGGGGTCATAAATTTAAGGTGAAGGGTGGGAGATATAAGGGGGATGTCAGGGGAAGGTTCTTTACCCAGAGAGTGGTCGAGGCATGGAATGCCTTGCCCGGGGAGGTTGTTGAGTCAGAAACTTTAGGGACTTTCAAAAGGCTTTTGGATAGGTATATGGATAAAGGAGAATGATGGGGTATAGATTAAATTGTCCTTGACAGAGGACAAAGGATCGGCACAACATTGTGGGCCGAAGGGCCTGTTCTGTGCTGTATGTTCTATGATCGCATTTTCTAATTTAGAGCAGACTGGGTGATGATCGCATTTTCTAATTTAGACCAGACTGGGTGATGATCGCATTTTCTAATTTAGACCAGACTGGGTGATGATGGCAGTTTCTAATTTAGAACAGACTGGGTGAGGATGGCAGTTTCTAACATTGACCAGACTGGGTGATGATGGCAGTTTCTAATTTAGACCAGACTGGGTGATGATGGCAGTTTCTAATTTAGACCAGACCGGGTGATGATGGCATTTTCTAATTTAGACCAGACTGGGTGATGATGGCATTTTGTAATTTAGACCAGACTGGGTGATGATGGCATTTTCTAATTTAGACCAGACTGGGTGATGATGGCAGTTTCTAATTTAGACCAGACTGGGTGATGATGGCATTTTCTAATTTAGACCAGACTAGGTGATGATGGCAGTTTCTAATTTAGACCAGACTGGGTGATGATGGCAGTTTCTAATTTTGAACAGACTGGGTGATGATGGCATTTTCTAATTTAGACGAGACTGGGTGATGATGGCATTTTGTAATTTAGACCAGATTGGGTGATGATGGCAGTTTCTAATTTATACCAGACTGGGTGATGATGGCAATTTCTAATATAGACCAGACTAGCTGAGGATGGCAATTTCTAATTTAGACCAGACTGGGTGAGGATGGCAATTTCTAATTTCGACCAGAATGGGTAAGGATGGCAATTTCTAATTTAGACCAGACTGGGTGAGGATGGCAATTACTAATTTAGACCAGAATGGGTGAGGATGGCAGTTTCTAATTTAGAGCAGACTGGGTGAGGATGGCAGTCTCTAATTTAGACCAGACTGTGTGAGGATTTCCGTTTCTAATTTAGAGCAGACTGGGTGATGATGGCAGAAAATAATTTAGACCAGATTGGGTGATGATGGCAGTTTCTAATTATGACCAGACTGGGTGTTGATGGCAGTTTCTTATTTAGACCAGACTGGGTGATGATGGCAGAAACTAATTTAGACCAGATTGGGTGATGATGGCAGTTTCTAATTTAGACCAGATTGGCTAATGAGGGCAGATTTTCATTTAGACCAGATTGGGTGATGATGGCAGTTTCTAATTTAGAACAGAATGGGTGAGGATGGCAGTTTCTAACATTGACCAGACTGGGTGATGATGGCCGTTTCTAATTTAGACCAGACTGGGTGATGATGGCATTTTCTAATTTAGACCAGACTGGCTAATGATGGCAGTTTTTAATTTAGACCAGACTGGGTGATGATGGCAGTTTCTAATTTCGACCAGACTGGGTGATGATGGCAATTTCTAATTTAGACCAGACTGGGTGAAGATGGCATTTTCTAATTTAGACCAGACTGGGTGACGATCGCATTTTCTAATTTAGACCAGACTGGGTGATGATGACAGTTTCTAATTTAGACCAGACTGGGTGATGATGGCAGTTTCTACTTTGGACCAGACTGGGTGATGATGGCAGTTTCTAATTTAGACCAGACTGGGTGATGATGGCAGTTTCTAATTTAGAGCAGACTGGGTGATGATGGCATTTTCTTTTTTAGACCAGACTGGGTGATGATGGCATTTTCTAATTTAGACCAGACTGGGTGATGATGGCAGTTTCTAATTTAGACCAGACTGGGTGATGATGGCAGTTTCTAATTTAGACCAGACTGGGTGATGATGGCAGTTTCTAATTTAGACCTGACTGGGTGATGATGGCAGTTTCTAATTTAGACCAGACTGGGTGATGATGGCATTTTCCAATTAAGACCAGACTGGGTGATGATGGCAGTTTCTAATTTCGACCAGACTGGGTGATGATGGCAGTTTCTAATTTAGACCAGACTGGGTGAGGATGGCAGTTTCTAACATTGACCAGACTGGGTGATGATGGCCGTTTCTAATTTAGACCAGACTGGGTGATGATGGCATTTTCTAATTTAGACCAGACTGGCTAATGATGGCAGTTTTTAATTTAGACCAGACTGGGTGATGATGGCAGTTTCTAATTTTGACCAGACTGGCTAATGATGGCAGTTTTTAATTTAGATCAGACTGGGTGATGATGGCAGTTTCTAATTTAGACCAGACTGGCTAATGATGGCAGTTTCTAATTTAGACCAGATTGGGTGATGATGGCATTTTCTAATTTAGACCAGACTGGGTGATGATGGCAGTTTCTAATTTAGACAAGAATGGGTGATGATGGCAGTTTCTAATTTAGACCAGACTGGGTGATGATGGCAGTTTCTAATTTAGACCAGACTGGGTGATGATGGCAGTTTCTAATTTCGACCAGACTGGGTGATGATGGCATTTTCTAATTTAGACCAGACTGGGTGATGATGGCATTTTCTAATGTAGACCAGACTGGGTGATGATCGCATTTTCTAATTTAGACCAGACTGGGTGATGATGGCAGTTTCTAATTTAGACCAGACTGGGTGATGATGGCAGTTTCTAATTTAGACCAGACTGGGTGATGATGGCAGTTTCTAATTTAGACCAGACTGGGTGATGATGGCAGTTTCTAATTTAGACCAGACTGGGTGATGATGGCAGTTTCTAATTTAGAGCAGACTGGGTGATGATGGCATTTTCTTTTTTAGACCAGACTGGGTGATGATGGCATTTTCTAATTTAGACCAGACTGGGTGATGATGGCATTTTCTAATTTAGACCAGACTGGGTGATGATGGCTGTTTCTAATTTAGACCAGACTGGGTAATGATGGCATTTTCTAATTTAGACCAGATTGGGTGATGATGGCAGTTTCTAATTTAAACCAGACTGGGTGATGATGGCAATTTCTAATATAGACCAGACTAGCTGAGGATGGCAATTTCTAATTTAGACCAGACTGGGTGAGGATGGCAATCTCTAATTTCGACCAGACTGGGTGATGATGGCAATTTCTAATTTAGACCAGACTGGGTGAGGATGGCAATTTCTAATTTAGACCAGAATGGGTGAGGATGGCAGTTTCTAATTTAGAGCAGACTGGGTGAGGATGGCAGTCTCTAATTTAGACCAGACTGTGTGAGGATTTCCGTTTCTAATTTAGAGCAGACTGGGTGATGATGGCAGAAAATAATTTAGACCAGATTGGGTGTTGATGGCAGTTTCTAATTTAGACCAGACTGGGTGATGATGGCAGAAACTAATTTAGACCAGATTGGGTGATGATGGCAGTTTCTAATTTAGACCAGATTAGCTAATGATGGCAGATTTTCATTTAGACCAGACTGGGTGATGATGGCAGTTTCTAATTTAGAACAGACTGGGTGAGGATGGCAGTTTCTAACATTGACCAGACTGGGTGATGATGGCCGTTTCTAATTTAGACCGGACTGGGTGATGATGGCATTTTCTAATTTAGACCAGATTGGGTGATGATGGCAGTTTCTAATTTAAACCAGACTGGGTGATGATGGCAATTTCTAATATAGACCAGACTAGCTGAGGATGGCAATTTCTAATATAGACCAGACTGGGTGAGGATGGCAATCTCTAATTTCGACCAGACTGGGTGATGATGGCAATTTCTAATTTAGACCAGACTGGGTGAGGATGGCAATTTCTAATTTAGACCAGAATGGGTGAGGATGGCAGTTTCTAATTTAGAGCAGACTGGGTGAGGATGGCAGTCTCTAATTTAGACCAGACTGTGTGAGGATTTCCGTTTCTAATTTAGAGCAGACTGGGTGATGATGGCAGAAAATAATTTAGACCAGATTGGGTGTTGATGGCAGTTTCTAATTTAGACCAGACTGGGTGATAATGGCAGAAACTAATTTAGACCAGATTGGGTGATGATGGCAGTTTCTAATTTAGACCAGATTAGCTAATGATGGCAGATTTTCATTTAGACCAGACTGGGTGATGATGGCAGTTTCTAATTTAGAACAGACTGGGTGAGGATGGCAGTTTCTAACATTGACCAGACTGGGTGATGATGGCCGTTTCTAATTTAGACCGGACTGGGTGATGATGGCATTTTCTAATTTAGACCAGACTGGCTAATGATGGCACTTTTTAATTTAGACCAGACTGGGTGATGATGGCAGTTTCTAATTTCGACCAGACTGGGTGATGATGGCATTTTCTAATTTAGACCAGACTGGGTGATGATGGCATTTTCTAATTTAGACCAGACTGGGTGATGATCGCATTTTCTAATTTAGACCAGACTGGGTGATGATGGCAGTTTCTAATTTAGACCAGACTGGGTGATGATGGCAGTTTCTAATTTAGACCAGACTGGGTGATGATGGCAGTTTCTAATTTAGACCAGACTGGGTGATGATGGCAGTTTCTAATTTAGACCAGACTGGGTGATGATGGCAGTTTCTAATTTAGAGCAGATTTGGTGATGATGGCATTTTCTTTTTTAGACCAGACTGGGTGATGATGGCATTTTCTAATTTAGACCAGACTGGGTGATGATGGCATTTTCTAATTTAGACCATACTGGGTGATGATGGCAGTTTCTAATTTAGACCAGACTGGGTGATAATGGCAGTTTCTAATTTAGACCAGACTGGGTGATGATGGCATTTTCTAATTTAGACCAGACCGGGTGATGATGGCATTTTCTAATTTAGACCAGACTGGGTGATGATGGCATTTTGTAATTTAGACCAGACTGGGTGATGATGGCATTTTCTAATTTAGACCAGACTGGGTGATGATGGCAGTTTCTAATTTAGACCAGACTGGGTGATGATGGCATTTTCTAATTTAGACCAGACTGGGTGATGATGGCATTTTCTAATTTAGACCAGACTGGGTGATGATGGCATTTTCTAATTTAGACCAGACTAGGTGATGATGGCAGTTTCTAATTTAGACCAGACTGGGTGATGATGGCAGTTTCTAATTTTGAACAGACTGGGTGATGATGGCATTTTCTAATTTAGACCAGACTGGGTGATGATGGCATTTTCTAATTTAGACCAGATTGTATGATGATGGCAGTTTCTAATTTATACCAGACTGGGTGATGATGGCAATTTCTAATATAGACCAGACTAGCTGAGGATGGCAATTTCTAATTTAGACCAGACTGGGTGAGGATGGCAATTTCTAATTTCGACCAGAATGGGTAAGGATGGCAATTTCTAATTTAGACCAGACTGGGTGAGGATGGCAATTACTAATTTAGACCAGAATGGGTGAGGATGGCAGTTTCTAATTTAGAGCAGACTGGGTGAGGATGGCAGTCTCTAATTTAGACCAGACTGTGTGAGGATTTCCGTTTCTAATTTAGAGCAGACTGGGTGATGATGGCAGAAAATAATTTAGACCAGATTGGGTGATGATGGCAGTTTCTAATTATGACCAGACTGGGTGTTGATGGCAGTTTCTTATTTAGACCAGACTGGGTGATGATGGCAGAAACTAATTTAGACCAGATTGGGTGATGATGGCAGTTTCTAATTTAGACCAGATTGGCTAATGAGGGCAGATTTTCATTTAGACCAGATTGGGTGATGATGGCAGTTTCTAATTTAGAACAGACTGGGTGAGGATGGCAGTTTCTAACATTGACCAGACTGGGTGATGATGGCCGTTTCTAATTTAGACCAGACTGGGTGATGATGGCATTTTCTAATTTAGACCAGACTGGCTAATGATGGCAGTTTTTAATTTAGACCAGACTGGGTGATGATGGCAGTTTCTAATTTCGACCAGACTGGGTGATGATGGCAATTTCTAATTTAGACCAGACTGGGTGAAGATGGCATTTTCTAATTTAGACCAGACTGGGTGACGATCGCATTTTCTAATTTAGACCAGACTGGGTGATGATGACAGTTTCTAATTTAGACCAGACTGGGTGATGATGGCAGTTTCTACTTTGGACCAGACTGGGTGATGATGGCAGTTTCTAATTTAGACCAGACTGGGTGATGATGGCAGTTTCTAATTTAGAGCAGACTGGGTGATGATGGCATTTTCTTTTTTAGACCAGACTGGGTGATTATGGCATTTTCTAATTTAGACCAGACTGGGTGATGATGGCATTTTCTAATTTAGACCAGACTGGGTGATGATGGCAGTTTCTAATTTAGACCAGACTGGGTGATGATGGCAGTTTCTAATTTAGACCTGACTGGGTGATGATGGCAGTTTCTAATTTAGACCAGACTGGGTGATGATGGCATTTTCCAATTAAGCCCAGACTGGGTGATGATGGCATTTTCTAATTTAGACCAGACTGGGTGATGATGGCAGTTTCTAATTTAGACCAGACTGGGTGATGATGGCATTTTCTAATTTAGACCAGAATGGGTGATGATGGCATTTTCTAATTTAGACCAGACTGGGTGATGATGGCAGTTTCTAATTTAGACCAGACTGGGTGATGATGGCAGTTTCTAATTTAGAACAGACTGGGTGATGATGGCATTTTCTAATTTAGACCAGACTGGGTGATGATGGCATTTTCTAATTTAGACCAGATTGGGTGATGATGGCAGTTTCTAATTTAGACCAGACTGGGTGATGATGGCAATTTCTAATATAGACCAGACTAGCTGAGGATGGCAATTTCTAGTTTAGACCAGACTGGGTGAGGATGGCAATTTCTACTTTCGACCAGAATGGGTAAGGATGGCAATTTCTAATTTAGACCAGACTGGGTGAGGATGGCAATTACTAATTTAGACCAGAATGGGTGAGGATGGCAGTTTCTAATTTAGAGCAGACTGGGTGAGGATGGCAGTCTCTAATTTAGACCAGACTGTGTGAGGATTTGCGTTTCTAATTTAGAGCAGACTGGGTGATGATGGCAGAAAATAATTTAGACCAGATTGGGTGATGATGGCAGTTTCTAATTATGACCAGACTGGGTGTTGATGGCAGTTTCTTATTTAGACCAGACTGGGTGATGATGGCAGAAACTAATTTAGACCAGATTGGGTGATGATGGCAGTTTCTAATTTAGACCAGATTGGCTAATGAGGGCAGATTTTCATTTAGACCAGATTGGGTGATGATGGCAGTTTCTAATTTAGAACAGACTGGGTGAGGATGGCAGTTTCTAACATTGACCAGACTGGGTGATGATGGCCGTTTCTAATTTAGACCAGACTGGGTGATGATGGCATTTTCTAATTTATACCAGACTGGCTAATGATGGCAGTTTTTAATTTAGACCAGACTGGGTGATGATGGCAGTTTCTAATTTCGACCAGACTGGGTGATGATGGCAATTTCTAATTTAGACCAGACTGGGTGATGATGGCATTTTCTAATTTAGACCAGACTGTGTGAGGATTTCCGTTTCTAATTTAGACCAGACTGGGTGATGATGGCAGTTTCTAATTTAGACCAGACTGGGTGATGATGGCATTTTCTAATTTAGACCAGACTGGGTGATGATGGCATTTTCTAATTTAGACCAGACTGGGTGATGATGGCATTTTCTAATTTAGACCAGACTAGGTGATGATGGCAGTTTCTAATTTAGACCAGACTGGGTGATGATGGCAGTTTCTAATTTTGAACAGACTGGGTGATGATGGCATTTTCTAATTTAGACCAGACTGGGTGATGATGGCATTTTCTAATTTAGACCAGATTGTATGATGATGGCAGTTTCTAATTTATACCAGACTGGGTGATGATGGCAATTTCTAATATAGACCAGACTAGCTGAGGATGGCAATTTCTAATTTAGACCAGACTGGGTGAGGATGGCAATTTCTAATTTCGACCAGAATGGGTAAGGATGGCAATTTCTAATTTAGACCAGACTGGGTGAGGATGGCAATTACTAATTTAGACCAGAATGGGTGAGGATGGCAGTTTCTAATTTAGAGCAGACTGGGTGAGGATGGCAGTCTCTAATTTAGACCAGACTGTGTGAGGATTTCCGTTTCTAATTTAGAGCAGACTGGGTGATGATGGCAGAAAATAATTTAGACTTTATTGGGTGATGATGGCAGTTTCTAATTATGACCAGACTGGGTGTTGATGGCAGTTTCTTATTTAGACCAGACTGGGTGATGATGGCAGAAACTAATTTAGACCAGATTGGGTGATGATGGCAGTTTCTAATTTAGACCAGATTGGCTAATGAGGGCAGATTTTCATTTAGACCAGATTGGGTGATGATGGCAGTTTCTAATTTAGAACAGACTGGGTGAGGATGGCAGTTTCTAACATTGACCAGACTGGGTGATGATGGCCGTTTCTAATTTAGACCAGACTGGGTGATGATGGCATTTTCTAATTTAGACCAGACTGGCTAATGATGGCAGTTTTTAATTTAGACCAGACTGGGTGATGATGGCAGTTTCTAATTTCGACCAGACTGGGTGATGATGGCAATTTCTAATTTAGACCAGACTGGGTGAAGATGGCATTTTCTAATTTAGACCAGACTGGGTGACGATCGCATTTTCTAATTTAGACCAGACTGGGTGATGATGACAGTTTCTAATTTAGACCAGACTGGGTGATGATGGCAGTTTCTACTTTGGACCAGACTGGGTGATGATGGCAGTTTCTAATTTAGACCAGACTGGGTGATGATGGCAGTTTCTAATTTAGAGCAGACTGGGTGATGATGGCATTTTCTTTTTTAGACCAGACTGGGTGATTATGGCATTTTCTAATTTAGACCAGACTGGGTGATGATGGCATTTTCTAATTTAGACCAGACTGGGTGATGATGGCAGTTTCTAATTTAGACCAGACTGGGTGATGATGGCAGTTTCTAATTTAGACCTGACTGGGTGATGATGGCAGTTTCTAATTTAGACCAGACTGGGTGATGATGGCATTTTCCAATTAAGCCCAGACTGGGTGATAATGGCATTTTCTAATTTAGACCAGACTGGGTGATGATGGCAGTTTCTAATTTAGACCAGACTGGGTGATGATGGCATTTTCTAATTTAGACCAGACTGGGTGATGATGGCATTTTCTAATTTAGACCAGACTGGGTGATGATGGCAGTTTCTAATTTAGACCAGACTGGGTGATGATGGCAGTTTCTAATTTAGAACAGACTGGGTGATGATGGCATTTTCTAATTTAGACCAGACTGGGTGATGATGGCATTTTCTAATTTAGACCAGATTGGGTGATGATGGCAGTTTCTAATTTAGACCAGACTGGGTGATGATGGCAATTTCTAATATAGACCAGACTAGCTGAGGATGGCAATTTCTAGTTTAGACCAGACTGGGTGAGGATGGCAATTTCTACTTTCGACCAGAATGGGTAAGGATGGCAATTTCTAATTTAGACCAGACTGGGTGAGGATGGCAATTTCTAATTTAGACCAGAATGGGTGAGGATGGCAGTTTCTAATTTAGAGCAGACTGGGTGAGGATGGCAGTCTCTAATTTAGACCAGACTGTGTGAGGATTTCCGTTTCTAATTTAGAGCAGACTGGGTGATGATGGCAGAAAATAATTTAGACCAGATTGGGTGATGATGGCAGTTTCTAATTTAGACCAGACTGGGTGTTGATGGCAGTTTCTAATTTAGGCCAGACTGGGTGATGATGGCAGAAACTAATTTAGACCAGATTGGGTGATGATGGCAGTTTCTAATTTAGACCAGATTGGCTAATGATGGCAGATTTTAATTTACACCAGACTGGGTGATGATGGCAGTTTCTAATATTGACCAGACTGGGTGATTATGGCCGTTTCTAATTTAGACCAGACTGGGTGATGATGGCATTTTCTAATTTAGACCAGACTGGCTAATGATGGCAGTTTTTAATTTAGACCAGACTGGGTGATGATGGCAGTTTCCAATTTAGACCAGACTGGCTAATGAAGGCGGTTTTTAATTTAGATCAGACTGGGTGATGATGGCAGTTTCTAATTTAGACCAGACTGGCTAATGATGGCAGTTTCTAATTTAGACCAGACTGGCTGATGATGGCATTTTCTAATTTAGACCAGATTAGGTGATGATGGCAGTTTCTAATTTAGACCAGACTGGGTGATGATGGCAGTTTGTAATTTGGACCAGACTAGGTGATGATGGCAGTTTCTTATTTCGACCAGACTGGGTGATGATGCAATTTTCTAATTTAGACCAGACTGGGTGATGATGGCATTTTCTAATGTAGACCAGACTGGGTGATGATCGCATTTTCTAATTTAGAGCAGACTGGGTGATGATGGCAGTTTCTAATTTAGACCAGACTGGGTGATGATGGCATTTTCTTTTTCAGACCAGACTGGGTGATGATGGCATTTTCTAATTTAGACCAGACTGGGTGATGATGGCATTTTCTAATATAGACCAGACTGGGTGATGATGGCAGTTTCTAATTTAGACCAGACTGGGTCATGATGGCAGTTTCTAATTTAGACCAGACTGGGTGATGATGGCATTTTCTAATTTAGACCAGACTGGGTGATGATGGCATTTTCTAATTTAGACCAGACTGGGTGATGATGGCAGTTTCTAATTTAGACCAGACTGGGTGATGATGGCATTTTTAAATTTAGACCAGACTGGGTGATGATGGCATTTTCTAATTTAGACCAGACTGGGTGATGATGGCATTTTCTAATTTAGACCAGACTGGTTGATGATGGCAGTTTCTAATTTAGACCATACTGGGTGATGATGGCATTTTCTAATTTAGACCAGACTGGGTGATGATGGCATTTTCTAATTTAGACCAGACTGGGTGATGATGGCATTTTCTAATTTAGACCAGACTGGGTGATGATGGCATTTTCTAATTTAGACCAGATTGGGTGATGATGGCAGATTCTAATTTCGACCAGACTGGATGATGATGGCATTTTCTAATTTAGACCAGACTGGGTGATGATGGCAGTTTCTAATTTAGACCAGACTGGGTGATGATGGCATTTTCTAATTTCGAGCAGACTGGGTGATGATGGCATTGTCTAATTTAGACCAGACTGGGTGATGATGGCATTTTCTAATTTCGACCACACTGGGTGATGATGGCATTTTCTAATTTAGACCAGACTGGGTGATGATGGCATTTTCTAATTTCGACCAGACTGGGAGATGATGGCATTTTCTAATTTAGACCAGACTGGGTGATGATGGCATTTTCTAATTTAGACCAGACTGGGTGATGATGGCAGTTTCTAATATGGACCAGACTGGGTGAGGATGGCAGTTTCTAATTTAGACCAGACTGGGTGATGATGGCAGTTTCTAATTTAGAGCAGATTGGGTGATGATGGCATTTTCTAATTTAGACCAGACTGGGAGATGATGGCATTTTCTAATTTAGACCAGACTGGGTGATGATGGCATTTTCTAATTTAGACCAGACTGGGTGATGATGGCAGTTTCTAATTTAGACCAGACTGGGTGATGATGGCATTTTCTAATTTAGACCAGACTGGGTGATGATGGCGTTTTCTAATTTAGACCAGACTGGGTGATGATGGCAGTTTCTAATTTAGACCAGACTGGGTAATGATGGCATTATTCTAATTTAGACCAGACTGGGTGATGATGGCATTTTCTAATTTAGACCAGACTGGGTGATGACGGCAGTTTCTAATTTAGACCAGACTGGGTGATGATGGCAGTTTCTAATTTAGACCAGACTGTGTGATGATGGCAGTTTCTTATTTAGACCAGACTGTGTGATGATGGCAGTTTCTAATTTAGACCAGACTGGGTGATGATGGCATTTTCTAATTTAGACCAGACTGGGTGATGATGGCAGTTTCTAATTTAGACCAGACTGGGTGATGATGGCAGTTTCTAATTTAGACCAGACTGGGTGATGATGGCAGTTTCTAATTTAGACCAGACTGGGTGATGATGGCATTTTCTAATTTAGAGCAGACTGGGTGAGGATGGCAGTTTCTAATTTAGAGCCGACTGGGTGATGATGGCAGTTTCTAATTTAGACCAGACTGGGTGAGGATTTCCGTTTCTAATTCAGACAAGACTGGGTGATGATGGCAGTTTCTAATTTAGACCAGACTGGGTGACGATGGCAGTTTCTAATTTAGAGCAGAATGGGTGAGGATGGCAGTTTCTAATTTAGAGCAGACTTGGTGATGATGGCATTTTCTATTATAGAGCAGACTGGGTGAGGATAGCAGTTTCTAATTTAGAGCAGACTGGGTGATGATGGCAGTTTCTAATTTAGACCAGACTGGGTGAGCATGGCAGTTTCTAATTTCGACCAGAATGGGTGAGGATGGCAATTTCTAATTCAGACCAGAATGGGTGAGGATGGCAATTTCTAATTTAGAGCAGACTGGGTGATGATGGCAGTTTCTAAGTTAGACCAGAATGGGTGAGGATGGCAATTTCTAATTTAGAGCAGACTGGGTGATGATGGCAGTTTCTAATTTAGACCACAATGGGTGAGAATGGCAATTTCTAATTTAGACCAGACTGGGTGAGGATGGCAATTTCTAATTTAGACCAGAATGGGTGAGGATGGCAGTTTCTAATTTAGACCAGAATGGGTGAGGATGGCAATTTCTAATTTAGACCAGACTGGGTGAGGATGGCAATTTCTAATTTAGTCCAGAATGGGTGAGGATGGCAGTTTCTAATTTAGACCAGACTGGGTGATGACGGCAGTTTCTAATTTAGACCAGACTGGGTGAGGATGGCAGTTTCTAATTTAGACCAGACTAGCTGAGGATGGCAATTTCTAATTTGGACCAGAGTGGGTGAGGATGGCAATTTCTAATTTAGACCAGAATGGGTGAGGATGGCAATTTCTAATTGAGACCAGAATGGCTGAGGATGGCAATTTCTAATTTAGACCAGACTGGGTGAGGATGGCAATTTCTAATTTAGACCAGACTAGCTGAGGATGGCAATTTCTAATTTAGACCAGACTGGGTGAGGATGGCAATTTCTAATTTCGACCAGAATGGGTGAGGATGGCAATTTCTAATTTAGACCAGACTGGGTGAGGATGGCAATTTCTAATTTAGACCAGAATGGGTGAGGATGGCAGTTTCTAATTTAGAGCAGACTGTGTGAGGATGGCATTTTCTAATTGAGACCAGACTGGGTGATGATGGCATTTTCCAATTTAGACCAGACTGGGTGATGATGGCAGTTTCTAATTTAGAACAGACTGGGTGATGATGGCAGTTTCTAATATGGACCAGACTGGGTGAGGATGGCAGTTTCAAATTTAGACCAGACTGGGTGATGATGGCAGTTTCTAATTTAGAGCAGACTGGGTGATGATGGCATTTTCTAATTTAGACCAGACTGGGTGATGATGGCAGTTTCTAATTTAGAGAAGACTGGGTGATGATGGCATTTTCTAATTTAGACCAGACTGGGTGATGAAGGCAGTTTCTAATTTAGACCAGACTGGGTGATGATGGCATTTTCTAATTTAGACCAGACTGGGTGATGATGGCATTTTCTAATTTAGACCAGACTGGGTGATGATGGCATTTTCTAATTTAGACCAGACTGGGTGATGATGGCAGTTTCTAATTTAGACCAGACTGGGTAATGATGGCATTATTCTAATTTAGACGAGACTGGGTGATGATGGCATTTTCTAATTTAGACCAGACTGGGTGATGACGGCAGTTTCTAATTTAGACCAGACTGGCTGATGATGGCAGTTTCTAATTTCGACCAGACTGGGTGATGACGGCAGTTTCTAATTTAGACCAGACTGGCTGATGATGGCAGTTTCTAATTTAGACCAGACTGGGTGATGATGGCAGTTTCTAATTTAGACCAGACTGGGTGATGATGGCAGTTTCTAATTTAGACCAGACTGGGTGATGATGGCAGTTTCTAATTTAGACCAGACTGGGTGATGATGGCAGTTTCTAATTTAGACCAGACTGGGTGATGATGGCATTTTCTAATTTAGAGCAGACTGGGTGAGGATGGCAGTTTCTAATTTAGAGCCGACTGGGTGATGATGGCAGTTTCTAATTTAGACCAGACTGGGTGAGGATTTCCGTTTCTAATTCAGACAAGACTGGGTGATGATGGCAGTTTCTAATTTAGACCAGACTGGGTGACGATGGCAGTTTCTAATTTAGAGCAGAATGGGTGAGGATGGCAGTTTCTAATTTAGAGCAGACTTGGTGATGATGGCATTTTCTATTATAGAGCAGACTGGGTGAGGATAGCAGTTTCTAATTTAGAGCAGACTGGGTGATGATGGCAGTTTCTAATTTAGACCAGACTGGGTGAGCATGGCAGTTTCTAATTTCGACCAGAATGGGTGAGGATGGCAATTTCTAATTTAGACCAGAATGGGTGAGGATGGCAATTTCTAATTTAGAGCAGACTGGGTGATGATGGCAGTTTCTAAGTTAGACCAGAATGGGTGAGGATGGCAATTTCTAATTTAGAGCAGACTGGGTGATGATGGCAGTTTCTAATTTAGACCACAATGGGTGAGAATGGCAATTTCTAATTTAGACCAGACTGGGTGAGGATGGCAATTTCTAATTTAGACCAGAATGGGTGAGGATGGCAGTTTCTAATTTAGACCAGAATGGGTGAGGATGGCAATTTCTAATTTAGACCAGACTGGGTGAGGATGGCAATTTCTAATTTAGTCCAGAATGGGTGAGGATGGCAGTTTCTAATTTAGACCAGACTGGGTGATGATGGCAGTTTCTAATTTAGACCAGACTGGGTGAGGATGGCAGTTTCTAATTTAGACCAGACTAGCTGAGGATGGCAATTTCTAATTTGGACCAGAGTGGGTGAGGATGGCAATTTCTAATTTAGACCAGAATGGGTGAGGATGGCAATTTCTAATTGAGACCAGAATGGCTGAGGATGGCAATTTCTAATTTAGACCAGACTGGGTGAGGATGGCAATTTCTAATTTAGACCAGACTAGCTGAGGATGGCAATTTCTAATTTAGACCAGACTGGGTGAGGATGGCAATTTCTAATTTCGACCAGAATGGGTGAGGATGGCAATTTCTAATTTAGACCAGACTGGGTGAGGATGGCAATTTCTAATTTAGACCAGAATGGGTGAGGATGGCAGTTTCTAATTTAGAGCAGACTGTGTGAGGATGGCATTTTCTAATTGAGACCAGACTGGGTGATGATGGCATTTTCCAATTTAGACCAGACTGGGTGATGATGGCAGTTTCTAATTTAGAACAGACTGGGTGATGATGGCAGTTTCTAATATGGACCAGACTGGGTGAGGATGGCAGTTTCAAATTTAGACCAGACTGGGTGATGATGGCAGTTTCTAATTTAGAGCAGACTGGGTGATGATGGCATTTTCTAATTTAGACCAGACTGGGTGATGATGGCAGTTTCTAATTTAGAGAAGACTGGGTGATGATGGCATTTTCTAATTTAGACCAGACTGGGTGATGAAGGCAGTTTCTAATTTAGACCAGACTGGGTGATGATGGCATTTTCTAATTTAGACCAGACTGGGTGATGATGGCATTTTCTAATTTAGACCAGACTGGGTGATGATGGCAGTTTCTAATTTAGACCAGACTGGGTAATGATGGCATTATTCTAATTTAGACGAGACTGGGTGATGATGGCATTTTCTAATTTAGACCAGACTGGGTGATGACGGCAGTTTCTAATTTAGACCAGACTGGCTGATGATGGCAGTTTCTAATTTAGACCAGACTGTGTGATGATGGCAGTTTCTTATTTAGACCAGACTGGGTGATGATGGCAGTTTCTAATTTAGACCAGACTGGGTGAGGATGGCAGTTTCTAATTTAGACCAGACTAGCTGAGGATGGCAATTTCTAATTTGGACCAGAGTGGGTGAGGATGGCAATTTCTAATTTAGACCAGAATGGGTGAGGATGGCAATTTCTAATTGAGACCAGAATGGCTGAGGATGGCAATTTCTAATTTAGACCAGACTGGGTGAGGATGGCAATTTCTAATTTAAACCAGACTAGCTGAGGATGGCAATTTCTAATTTAGACCAGACTGGGTGAGGATGGCAATTTCTAATTTCGACCAGAATGGGTGAGGATGGCAATTTCTAATTTAGACCAGACTGGGTGAGGATGGCAATTTCTAATTTAGACCAGAATGGGTGAGGATGGCAGTTTCTAATTTAGAGCAGACTGTGTGAGGATGGCATTTTCTAATTGAGACCAGACTGGGTGATGATGGCATTTTCCAATTTAGACCAGACTGGGTGATGATGGCAGTTTCTAATTTAGAACAGACTGGGTGATGATGGCAGTTTCTAATATGGACCAGACTGGGTGAGGATGGCAGTTTCAAATTTAGACCAGACTGGGTGATGATGGCAGTTTCTAATTTAGAGCAGACTGGGTGATGATGGCATTTTCTAATTTAGACCAGACTGGGTGATGATGGCAGTTTCTAATTTAGAGAAGACTGGGTGATGATGGCATTTTCTAATTTAGACCAGACTGGGTGATGAAGGCAGTTTCTAATTTAGACCAGACTGGGTGATGATGGCATTTTCTAATTTAGACCAGACTGGGTGATGATGGCATTTTCTAATTTAGACCAGACTGGGTGATGATGGCATTTTCTAATTTAGACCAGACTGGGTGATGATGGCAGTTTCTAATTTAGACCAGACTGGGTAATGATGGCATTATTCTAATTTAGACGAGACTGGGTGATGATGGCATTTTCTAATTTAGACCAGACTGGGTGATGACGGCAGTTTCTAATTTAGACCAGACTGGCTGATGATGGCAGTTTCTAATTTCGACCAGACTGGGTGATGACGGCAGTTTCTAATTTAGACCAGACTGGCTGATGATGGCAGTTTCTAATTTAGACCAGACTGGGTGATGATGGCAGTTTCTAATTTAGACCAGACTGGGTGATGATGGCAGTTTCTAATTTAGACCAGACTGGGTGATGATGGCAGTTTCTAATTTAGACCAGACTGGGTGATGATGGCAGTTTCTAATTTAGACCAGACTGGGTGATGATGGCATTTTCTAATTTAGAGCAGACTGGGTGAGGATGGCAGTTTCTAATTTAGAGCCGACTGGGTGATGATGGCAGTTTCTAATTTAGACCAGACTGGGTGAGGATTTCCGTTTCTAATTCAGACAAGACTGGGTGATGATGGCAGTTTCTAATTTAGACCAGACTGGGTGACGATGGCAGTTTCTAATTTAGAGCAGAATGGGTGAGGATGGCAGTTTCTAATTTAGAGCAGACTTGGTGATGATGGCATTTTCTATTATAGAGCAGACTGGGTGAGGATAGCAGTTTCTAATTTAGAGCAGACTGGGTGATGATGGCAGTTTCTAATTTAGACCAGACTGGGTGAGCATGGCAGTTTCTAATTTCGACCAGAATGGGTGAGGATGGCAATTTCTAATTTAGACCAGAATGGGTGAGGATGGCAATTTCTAATTTAGAGCAGACTGGGTGATGATGGCAGTTTCTAAGTTAGACCAGAATGGGTGAGGATGGCAATTTCTAATTTAGAGCAGACTGGGTGATGATGGCAGTTTCTAATTTAGACCACAATGGGTGAGAATGGCAATTTCTAATTTAGACCAGACTGGGTGAGGATGGCAATTTCTAATTTAGACCAGAATGGGTGAGGATGGCAGTTTCTAATTTAGACCAGAATGGGTGAGGATGGCAATTTCTAATTTAGACCAGACTGGGTGAGGATGGCAATTTCTAATTTAGTCCAGAATGGGTGAGGATGGCAGTTTCTAATTTAGACCAGACTGGGTGATGATGGCAGTTTCTAATTTAGACCAGACTGGGTGAGGATGGCAGTTTCTAATTTAGACCAGACTAGCTGAGGATGGCAATTTCTAATTTGGACCAGAGTGGGTGAGGATGGCAATTTCTAATTTAGACCAGAATGGGTGAGGATGGCAATTTCTAATTTAGACCAGACTAGCTGAGGATGGCAATTTCTAATTTAGACCAGACTGGGTGAGGATGGCAATTTCTAATTTCGACCAGAATGGGTGAGGATGGCAATTTCTAATTTAGACCAGACTGGGTGAGGATGGCAATTTCTAATTTAGACCAGAATGGGTGAGGATGGCAGTTTCTAATTTAGAGCAGACTGTGTGAGGATGGCATTTTCTAATTGAGACCAGACTGGGTGATGATGGCATTTTCCAATTTAGACCAGACTGGGTGATGATGGCAGTTTCTAATTTAGAACAGACTGGGTGATGATGGCAGTTTCTAATATGGACCAGACTGGGTGAGGATGGCAGTTTCAAATTTAGACCAGACTGGGTGATGATGGCAGTTTCTAATTTAGAGCAGACTGGGTGATGATGGCATTTTCTAATTTAGACCAGACTGGGTGATGATGGCAGTTTCTAATTTAGAGAAGACTGGGTGATGATGGCATTTTCTAATTTAGACCAGACTGGGTGATGAAGGCAGTTTCTAATTTAGACCAGACTGGGTGATGATGGCATTTTCTAATTTAGACCAGACTGGGTGATGATGGCATTTTCTAATTTAGACCAGACTGGGTGATGATGGCATTTTCTAATTTAGACCAGACTGGGTGATGATGGCAGTTTCTAATTTAGACCAGACTGGGTAATGATGGCATTATTCTAATTTAGACGAGACTGGGTGATGATGGCATTTTCTAATTTAGACCAGACTGGGTGATGACGGCAGTTTCTAATTTAGACCAGACTGGCTGATGATGGCAGTTTCTAATTTAGACCAGACTGTGTGATGATGGCAGTTTCTTATTTAGACCAGACTGGGTGATGATGGCAGTTTCTAATTTAGACCAGACTGGGTGATGATGGCATTTTCTAATTTAGACCAGACTGGGTGATGATGGCAGTTTCTAATTTAGACCAGACTGGGTGATGATGGCAGTTTCTAATTTAGACCAGACTGGGTGATGATGGCAGTTTCTAATTTAGACCAGACTGGGTGATGATGGCATTTTCTAATTTAGAGCAGACTGGGTGAGGATGGCAGTTTCTTATTTAGAGCCGACTGGGTGATGATGGCAGTTTCTAATTTAGACCAGACTGGGTGAGAATTTCCGTTTCTAATTCAGACAAGACTGGGTGATGATGGCAGTTTCTAATTTAGACCAGACTGGGTGACAATGGCAGTTTCTAATTTAGAGCAGAATGGGTGAGGATGGCAGTTTCTAATTTAGAGCAGACTTGGTGATGATGGCATTTTCTAATATAGAGCAGACTGGGTGAGGATGGCAGTTTCTAATTTAGAGCAGACTGGGTGATGATGGCAGTTTCTAATTTAGACCAGACTGGGTGAGCATGGCAGTTTCTAATTTCGACCAGAATGGGTGAGGATGGCAATTTCTAATTTAGACCAGAATGGGTGAGGATGGCAATTTCTAATTTAGAGCAGACTGGGTGATGATGGCAGTTTCTAAGTTAGACCAGAATGGGTGAGGATGGCAATTTCTAATTTAGAGCAGACTGGGTGATGATGGCAGTTTCTAATTTAGACCACAATGGGTGAGAATGGCAATTTCAAATTTAGACCAGACTGGGTGAGGATGGCAATTTGTAATTTAGACCAGAATGGGTGAGGATGGCAGTTTCTAATTTAGACCAGAATGGGTAAGGATGGCAATTTCTAATTTAGACCAGACTGGGTGAGGATGGCAATTTCTAATTTAGTCCAGAATGGGTGAGGATGGCAGTTTCTAATTTAGACCAGACTGGGTGATGATGGCAGTTTCTAATTTAGACCAGACTGGGTGAGGATGGCAGTTTCTAATTTAGACCAGACTAGCTGAGGATGGCAATTTCTAATTTGGACCAGAGTGGGTGAGGATGGCAATTTCTAATTTAGACCAGAATGGGTGAGGATGGCAATTTCTAATTTAGACCAGACTAGCTGAGGATGGCAATTTCTAATTTAGACCAGACTGGGTGAGGATGGCAATTTCTAATTTCGACCAGAATGGGTGAGGATGGCAATTTCTAATTTAGACCAGACTGGGTGAGGATGGCAATTTCTAATTTAGACCAGAATGGGTGAGGATGGCAGTTTCTAATTTAGAGCAGACTGTGTGAGGATGGCATTTTCTAATTGAGACCAGACTGGGTGATGATGGCATTTTCCAATTTAGACCAGACTGGGTGATGATGGCAGTTTCTAATTTAGAACAGACTGGGTGATGATGGCAGTTTCTAATATGGACCAGACTGGGTGAGGATGGCAGTTTCAAATTTAGACCAGACTGGGTGATGATGGCAGTTTCTAATTTAGAGCAGACTGGGTGATGATGGCATTTTCTAATTTAGACCAGACTGGGTGATGATGGCAGTTTCTAATTTAGAGAAGACTGGGTGATGATGGCATTTTCTAATTTAGACCAGACTGGGTGATGAAGGCAGTTTCTAATTTAGACCAGACTGGGTGATGATGGCATTTTCTAATTTAGACCAGACTGGGTGATGATGGCATTTTCTAATTTAGACCAGACTGGGTGATGATGGCATTTTCTAATTTAGACCAGACTGGGTGATGATGGCAGTTTCTAATTTAGACCAGACTGGGTAATGATGGCATTATTCTAATTTAGACGAGACTGGGTGATGATGGCATTTTCTAATTTAGACCAGACTGGGTGATGACGGCAGTTTCTAATTTAGACCAGACTGGCTGATGATGGCAGTTTCTAATTTAGACCAGACTGTGTGATGATGGCAGTTTCTTATTTAGACCAGACTGGGTGATGATGGCAGTTTCTAATTTAGACCAGACTGGGTGATGATGGCATTTTCTAATTTAGACCAGACTGGGTGATGATGGCAGTTTCTAATTTAGACCAGACTGGGTGATGATGGCAGTTTCTAATTTAGACCAGACTGGGTGATGATGGCAGTTTCTAATTTAGACCAGACTGGGTGATGATGGCATTTTCTAATTTAGAGCAGACTGGGTGAGGATGGCAGTTTCTTATTTAGAGCCGACTGGGTGATGATGGCAGTTTCTAATTTAGACCAGACTGGGTGAGAATTTCCGTTTCTAATTCAGACAAGACTGGGTGATGATGGCAGTTTCTAATTTAGACCAGACTGGGTGACAATGGCAGTTTCTAATTTAGAGCAGAATGGGTGAGGATGGCAGTTTCTAATTTAGAGCAGACTTGGTGATGATGGCATTTTCTAATATAGAGCAGACTGGGTGAGGATGGCAGTTTCTAATTTAGAGCAGACTGGGTGATGATGGCAGTTTCTAATTTAGACCAGACTGGGTGAGCATGGCAGTTTCTAATTTCGACCAGAATGGGTGAGGATGGCAATTTCTAATTTAGACCAGAATGGGTGAGGATGGCAATTTCTAATTTAGAGCAGACTGGGTGATGATGGCAGTTTCTAAGTTAGACCAGAATGGGTGAGGATGGCAATTTCTAATTTAGAGCAGACTGGGTGATGATGGCAGTTTCTAATTTAGACCACAATGGGTGAGAATGGCAATTTCAAATTTAGACCAGACTGGGTGAGGATGGCAATTTGTAATTTAGACCAGAATGGGTGAGGATGGCAGTTTCTAATTTAGACCAGAATGGGTAAGGATGGCAATTTCTAATTTAGACCAGACTGGGTGAGGATGGCAATTTCTAATTTAGTCCAGAATGGGTGAGGATGGCAGTTTCTAATTTAGACCAGACTGGGTGATGATGGCAGTTTCTAATTTAGACCAGACTGGGTGAGGATGTCAGTTTCTAATTTAGACCAGACTAGCTGAGGATGGCAATTTCTAATTTGGACCAGACTGGGTGAGGATGGCAATTTCTAATTTAGACCAGAATGGGTGAGGATGGCAATTTCTAATTTAGACCAGACTGGGTGAGGATGGCAATTTCTAATTTAGACCAGAATGGGTGAGGATGGCAGTTTCTAATTTAGAGCAGACTGTGTGAGGATGGCATTTTCTAATTTAGACCAGACTGGGTGATGATGGCATTTTCCAATTTAGACCAGACTGAGTGATGATGGCAGTTTCTAATTTAGACCAGACTGGGTGATGATGGCAGTTTCTAATATGGACCAGACTGGGTGATGATGGCAGTTTCTAATTTAGAGCAGACTGGGTGATGATGGCATTTTCTAATTTAGACCAGACTGGGTGATGATGGCAGTTTCTAATTTAGACCAGACTGGGTGAGGATGGCAGTTTCTAATTTAGACCAGACTGGGTGATGATGGCATTTTCTAATTTCGACCAGACTGGGTGATGATGGCATTTTCTAATTTAGACCAGACTGGGTGATTATGGCAGTTTCTAATATGGACCAGACTGGGTGAGGATGGCAGTTTCAAATTTAGTCCAAACTGGGTGATGATGGCAATTTCTAATTTAGAGCAGACTGGGTGATGATGGCATTTTCTAATTTAGACCAGACTGGGTGATGATGGCATTTTCTAATTTAGACCTGACTGGTTGATGATGGCATTTTCTAAATTAGACCAGACTGGGTGATGATGGCTTTTTCAAATTTAGACCAGACTGGGTGAGGATGGCAATTTCTAATTTAGTCCAGAATGGGTGAGGATGGCAGTTTCTAATTTAGACCAGACTGGGTGATGATGGCAGTTTCTAATTTAGACCAGACTGGGTGAGGATGGCAGTTTCTAATTTAGACCAGACTAGCTGAGGATGGCAATTTCTAATTTGGACCAGAGTGGGTGAGGATGGCAATTTCTAATTTAGACCAGAATGGGTGAGGATGGCAATTTCTAATTGAGACCAGAATGGCTGAGGATGGCAATTTCTAATTTAGACCAGACTGGGTGAGGATGGCAATTTCTAATTTAGACCAGACTAGCTGAGGATGGCAATTTCTAATTTAGACCAGACTGGGTGAGGATGGCAATTTCTAATTTCGACCAGAATGGGTGAGGATGGCAATTTCTAATTTAGACCAGACTGGGTGAGGATGGCAATTTCTAATTTAGACCAGAATGGGTGAGGATGGCAGTTTCTAATTTAGAGCAGACTGTGTGAGGATGGCATTTTCTAATTGAGACCAGACTGGGTGATGATGGCATTTTCCAATTTAGACCAGACTGGGTGATGATGGCAGTTTCTAATTTAGAACAGACTGGGTGATGATGGCAGTTTCTAATATGGACCAGACTGGGTGAGGATGGCAGTTTCAAATTTAGACCAGACTGGGTGATGATGGCAGTTTCTAATTTAGAGCAGACTGGGTGATGATGGCATTTTCTAATTTAGACCAGACTGGGTGATGATGGCAGTTTCTAATTTAGAGAAGACTGGGTGATGATGGCATTTTCTAATTTAGACCAGACTGGGTGATGAAGGCAGTTTCTAATTTAGACCAGACTGGGTGATGATGGCATTTTCTAATTTAGACCAGACTGGGTGATGATGGCATTTTCTAATTTAGACCAGACTGGGTGATGATGGCATTTTCTAATTTAGACCAGACTGGGTGATGATGGCAGTTTCTAATTTAGACCAGACTGGGTAATGATGGCATTATTCTAATTTAGACGAGACTGGGTGATGATGGCATTTTCTAATTTAGACCAGACTGGGTGATGACGGCAGTTTCTAATTTAGACCAGACTGGCTGATGATGGCAGTTTCTAATTTAGACCAGACTGTGTGATGATGGCAGTTTCTTATTTAGACCAGACTGGGTGATGATGGCAGTTTCTAATTTAGACCAGACTGGGTGATGATGGCATTTTCTAATTTAGACCAGACTGGGTGATGATGGCAGTTTCTAATTTAGACCAGACTGGGTGATGATGGCAGTTTCTAATTTAGACCAGACTGGGTGATGATGGCAGTTTCTAATTTAGACCAGACTGGGTGATGATGGCATTTTCTAATTTAGAGCAGACTGGGTGAGGATGGCAGTTTCTTATTTAGAGCCGACTGGGTGATGATGGCAGTTTCTAATTTAGACCAGACTGGGTGAGAATTTCCGTTTCTAATTCAGACAAGACTGGGTGATGATGGCAGTTTCTAATTTAGACCAGACTGGGTGACAATGGCAGTTTCTAATTTAGAGCAGAATGGGTGAGGATGGCAGTTTCTAATTTAGAGCAGACTTGGTGATGATGGCATTTTCTAATATAGAGCAGACTGGGTGAGGATGGCAGTTTCTAATTTAGAGCAGACTGGGTGATGATGGCAGTTTCTAATTTAGACCAGACTGGGTGAGCATGGCAGTTTCTAATTTCGACCAGAATGGGTGAGGATGGCAATTTCTAATTTAGACCAGAATGGGTGAGGATGGCAATTTCTAATTTAGAGCAGACTGGGTGATGATGGCAGTTTCTAAGTTAGACCAGAATGGGTGAGGATGGCAATTTCTAATTTAGAGCAGACTGGGTGATGATGGCAGTTTCTAATTTAGACCACAATGGGTGAGAATGGCAATTTCTAATTTAGACCAGACTGGGTGAGGATGGCAATTTGTAATTTAGACCAGAATGGGTGAGGATGGCAGTTTCTAATTTAGACCAGAATGGGTAAGGATGGCAATTTCTAATTTAGACCAGACTGGGTGAGGATGGCAATTTCTAATTTAGTCCAGAATGGGTGAGGATGGCAGTTTCTAATTTAGACCAGACTGGGTGATGATGGCAGTTTCTAATTTAGACCAGACTGGGTGAGGATGGCAGTTTCTAATTTAGACCAGAGTAGCTGAGGATGGCAATTTCTAATTTGGACCAGACTGGGTGAGGATGGCAATTTCTAATTTAGACCAGAATGGGTGAGGATGGCAATTTCTAATTTAGACCAGACTGGGTGAGGATGGCAATTTCTAATTTAGACCAGAATGGGTGAGGATGGCAGTTTCTAATTTAGAGCAGACTGTGTGAGGATGGCATTTTCTAATTTAGACCAGACTGGGTGATGATGGCATTTTCCAATTTAGACCAGACTGAGTGATGATGGCAGTTTCTAATTTAGACCAGACTGGGTGATGATGGCAGTTTCTAATATGGACCAGACTGGGTGATGATGGCAGTTTCTAATTTAGAGCAGACTGGGTGATGATGGCATTTTCTAATTTTGACCAGACTGGGTGATGATGGCAGTTTCTAATTTAGACCAGACTGGGTGAGGATGGCAGTTTCTAATTTAGACCAGACTGGGTGATGATGGCATTTTCTAATTTCGACCAGACTGGGTGATGATGGCATTTTCTAATTTAGACCAGACTGGGTGATGATGGCAGTTTCTAATATGGACCAGACTGGGTGAGGATGGCAGTTTCAAATTTAGACCAGACTGGGTGATGATGGCAATTTCTAATTTAGAGCAGACTGGGTGATGATGGCATTTTCTAATTTAGACCAGACTGGGTGATGATGGCATTTTCTAATTTAGACCTGACTGGTTGATGATGGCATTTTCTAAATTAGACCAGACTGGGTGATGATGGCTTTTTCAAATTTAGACCAGACTGGGTGATGATGGCAGTTTCAAATTTAGACCAGACGGGGTGATGATGGCAGTTTCTAATTTAGAGCCGACTGGGTGATGATGGCATTTTCTAATTTAGACCAGACTAGCTGAGGATGGCAATTTCTAATTTAGACCAGACTGGGTGAGGATGGCAATTTCTAACTTAGACCAGACTATCTGAGGATGGCAATTTCTAATTTAGACCAGACTGGGTGAGGATGGCAATTTCTAATTTCGACCAGAATGGGTGAGGATGGCAATTTCTAATTTAGACCAGACTGGGTGAGGATGGCAATTTCTAATTTAGACCAGAATGGTTGAGGATGGCAGTTTCTAATTTAGAGCAGACTGTGTGAGGATGGCATTTTCTAATTTAGACCAGACTGGGTGATGATGGCATTTTCTAATTTAGACCAGACTGGGTGATGATGGCAGTTTCTAATTTAGACCATACTGGATGAGGATGGCAGTTTCTAATTTAGACCAGACTGGGTGATGATGGCATTTTCTAATTTTGACCAGACTGGGTGATGATGGCAGTTTCTAATTTAGACCAGACGAGATGAGGATGGCAATTTCTAATTTGGACCAGACTGGGTGAGGATGGCAATTTCTAATTTAGACCAGAATGGGTGAGGACGGCAATTTCTAATTTAGACCAGACTGGGTGACGATGGCAATTTCTAATTTAGAACAGAATGGCTGAGGATGGCAATTTCTAATTCAGATCAGACTGGGTGAGGATGGCAATTTCTAATTTAGACCAGACTGGGTGAGGATGGCAATTTCTAATTTAGACCAGAATGGCTGAGGATGGCAATTTCTAATTTAGACCAGACTGGGTGAGGATGGCAATTTCTAATTTAGACCAGACTAGCTGAGGATGGCAATTTCTAATTTAGACCAGACTGGGTGAGGATGGCAATTTCTAATTTCGACCAGAATGGGTGAGGATGGCAATTTCTAATTTAGACCAGACTGGGTGAGGATGGCAATTTCTAATTTAGACCAGAATGGTTGAGGATGGCACTTTCTAATTTAGAGCAGACTGTGTGAGGATGGCATTTTCAAATTTAGACCAGACTGGGTGATGATGGCATTTTCTAATTTAGACCAGACTGGGTGACGATGGCAGTTTCTAATTTAGACCAGACTGGGTGAGGATGGCAGTTTCTAATTTAGACCAGACTGGGTGATGATGGCATTTTCTAATTTAGACCAGACTGGGTGATGATGGCATTTTCTAATTTAGACCAGACTGGGTGATGATGGCAGTTTCTAATATGGACCAGACTGGGTGAGGATGGCAGTTTCTAATTTAGACCAGACTGGGTGATGATGGCAGTTTCTAATTTAGAGCAGACTGGGTGATGATGGCATTTTCTAATTTAGAACAGACTGGGTGATGATGGCATTTTCTAATTTAGACCAGACTGGGTGATGATGGCATTTTCTAATTCAGACCAGACTGGGTGATGATGGCATTTTCTAATTTAGACCAGACGGGGTGATGATGGCATTTTCTAATTTAGACCAGATTGGGTGATGATGGCAGTTTCAAATTTAGACCAGACGGGGTGATGATGGCAGTTTCTAATTTAGAGCAGACTGGGTGAGGATGGCAATTTCTAATTTAGACCAGAATGGGTGAGGATGGCAATTTCTAATTTAGACCAGACTGGGTGAGGATGGCACTTTCTAATTTAGACCAGAATGGCTAAGGATGGCAATTTCTAATTTAGACCAGACTGGGTGAGGATGGCAATTTCTAAATTAGACCAGACTGGGTGAGGATGGCAATTTCTAATTTAGACCAGAATGGCTGAGGATGGCAATTTCTAATTTAGACCAGACTGGGTGAGGATGGCAATTTCTAATTTAGACCAGACTAGCGGAGGATGGCAATTTCTAATTTAGACCAGACTGGGTGAGGATGGCAATTTCTAATTTCGACCAGAATGGGTGAGGATGGCAATTTCTAATTTAGACCAGACTGGGTGAGGATGGCAATATCTAATTTAGACCAGAATGGGTGAGGATGGCAGTTTCTAATTTAGACCAGACTGGGTGAGGATTTCCGTTTCTAATTCAGACAAGACTGGGTGATGATGGCAGTTTCTAATTTAGACCAGACTGGGTGACGATGGCAGTTTCTAATTTAGAGCAGAATGGGTGAGGATGGCAGTTTCTAATTTAGAGCAGACTTGGTGATGATGGCATTTTCTAATATTCAGCAGACTGGGTGAGGATAGCAGTTTCTAATTTAGAACAGACTGGGTGATGATGGCAGTTTCTAATTTAGACCAGACTGGGTGAGCATGGCAGTTTCTAATTTCGACCAGAATGGGTGAGGATGGCAATTTCTAATTTACACCAGAATGGGTGAGGATGGCAATTTCTAATTTAGAGCAGACTGGGTGATGATGGCAGTTTCTAAGTTAGACCAGAATGGGTGAGGATGGCAATTTCTAATTTAGAGCAGACTGGGTGATGATGGCAGTTTCTAATTTAGACCACAATGGGTGAGAATGGCAATTTCTAATTTAGACCAGACTGGGTGAGGATGGCAATTTCTAATTTAGACCAGAATGGGTGAGGATGGCAGTTTCTAATTTAGACCAGAATGGGTGAGGATGGCAATTTCTAATTTAGACCAGACTGGGTGAGGATGGCAATTTCTAATTTAGTCCAGAATGGGTGAGGATGGCAGTTTCTAATTTAGACCAGACTGGGTGATGATGGCAGTTTCTAATTTAGACCAGACTGGGTGAGGATGGCAGTTTCTAATTTAGACCAGACTAGCTGAGGATGGCAATTTCTAATTTGGACCAGAGTGGGTGAGGATGGCAATTTCTAATTTAGACCAGAATGGATGAGGATGGCAATTTCTAATTGAGACCAGAATGGCTGAGGATGGCAATTTCTAATTTAGACCAGACTGGGTGAGGATGGCAATTTCTAATTTAGACCAGACTAGCTGAGGATGGCAATTTCTAATTTAGACCAGACTGGGTGAGGATGGCAATTTCTAATTTCGACCAGAATGGGTGAGGATGGCAATTTCTAATTTAGACCAGACTGGGTGAGGATGGCAATTTCTAATTTAGACCAGAATGAGTGAGGATGGCAGTTTCTAATTTAGAGCAGACTGTGTGAGGATGGCATTTTCTAATTTAGACCAGACTGGGTGATGATGGCATTTTCCAATTTAGACCAGACTGGGTGATGATGGCAGTTTCTAATTTAGAGAAGACTGGGTGATGATGGCATTTTCTAATTTAGACCAGACTGGGTGATGAAGGCAGTTTCTAATTTAGACCAGACTGGGTGATGATGGCATTTTCTAATTTAGACCAGACTGGGTGATGATGGCATTTTCTAATATAGACCAGACTGGGTGATGATGGCATTTTCTAATTTAGAGCAGACTGGGTGATGATGGCAGTTTCTAATTTAGACCAGACTGGGTAATGATGGCATTATTCTAATTTAGACGAGACTGGGTGATGATGGCATTTTCTTATTTAGACCAGACTGGGTGATGACGGCAGTTTCTAATTTAGACCAGACTGGGTGATGATGGCAGTTTCTAATTTAGACCAGACGAGATGAGGATGGCAATTTCTAATTTGGACCAGACTGGGTGAGGATGGCAATTTCTAATTTAGACCAGAATGGGTGAGGACGGCAATTTCTAATTTAGACCAGACTGGGTGACGATGGCAATTTCTAATTTAGAACAGAATGGCTGAGGATGGCAATTTCTAATTCAGATCAGACTGGGTGAGGATGGCAATTTCTAATTTAGACCAGACTGGGTGAGGATGGCAATTTCTAATTTAGACCAGAATGGCTGAGGATGGCAATTTCTAATTTAGACCAGACTGGGTGAGGATGGCAATTTCTAATTTAGACCAGACTAGCTGAGGATGGCAATTTCTAATTCAGACCAGACTGGGTGAGGATGGCAATTTCTAATTTCGACCAGAATGGGTGAGGATGGCAATTTCTAATTTAGACCAGACTGGGTGAGGATGGCAATTTCTAATTTAGACCAGAATGGTTGAGGATGGCACTTTCTAATTTAGAGCAGACTGTGTGAGGATGGCATTTTCTAATTTAGACCAGACTGGGTGATGATGGCATTTTCTAATTTAGACCAGACTGGGTGACGATGGCAGTTTCTAATTTAGACCAGACTGGGTGAGGATGGCAGTTTCTAATTTAGACCAGACTGGGTGATGATGGCATTTTCTAATTTACACCAGACTGGGTGATGATGGCATTTTCTAATTTAGACCAGACTGGGTGATGATGGCAGTTTCTAATATGGACCAGACTGGGTGAGGATGGCAGTTTCTAATTTAGACCAGACTGGGTGATGATGGCAGTTTCTAATTTAGAGCAGACTGGGTGATGATGGCATTTTCTACTTTAGAACAGACTGGGTGATGATGGCATTTTCTAATTTAGACCAGACTGGGTGATGATGGCATTTTCTAATTCAGACCAGACTGGGTGATGATGGCATTTTCTAATTTAGACCAGACGGTGTGATGATGGCATTTTCTAATTTAGACCAGACTGGGTGATGATGGCAGTTTCAAATTTAGACCAGACGGGGTGATGATGGCAGTTTCTAATTTAGAGCAGACTGGGTGAGGATGGCAATTTCTAATTTAGACCAGAATGGGTGAGGATGGCAATTTCTAATTTAGACCAGACTGGGTGAGGATGGCACTTTCTAATTTAGACCAGAATGGCTAAGGATGGCAATTTCTAATTTAGACCAGACTGGGTGAGGATGGCAATTTCTAAATTAGACCCGACTGGGTGAGGATGGCAATTTCTAATTTAGACCAGAATGGCTGAGGATGGCAATTTCTAATTTAGACCAGACTGGGTGAGGATGGCAATTTCTAATTTAGACCAGACTAGCGGAGGATGGCAATTTCTAATTTAGACCAGACTGGGTGAGGATGGCAATTTCTAATTTCGACCAGAATGGGTGAGGATGGCAATTTCTAATTTAGACCAGACTGGGTGAGGATGGCAATATCTAATTTAGACCAGAATGGGTGAGGATGGCAGTTTCTAATTTAGACCAGACTGGGTGAGGATTTCCGTTTCTAATTCAGACAAGACTGGGTGATGATGGCAGTTTCTAATTTAGACCAGACTGGGTGACGATGGCAGTTTCTAATTTAGAGCAGAATGGGTGAGGATGGCAGTTTCTAATTTAGAGCAGACTTGGTGATGATGGCATTTTCTAATATTCAGCAGACTGGGTGAGGATAGCAGTTTCTAATTTAGAACAGACTGGGTGATGATGGCAGTTTCTAATTTAGACCAGACTGGGTGAGCATGGCAGTTTCTAATTTCGACCAGAATGGGTGAGGATGGCAATTTCTAATTTAGACCAGAATGGGTGAGGATGGCAATTTCTAATTTAGAGCAGACTGGGTGATGATGGCAGTTTCTAAGTTAGACCAGAATGGGTGAGGATGGCAATTTCTAATTTAGAGCAGACTGGGTGATGATGGCAGTTTCTAATTTAGACCACAATGGGTGAGAATGGCAATTTCTAATTTAGACCAGACTGGGTGAGGATGGCAATTTCTAATTTAGACCAGAATGGGTGAGGATGGCAGTTTCTAATTTAGACCAGAATGGGTGAGGATGGCAATTTCTAATTTAGACCAGACTGGGTGAGGATGGCAATTTCTAATTTAGTCCAGAATGGGTGAGGATGGCAGTTTCTAATTTAGACCAGACTGGGTGATGATGGCAGTTTCTAATTTAGACCAGACTGGGTGAGGATGGCAGTTTCTAATTTAGACCAGACTAGCTGAGGATGGCAATTTCTAATTTGGACCAGAGTGGGTGAGGATGGCAATTTCTAATTTAGACCAGAATGGATGAGGATGGCAATTTCTAATTGAGACCAGAATGGCTGAGGATGGCAATTTCTAATTTAGACCAGACTGGGTGAGGATGGCAATTTCTAATTTAGACCAGACTAGCTGAGGATGGCAATTTCTAATTTAGACCAGACTGGGTGAGGATGGCAATTTCTAATTTCGACCAGAATGGGTGAGGATGGCAATTTCTAATTTAGACCAGACTGGGTGAGGATGGCAATTTCTAATTTAGACCAGAATGAGTGAGGATGGCAGTTTCTAATTTAGAGCAGACTGTGTGAGGATGGCATTTTCTAATTTAGACCAGACTGGGTGATGATGGCATTTTCCAATTTAGACCAGACTGGGTGATGATGGCAGTTTCTAATTTAGAGAAGACTGGGTGATGATGGCATTTTCTAATTTAGACCAGACTGGGTGATGAAGGCAGTTTCTAATTTAGACCAGACTAGGTGATGATGGCATTTTCTAATTTAGACCAGACTGGGTGATGATGGCATTTTCTAATATAGACCAGACTGGGTGATGATGGCATTTTCTAATTTAGAGCAGACTGGGTGATGATGGCAGTTTCTAATTTAGACCAGACTGGGTAATGATGGCATTATTCTAATTTAGACGAGACTGGGTGATGATGGCATTTTCTAATTTAGACCAGACTGGGTGATGACGGCAGTTTCTAATTTAGACCAGACTGGCTGATGATGGCTGTTTCTAATTTAGACCAGACTGTGCGATGATGGCAGTTTCTGATTTAGACCAGACTTGGTGATGATGGCAGTTTCTAATTTAGACCAGACTGGGTGATGATGGCATTTTCTAATTTAGACCAGACTGGGTGATGATGGCAGTTTCTAATTTAGACCAGACTGGGTGATGATGGCAGTTTCTAATTTAGACCAGACTGGGTGATGATGGCAGTTTCTAATTTAGACCAGACTGGGTGATGATGGCATTTTCTAATTTAGAGCAGACTGGGTGAGGATGGCAGTTTCTTATTTAGAGCCGACTGGGTGATGATGGCAGTTTCTAATTTAGACCAGACTGGGTGAGGATTTCCGTTTCTAATTCAGACAAGACTGGGTGATGATGGCAGTTTCTAATTTAGACCAGACTGGGTGACGATGGCAGTTTCTAATTTAGAGCAGAATGGGTGAGGATGGCAGTTTCTAATTTAGAGCAGACTTGGTGATGATGGCATTTTCTAATATAGAGCAGACTGGGTGAGGATGGCAGTTTCTAATTTAGAGCAGACTGGGTGATGATGGCAGTTTCTAATTTAGACCAGACTGGGTGAGCATGGCAGTTTCTAATTTCGACCAGAATGGGTGAGGATGGCAATTTCTAATTTAGACCAGAATGGGTGAGGATGGCAATTTCTAATTTAGAGCAGACTGGGTGATGATGGCAGTATCTAAGTTAGACCAGAATGGGTGAGGATGGCAATTTCTAATTTAGAGCAGACTGGGTGATGATGGCAGTTTCTAATTTAGACCACAATGGGTGAGAATGGCAATTTCTAATTTAGACCAGACTGGGTGAGAATGGCAATTTGTAATTTAGACCAGAATGGGTGAGGATGGCAGTTTCTAATTTAGACCAGAATGGGTGAGGATGGCAATTTCTAATTTAGACCAGACTGGGTGAGGATGGCAATTTCTAATTTAGTCCAGAATGGGTGAGGATGGCAGTTTCTAATTTAGACCAGACTGGGTGATGATGGCAGTTTCTAATTTAGACCAGACTGGGTGAGGATGGCAGTTTCTAATTTAGACCAGACTAGCTGAGGATGGCAATTTCTAATTTGGACCAGACTGGGTGAGGATGGCAATTTCTAATTTAGACCAGAATGGGTGAGGATGGCAATTTCTAATTGAGACCAGAATGGCTGAGGATGGCAATTTCTAATTTAGACCAGACTGGGTGAGGATGGCAATTTCTAATTTAGACCAGACTAGCTGAGGATGGCAATTTCTAATTTAGACCAGACTGGGTGAGGATGGCAATTTCTAATTTCGACCAGAATGGGTGAGGATGGCAATTTCTAATTTAGACCAGACTGGGTGAGGATGGCAATTTCTAATTTAGACCAGAATGGGTGAGGATGGCAGTTTCTAATTTAGAGCAGACTGTGTGAGGATGGCATTTTACAATTTAGACCAGACTGAGTGATGATGGCAGTTTCTAATTTAGACCAGACTGGGTGATGATGGCAGTTTCTAATATGGACCAGACTGGGTGAGGATGGCAGTTTCAAATTTAGACCAGACTGGGTGATGATGGCAGTTTCTAATTTAGAGCAGACTGGGTGATGATGGCATTTTCTAATTTAGACCAGACTGGGTGATGATGGCAGTTTCTAATTTAGTCCAGACTGGGTGAGGATGGCAGTTTCTAATTTAGACCAGACTGGGTTATGATGGCATTTTCTAATTTCGACCAGACTGGGTGATGATGGCATTTTCTAATTTAGACCAGACTGGGTGATGATGGCAGTTTCTAATATGGACCAGACTGGGTGAGGATGGCAGTTTCAAATTTAGACCAGACTGGGTGATGATGGCAATTTCTAATTTAGAGCAGACTGGGTGATGATGGCATTTTCTAATTTAGACCAGACTGGGTGATGATGGCATTTTCTAATTTAGACCTGATTGGGTGATGATGGCATTTTCTAAATTAGACCAGACTGAGTGATGATGGCATTTTCAAATTTAGACCAGACTGGGTGATGATGGCAGTTTCAAATTTAGACCAGACGGGGTGATGATGGCAGTTTCTAATTTAGAGCCGACTGGGTGATGATGGCATTTTCTAATTTAGACCAGACTAGCTGAGGATGGCAATTTCTAATTTAGACCAGACTGGGTGAGGATGGCAATTTCTAACTTAGACCAGACTAGCTGAGGATGGCAATTTCTAATTTAGACCAGACTGGGTGAGGATGGCAATTTCTAATTTCGACCAGAATGGGTGAGGATGGCAATTTCTAATTTAGACCAGACTGGGTGAGGATGGCAATTTCTAATTTAGACCAGAATGGTTGAGGATGGCAGTTTCTAATTTAGAGCAGACTGTGTGAGGATGGCATTTTCTAATTTAGACCAGACTGGGTGATGATGGCATTTTCTAATTTAGACCAGACTGGGTGATGATGGCAGTTTCTAATTTAGACCAGACTGGATGAGGATGGCAGTTTCTAATTTAGACCAGACTGGGTGATGATGGCATTTTCTAATTTAGACCAGACTGGGTGATGATGGCAGTTTCTAATTTAGACCAGACGAGATGAGGATGGCAATTTCTAATTTGGACCAGACTGGGTGAGGATGGCAATTTCTAATTTAGACCAGAATGGGTGAGGATGGCAATTTCTAATTTAGACCAGACTGGGTGACGATGGCAATTTCTAATTTAGAACAGAATGGCTGAGGATGGCAATTTCTAATTCAGATCAGACTGGGTGAGGATGGCAATTTCTAATTTAGACCAGACTGGGTGAGGATGGCAATTTCTAATTTAGACCAGAATGGCTGAGGATGGCAATTTCTAATTTAGACCAGACTGGGTGATGATGGCAATTTCTAATTTAGACCAGACTAGCTGAGGATGGCAATTTCTAATTTAGACCAGACTGGGTGAGGATGGCAATTTCTAATTTCGACCAGAATGGGTGAGGATGGCAATTTCTAATTTAGACCAGACTGGGTGAGGATGGCAATTTCTAATTTAGACCAGAATGGTTGAGGATGGCACTTTCTAATTTAGAGCAGACTGTGTGAGGATGGCATTTTCTAATTTAGACCAGACTGGGTGATGATGGCATTTTCTAATTTAGACCAGACTGGGTGACGATGGCAGTTTCTAATTTAGACCAGACTGGGTGAGGATGGCAGTTTCTAATTTAGACCAGACTGGGTGATGATGGCATTTTCTAATTTAGACCAGACTGGGTGATGATGGCAGTTTCTAATATGGACCAGACTGGGTGAGGATGGCAGTTTCTAATTTAGACCAGACTGGGTGATGATGGCAGTTTCTAATTTAGAGCAGACTGGGTGATGATGGCTTTTTCTAATTTTGAACAGACTGGGTGATGATGGCATTTTCTAATTTAGACCAGACTGGGTGATGATGGCATTTTCTAATTTAGACCAGACTGGGTGATGATGGCATTTTCTAATTTAGACCAGACTGGGTGATGATGGCATTTTCTAATTTGGACCAGACTAGCTGAGGATGGCAATTTCTAATTTAGACCAGACTGGGTGAGGATGGCAATTTCTAATTTCGACCAGACTGGGTGATGATGGCAATTTCTAATTTAGACCAGACTGGGTGAGGATGGCAATTTCTAATTTAGACCAGAATGGTTGAGGATGGCACTTTCTAATTTAGAGCAGACTGTGTGAGGATGGCATTTTCTAATTTAGACCAGACTGGGTGATGATGGCATTTTCTAATTTAGACCAGACCGGGTGACGATGGCAGTTTCTAATTTAGACCAGACTGGGTGAGGATGGCAGTTTCTAATTTAGACCAGACTGGGTGATGATGGCATTTTCTAATTTAGACCAGACTGGGTGATGATGGCATTTTCTAATTTAGACCAGACTGGGTGATGATGGCAGTTTCTAATATGGACCAGACTGGGTGAGGATGGCAGTTTCTAATTTAGAGCAGACTGGGTGATGATGGCAGTTTCTAATTTAGAGCAGACTGGGTGATGATGGCATTTTCTAATTTAGAACAGACTGGGTGATGATGGCATTTTCTAATTTAGACCAGACTGGGTGATGATGGCATTTTCTAATTCAGACCAGACTGGGTGATGATGGCATTTTCTAATTTAGACCAGACGGGGTGATGATGGCATTTTCTAATTTAGACCAGACTGGGTGATGATGGCAGTTTCAAATTTAGACCAGACGGGGTGATGATGGCAGTTTCTAATTTAGAGCAGACTGGGTGAGGATGGCAATTTCTAATTTAGACCAGAATGGGTGAGGATGGCAATTTCTAATTTAGACCAGACTGGGTGAGGATGGCAATATCTAATTTAGACCAGAATGGGTGAGGATGGCAGTTTCTAATTTAGAGCAGACTGTGTGAGCATGGCATTTTCTAATTTAGACCAGACTGGGTGATGATGGCATTTTCTAATTTAGACCAGACTGGGTGATGATGGCAGTTTCTAATTTAGACCAGACTGGGTGAGGATGGCAGTTTCTAATTTAGACCAGACTGGGTGATGATGGCATTTTCTAATTTAGACCAGACTGGGTGATGATGGCATTTTCTAATTTAGACCAGACTGGGTGTTGATGGCAGTTTCAAATTTAGACCAGACTGGGTGATGATGGCATTTTCTAATTTAGACCAGACTGGGTGATGATGGCATTTTCTAATTTAGACCAGACTGGGTGATGATGGCAGTTTCTAATTTAGACCAGACTGGGTGATGATGGCATTTTCTAATTTAGACCAGACTGGGTGTTGATGGCAGTTTCTAATTTAGACCAGACTGGGTAATGATGGCAGAAACTAATTTAGACCAGATTGGGTGATGATGGCAGTTTCTAATTTAGACCAGATTGGCTAATGATGTCAGTTTTTAAGTTAGACCAGACTGGGTGATGATGGCTGTTTTTAATTTAGACCAGACTGGGTGATGATGGCCGTTTCTAATTTAGACCATACTGGTTGATGATGGCAGTTTCTAATTTAGACCAGACTGGGTTATCATGGCAGTTTCTAATGTAGACCAGATTTGGTGAGGATGGCATTTTCTAATTTAGACCAGACTGGGTGATGATGGCAGTTTCTGATTAAGACCAGATTTGAAGATGGCAGTTTCTAATTCAGACCAGACTGGGTGATGATGGCAGTTTCTAATTTAGATCAGACTGGGTGATGCTGGCAGTTTCTAATTTGGACCAGACTGGGTGATGATGGCATTTTCTAATTTCGACCAGACTGGGTGATGATGGCAGTTTCTAATTTAGAACAGACTGGGTGATGATGGCAGTTTCTAATTTAGACCAGACTGGGTGATGATGGCAGTTTCTGATTTAGACCAGATTTGGTGAGGATGGCAGTTTCTAATTTAGACCAGACTGGGTGATGATGGCAGTTTCTGATTTCGACCAGATTTGGTGAGGATGGCAGTTTCTAATTTAGACCAGACTGGGTGATGATGGCAGTTTCTAATTTAGACCAGACTGGGTGATGATGGCAGTTTCTAATTTAGACCAGACTGTGTGATGATGGCAGTTTCTTATTTAGAACAGACTGGGTGATGATGGCAGTTTCTAATTTAGACCAGACTGGGTGATGATGGCAGTTTCTAATATGGACCAGACTGGGTGAGGATGGCAGTTTCAAATTTAGACCAGACTGGGTGATGATGGCAATTTCTAATTTAGAGCAGACTGGGTGATGATGGCATTTTCTAATTTAGACCAGACTGGGTGATGATGGCATTTTCTAATTTAGACCTGACTGGGTGATGATGGCATTTTCTAAATTAGACCAGACTGGGTGATGATGGCATTTTCAAATTTAGACCAGACTGGGTGATGATGGCAGTTTCAAATTTAGACCAGACGGGGTGATGATGGCAGTTTCTAATTTAGAGCCGACTGGGTGATGATGGCATTTTCTAATTTAGACCAGACTAGCTGAGGATGGCAATTTCTAATTTAGACCAGACTGGGTGAGGATGGCAATTTCTAACTTAGACCAGACTAGCTGAGGATGGCAATTTCTAATTTAGACCAGACTGGGTGAGGATGGCAATTTCTAATTTCGACCAGAATGGGTGAGGATGGCAATTTCTAATTTAGACCAGACTGGGTGAGGATGGCAATTTCTAATTTAGACCAGAATGGTTGAGGATGGCAGTTTCTAATTTAGAGCAGACTGTGTGAGGATGGCATTTTCTAATTTAGACCAGACTGGGTGATGATGGCATTTTCTAATTTAGACCAGACTGGGTGATGATGGCAGTTTCTAATTTAGACCAGACTGGATGAGGATGGCAGTTTCTAATTTAGACCAGACTGGGTGATGATGGCATTTTCTAATTTAGACCAGACTGGGTGATGATGGCAGTTTCTAATTTAGACCAGACGAGATGAGGATGGCAATTTCTAATTTGGACCAGACTGGGTGAGGATGGCAATTTCTAATTTAGACCAGAATGGGTGAGGATGGCAATTTCTAATTTAGACCAGACTGGGTGACGATGGCAATTTCTAATTTAGAACAGAATGGCTGAGGATGGCAATTTCTAATTCAGACCAGACTGGGTGAGGATGGCAATTTCTAATTTAGACCAGACTGGGTGAGGATGGCAATTTCTAATTTAGACCAGAATGGCTGAGGATGGCAATTTCTAATTTAGACCAGACTGGGTGAGGATGGCAATTTCTAATTTAGACCAGACTAGCTGAGGATGGCAATTTCTAATTTAGACCAGACTGGGTGAGGATGGCAATTTCTAAATTCGACCAGAATGGGTGAGGATGGCAATTTCTAATTTAGACCAGACTGGGTGAGGATGACAATTTCTAATTTTGACCAGAATGGTTGAGGATGGCACTTTCTAATTTAGAGCAGACTGTGTGAGGATGGCATTTTCTAATTTAGACCAGACTGGGTGATGATGGCATTTTCTAATTTAGACCAGACTGGGTGACGATGGCAGTTTCTAATTTAGACCAGACTGGGTGAGGATGGCAGTTTCTAATTTAGACCAGACTGGGTGATGATGGCATTTTCTAATTTAGACCAGACTGGGTGATGATGGCAGTTTCTAATATGGACCAGACTGGGTGAGGATGGCAGTTTCTAATTTAGACCAGACTGGGTGATGATGGCATTTTCTAATTTAGACCAGACTGGGTGTTGATGGCAGTTTCTAATTTAGACCAGACTGGGTGATGATGGCATTTTCTAATTTAGACCAGACTGGGTGATGATGGCATTTTCTAATTTAGACCAGACTGGGTGATGATGGCAGTTTCTAATTTAGACCAGACTGGGTGATGATGGCATTTTCTAATTTAGACCAGACTGGGTGTTGATGGCAGTTTCTAATTTAGACCAGACTGGGTAATGATGGCAGAAACTAATTTAGACCAGATTGGGTGATGATGGCAGTTTCTAATTTAGACCAGATTGGCTAATGATGGCAGTTTTTAAGTTAGACCAGACTGGGTGATGATGGCTGTTTTTAATTTAGACCAGACTGGGTGATGATGGCCATTTCTAATTTAGACCATACTGGGTGATGATGGCAGTTTCTAATTTAGAACAGACTGGGTTATCATGGCAGTTTCTAATGTAGACCAGATTTGGTGAGGATGGCATTTTCTAATTTAGACCAGACTGGGTGATGATGGCAGTTTCTGATTAAGACCAGATTTGGTGAAGATGGCAGTTTCTAATTCAGACCAGACTGGGTGATGATGGCAGTTTCTAATTTAGATCAGACTGGGTGATGCTGGCAGTTTCTAATTTGGACCAGACTGGGTGATGATGGCATTTTCTAATTTCGACCAGACTGGGTGATGATGGCAGTTTCTAATTTAGAACAGACTGGGTTATGATGGCAGTTTCTAATTTAGACCAGACTGGGTGATGATGGCACTTTCTAATTTAGACCAGAATGGCTAAGGATGGCAATTTCTAATTTAGACCAGACTGGGTGAGGATGGCAATTTCTAAATTAGACCAGACTGGGTGAGGATGGCAATTTCTAATTTAGACCAGAATGGCTGAGGATGGCAATTTCTAATTTAGACCAGACTGGGTGAGGATGGCAATTTCTAATTTAGACCAGACTAGCGGAGGATGGCAATTTCTAATTTAGACCAGACTGGGTGAGGATGGCAATTTCTAATTTCGACCAGAATGGGTGAGGATGGCAATTTCTAATTTAGACCAGACTGGGTGAGGATGGCAATATCTAATTTAGAACAGAATGGGTGAGGATGGCAGTTTCAAATTTAGAGCAGACTGTGTGAGCATGGCATTTTCTAATTTAGACCAGACTGGGTGATGATGGCATTTTCTAATTTAGACCAGACTGGGTGATGATGGCAGTTTCTAATTTAGACCAGACTGGGTGAGGATGGCAGTTTCTAATTTAGACCAGACTGGGTGATGATGGCATTTTCTAATTTAGACCAGACTGGGTGATGATGGCATTTTCTAATTTAGACCAGACTGGGTGTTGATGGCAGTTTCTAATTTAGACCAGACTGGGTGATGATGGCATTTTCTAATTTAGACCAGACTGGGTGATGATGGCATTTTCTAATTTAGACCAGACTGGGTGATGATGGCAGTTTCTAATTTAGACCAGACTGGGTGATGATGGCATTTTCTAATTTAGACCAGACTGGGTGTTGATGGCAGTTTCTAATTTAGACCAGACTGGGTAATGATGGCAGAAACTAATTTAGACCAGATTGGGTGATGATGGCAGTTTCTAATTTAGACCAGATTGGCTAATGATGGCAGTTTTTAAGTTAGACCAGACTGGGTGATGATGGCTGTTTTTAATTTAGACCAGACTGGGTGATGATGGCCGTTTCTAATTTAGACCATACTGGGTGATGATGGCAGTTTCTAATTTAGACCAGACTGGGTTATCATGGCAGTTTCTAATGTAGACCAGATTTGGTGAGGATGGCATTTTCTAATTTAGACCAGACTGGGTGATGATGGCAGTTTCTGATTAAGACCAGATTTGGTGAAGATGGCAGTTTCTAATTCAGACCAGACTGGGTGATGATGGCAGTTTCTAATTTAGATCAGACTGGGTGATGCTGGCAGTTTCTAATTTGGACCAGACTGGGTGATGATGGCATTTTCTAATTTCGACCAGACTGGGTGATGATGGCAGTTTCTGATTAAGACCAGATTTGGTGAAGATGGCAGTTTCTAATTCAGACCAGACTGGGTGATGATGGCAGTTTCTAATTTAGATCAGACTGGGTGATGATGGCAGTTTCTAATTTAGACCAGACTGGGTGATGATGGCAGTTTCTGATTTAGACCAGATTTGGTGAGGATGGCAGTTTCTAATTTAGACCAGACTGGGTGATGATGGCAGTTTCTGATTTCGACCAGATTTGGTGAGGATGGCAGTTTCTAATTTAGACCAGACTGGGTGATGATGGCAGTTTCTAATTTAGACCAGACTGGGTGATGATGGCAGTTTCTAATTTAGACCAGACTGTGTGATGATGGCAGTTTCTTATTTAGAACAGACTGGGTGATGATGGCAGTTTCTAATTTAGACCAGACTGGGTGATGATGGCAGTTTCTAATATGGACCAGACTGGGTGAGGATGGCAGTTTCAAATTTAGACCAGACTGGGTGATGATGGCAATTTCTAATTTAGAGCATACTGGGTGATGATGGCATTTTCTAATTTAGACCAGACTGGGTGATGATGGCATTTTCTAATTTAGACCTGACTGGGTGATGATGGCATTTTCTAAATTAGACCAGACTGGGTGATGATGGCATTTTCAAATTTAGACCAGACTGGGTGATGATGGCAGTTTCAAATTTAGACCAGACGGGGTGATGATGGCAGTTTCTAATTTAGAGCCGACTGGGTGATGATGGCATTTTCTAATTTAGACCAGACTAGCTGAGGATGGCAATTTCTAATTTAGACCAGACTGGGTGAGGATGGCAATTTCTAACTTAGACCAGACTAGCTGAGGATGGCAATTTCTAATTTAGACCAGACTGGGTGAGGATGGCAATTTCTAATTTCGACCAGAATGGGTGAGGATGGCAATTTCTAATTTAGACCAGACTGGGTGAGGATGGCAATTTCTAATTTAGACCAGAATGGTTGAGGATGGCAGTTTCTAATTTAGAGCAGACTGGGTGATGATGGCATTTTCTAATTTAGACCAGACTGGGTGATGATGGCAGTTTCTAATTTAGACCAGACTGGATGAGGATGGCAGTTTCTAATTTAGACCAGACTGGGTGATGATGGCATTTTCTAATTTAGACCAGACTGGGTGATGATGGCAGTTTCTAATTTAGACCAGACGAGATGAGGATGGCAATTTCTAATTTGGACCAGACTGGGTGAGGATGGCAATTTCTAATTTAGACCAGAATGGGTGAGGATGGCAATTTCTAATTTAGACCAGACTGGGTGACGATGGCAATTTCTAATTTAGAACAGAATGGCTGAGGATGGCAATTTCTAATTCAGACCAGACTGGGTGAGGATGGCAATTTCTAATTTAGACCAGACTGGGTGAGGATGGCAATTTCTAATTTAGACCAGAATGGCTGAGGATGGCAATTTCTAATTTAGACCAGACTGGGTGAGGATGGCAATTTCTAATTTAGACCAGACTAGCTGAGGATGGCAATTTCTAATTTAGACCAGACTGGGTGAGGATGGCAATTTCTAATTTCGACCCGAATGGGTGAGGATGGCAATTTCTAATTTAGACCAGACCGGGTGAGGATGGCAATTTCTAATTTAGACCAGAATGGTTGAGGATGGCACTTTCTAATTTAGAGCAGACTGTGTGAGGATGGCATTTTCTAATTTAGACCAGACTGGGTGATGATGGCATTTTCTAATTTAGACCAGACTGGGTGACGATGGCAGTTTCTAATTTAGACCAGACTGGGTGAGGATGGCAGTTTCTAATTTAGACCAGACTGGGTGATGATGGCATTTTCTAATTTAGACCAGACTGGGTGATGATGGCAGTTTCTAATATGGACCAGACTGGGTGAGGATGGCAGTTTCTAATTTAGACCAGACTGGGTGATGATGGCAGTTTCTAATTTAGAGCAGACTGGGTGATGATGGCATTTTCTAATTTTGAACAGACTGGGTGATGATGGCATTTTCTAATTTAGACCAGACTGGGTGATGATGGCATTTTCTAATTTAGACCAGACTGGGTGATGATGGCATTTTCTAATTTAGACCAGACTGGGTGATGATGGCATTTTCTAATTTGGACCAGACTAGCTGAGGATGGCAATTTCTAATTTAGACCAGACTGGGTGAGGATGGCAATTTCTAATTTCGACCAGAATGGGTGAGGATGGCAATTTCTAATTTAGACCAGACTGGGTGAGGATGGCAATTTCTAATTTAGACCAGAATGGTTGAGGATGGCACTTTCTAATTTAGAGCAGACTGTGTGAGGATGGCATTTTCTAATTTAGACCAGACTGGGTGATGATGGCATTTTCTAATTTAGACCAGACTGGGTGACGATGGCAGTTTCTAATTTAGACCAGACTGGGTGAGGATGGCAGTTTCTAATTTAGACCAGACTGGGTGATGATGGCATTTTCTAATTTAGACCAGACTGGGTGATGATGGCATTTTCTAATTTAGACCAGACTGGGTGATGATGGCAGTTTCTAATATGGACCAGACTGGGTGAGGATGGCAGTTTCTAATTTAGACCAGACTGGGTGATGATGGCAGTTTCTAATTTAGAGCAGACTGGGTGATGATGGCATTTTCTAATTTAGACCAGACTGGGTGATGATGGCATTTTCTAATTTAGACCAGACTGGGTGATGATGGCATTTTCTAATTTAGACCAGACTGGGTGTTGATGGCAGTTTCTAATTTAGACCAGACTGGGTGATGATGGCATTTTCTAATTTAGACCAGACTGGGTGATGATGGCATTTTCTAATTTAGACCAGACTGGGTGATGATGGCAGTTTCTAATTTAGACCAGACTGGGTGATGATGGCATTTTCTAATTTAGACCAGACTGGGTGTTGATGGCAGTTTCTAATTTAGACCAGACTGGGTAATGATGGCAGAAACTAATTTAGACCAGATTGGGTGATGATGGCAGTTTCTAATTTAGACCAGATTGGCTAATGATGGCGGTTTTTAAGTTAGACCAGACTGGGTGATGATGGCTGTTTTTAATTTAGACCAGACTGGGTGATGATGGCCGTTTCTAATTTAGACCATACTGGGTGATGATGGCAGTTTCTAATTTAGACCAGACTGGGTTATCATGGCAGTTTCTAATGTAGACCAGATTTGGTGAGGATGGCATTTTCTAATTTAGACCAGACTGGGTGATGATGGCAGTTTCTGATTAAGACCAGATTTGGTGAAGATGGCAGTTTCTAATTCAGACCAGACTGGGTGATGATGGCAGTTTCTAATTTAGATCAGACTGGGTGATGCTGGCAGTTTCTAATTTGGACCAGACTGGGTGATGATGGCATTTTCTAATTTCGACCAGACTGGGTGATGATGGCAGTTTCTAATTTAGAACAGACTGGGTGATGATGGCAGTTTCTAATTTAGACCAGACTGGGTGATGATGGCAGTTTCTGATTTAGACCAGATTTGGTGAGGATGGCAGTTTCTAATTTAGACCAGACTGGGTGATGATGGCAGTTTCTGATTTCGACCAGATTTGGTGAGGATGGCAGTTTCTAATTTAGACCAGACTGGGTGATGATGGCAGTTTCTAATTTAGACCAGACTGGGTGATGATGGCAGTTTCTAATTTAGACCAGACTGTGTGATGATGGCAGTTTCTTATTTAGAACAGACTGGGTGATGATGGCAGTTTCTAATTTAGACCAGACTGGGTGATGATGGCAGTTTCTAATATGGACCAGACTGGGTGAGGATGGCAGTTTCAAATTTAGACCAGACTGGGTGATGATGGCAATTTCTAATTTCGAGCAGACTGGGTGATGATGGCATTTTCTAATTTAGACCAGACTGGGTGATGATGGCATTTTCTAATTTAGACCTGACTGGGTGATGATGGCATTTTCTAAATTAGACCAGACTGGGTGATGATGGCATTTTCAAATTTAGACCAGACTGGGTGATGATGGCAGTTTCAAATTTAGACCAGACGGGGTGATGATGGCAGTTTCTAATTTAGAGCCGACTCGGTGATGATGGCATTTTCTAATTTAGACCAGACTAGCTGAGGATGGCAATTTCTAATTTAGACCAGACTGGGTGAGGATGGCAATTTCTAACTTAGACCAGACTAGCTGAGGATGGCAATTTCTAATTTAGACCAGACTGGGTGAGGATGGCAATTTCTAATTTCGACCAGAATGGGTGAGGATGGCAATTTCTAATTTAGACCAGACTGGGTGAGGATGGCAATTTCTAATTTAGACCAGAATGGTTGAGGATGGCAGTTTCTAATTTAGAGCAGACTGTGTGAGGATGGCATTTTCTAATTTAGACCAGACTGGGTGATGATGGCATTTTCTAATTTAGACCAGACTGGGTGATGATGGCAGTTTCTAATTTAGACCAGACTGGATGAGGATGGCAGTTTCTAATTTAGACCAGACTGGGTGATGATGGCATTTTCTAATTTAGACCAGACTGGGTGATGATGGCAGTTTCTAATTTAGACCAGACGAGATGAGGATGGCAATTTCTAATTTGGACCAGACTGGGTGAGGATGGCAATTTCTAATTTAGACCAGAATGGGTGAGGATGGCAATTTCTAATTTAGACCAGACTGGGTGACGATGGCAATTTCTAATTTAGAACAGAATGGCTGAGGATGGCAATTTCTAATTCAGACCAGACTGGGTGAGGATGGCAATTTCTAATTTAGACCAGACTGGGTGAGGATGGCAATTTCTAATTTAGACCAGAATGGATGAGGATGGCAATTTCTAATTTAGACCAGACTGGGTGAGGATGGCAATTTCTAATTTAGACCAGACTAGCTGAGGATGGCAATTTCTAATTTAGACCAGACTGGGTGAGGATGGCAATTTCTAATTTCGACCAGAATGGGTGAGGATGGCAATTTCTAATTTAGACCAGACCGGGTGAGGATGGCAATTTCTAATTTAGACCAGAATGGTTGAGGATGGCACTTTCTAATTTAGAGCAGACTGTGTGAGGATGGCATTTTCTAATTTAGACCAGACTGGGTGATGATGGCATTTTCTAATTTAGACCAGACTGGGTGACGATGGCAGTTTCTAATTTAGACCAGACTGGGTGAGGATGGCAGTTTCTAATTTAGACCAGACTGGGTGATGATGGCATTTTCTAATTTAGACCAGACTGGGTGATGATGGCAGTTTCTAATATGGACCAGACTGGGTGAGGATGGCAGTTTCTAATTTAGACCAGACTGGGTGATGATGGCAGTTTCTAATTTAGAGCAGACTGGGTGATGATGGCATTTTCTAATTTTGAACAGACTGGGTGATGATGGCATTTTCTAATTTAGACCAGACTGGGTGATGATGGCATTTTCTAATTTAGACCAGACTGGGTGATGATGGCATTTTCTAATTTAGACCAGACTGGGTGATGATGGCATTTTCTAATTTGGACCAGACTAGCTGAGGATGGCAATTTCTAATTTAGACCAGACTGGGTGAGGATGGCAATTTCTAATTTCGACCAGAATGGGTGAGGATGGCAATTTCTAATTTAGACCAGACTGGGTGAGGATGGCAATTTCTAATTTAGACCAGAATGGTTGAGGATGGCACTTTCTAATTTAGAGCAGACTGTGTGAGGATGGCATTTTCTAATTTAGACCAGACTGGGTGATGATGGCATTTTCTAATTTAGACCAGACTGGGTGACGATGGCAGTTTCTAATTTAGACCAGACTGGGTGAGGATGGCAATTTCTAATTTAGACCAGACTGGGTGATGATGGCATTTTCTAATTTAGACCAGACTGGGTGATGATGGCAGTTTCTAATATGGACCAGACTGGGTGAGGATGGCAGTTTCTAATTTAGACCAGACTGGGTGATGATGGCAGTTTCTAATTTAGAGCAGACTGGGTGATGATGGCATTTTCTAATTTAGAACAGACTGGGTGATGATGGCATTTTCTAATTTAGACCAGACTGGGTGATGATGGCATTTTCTAATTCAGACCAGACTGGGTGATGATGGCATTTTCTAATTTAGACCAGACGGGGTGATGATGGCATTTTCTAATTTAGACCAGACTGGGTGATGATGGCAGTTTCAAATTTAGACCAGACGGGGTGATGATGGCAGTTTCTAATTTAGAGCAGACTGGGTGAGGATGGCAATTTCTAATTTAGACCAGAATGGGTGAGGATGGCAATTTCTAATTTAGACCAGACTGGGTGAGGATGGCACTTTCTAATTTAGACCAGAATGGCTAAGGATGGCAATTTCTAATTTAGACCAGACTGGGTGAGGATGGCAATTTCTAAATTAGACCAGACTGGGTGAGGATGGCAATTTCTAATTTAGACCAGAATGGCTGAGGATGGCAATTTCTAATTTAGACCAGACTGGGTGAGGATGGCAATTTCTAATTTAGACCAGACTAGCGGAGGATGGCAATTTCTAATTTAGACCAGACTGGGTGATGATGGCAGTTTCTAATTTAGACCAGACTGGGTGAGGGTGGCATTTTCTAATTTAGACCAGACTGGGTGATGATGGCAGTTTCTAATTTAGACCAGACTGGGTGATGATGGCAGTTTCTAATTTAGACCAGACTGGGTGATGATGGCATTTTCTAATTTAGAGCAGACTGGGTGAGGATGGCAGTTTCTAATTTAGAGCCGACTGGGTGATGATGGCAGTTTCTAATTTAGACCAGACTGGGTGAGGATTTCCGTTTCTAATTCAGACAAGACTGGGTGATGATGGCAGTTTCTGATTTAGACCAGACTGGGTGACTATGGCAGTTTCTAATTTAGAGCAGAATGGGTGAGGATGGCAGTTTCTAATTTAGAGCAGACTTGGTGATGATGGCATTTTCTAATATAGAGCAGACTGGGTGAGGATGGCAGTTTCTAATTTAGAGCACACTGGGTGATGATGGCAGTTTCTAATTTAGACCAGACTGGGTGAGCATGGCAGTTTCTAATTTCGACCAGAATGGGTGAGGATGGCAATTTCTAATTTAGACCAGAATGGGTGAGGATGGCAATTTCTAATTTAGAGCAGACTGGGTGATGATGGCAGTTTCTAAGTTAGACCAGAATGGGTGAGGATGGCAATTTCTAATTTAGAGCAGACTGGGTGATGATGGCAGTTTCTAATTTAGACCACAATGGGTGAGAATGGCAATTTCTAATTTAGACCAGACTGGGTGAGGATGGCAATTTCTAAATTAGACCAGAATGGGTGAGGATGGCAGTTTCTAATTTAGACCAGAATGGGTGAGGATGGCAATTTCTAATTTAGACCAGACTGGGTGAGGATGGCAATTTCTAATTTAGTCCAGAATGGGTGAGGATGGCAATTTCTAATTTAGACCAGACTGGGTAATGATGGCAGTTTCTAATTTAGACCAGACTGGGTGAGGATGGCAGTTTCTAATTTAGACCAGACTAGCTGAGGATGGCAATTTCTAATTTAGACCAGACTGGGTGAGGATGGCAATTTCTAATTTAGACCAGAATGGGTGAGGATGGCAATTTCTAATTGAGACCAGAATGGCTGAGGATGGCAATTTCTAATTTAGACCAGACTGGGTGAGGATGGCAATTTCTAATTTAGACCAGACTAGCTGAGGATGGCAATTTCTAATTTAGACCAGACTGGGTGAGGATGGCAATTTCTAATTTCGACCAGAATGGGTGAGGATGGCAATTTCTAATTTAGACCAGACTGGGTGAGGATGGCAATTTCTAATTTAGACCAGAATGGGTGAGGATGGCAGTTTCTAATTTAGAGCAGACTGTGTGAGGATGGCATTTTCTAATTTAGACCAGACTGGGTGATGATGGCATTTTCCAATTTAGACCAGACTGGGTGATGATGGCAGTTTCTAATTTAGACCAGACTGGGTGATGATGGCAGTTTCTAATATGGACCAGACTGGGTGAGGATGGCAGTTTCAAATTTAGACCAGTCTGGGTGATGATGGCAGTTTCTAATTGAGAGCAGACTGGGTGATGATGGCATTTTCTAATTTAGACCAGACTGGGTGATGATGGAAGTTTCTAATTTAGACCAGACTGGGTGAGGATGGCAGTTTCTAATTTAGACCAGACTGGGTGATGATGGCATTTTCTAATTTCGACCAGACTGGGTGATGATGGTATTTTCTAATTTAGACCAGACTGGGTGATGATGGCAGTTTCTAATTTGGACCAGACTGGGTGAGGATGGCAGTTTCAAATTTTGACCAGAATGGGTGATGATGGCAATTTCTATATTAGAGCAGACTGGGTGATGATGGCATTTTCTAATTTAGACCAGACTGGGTGATGATGGCATTTTCTAATTTAGACCTGACTGGGTGATGATGGCATTTTCTAATTTAGACCAGACTGGGTGATGATGGCATTTTCTAATTTAGACCAGACTGGGTGATGATGGCAGTTTCAAATTTAGACCAGACGGGGTGATGATGGCAGTTTCTAATTTAGTCCAGAATGGGTGATGATGGCATTTTCTAATTTAGACCAGACTGGGTGAGGATGGCATTTCCTAATTTAGACCAGACTGGGTGATGATGGCATTTTCTAAATTAGACCAGACTGGGTGATGATGGCAGTTTCTAATTTAGACCAGACTGGGTGAAGATGGCATTTTCTAATTTAGACCAGACTGGGTGATGATGGTATTTTCTAATTTAGAGCAGACTGGGTGATGATGGCATTTTCTAATTTAGACCAGACTGGGTGATGATGGCATTTTCTAATTTAGAGCAGACTGGGTGATGATGGTATTTTCTAATTTAGAGCAGACTGGGTGATGATGGCATTTTCTAATTTAGACCAGACTGGGTGATGATGGCATTTTCTAAATTAGACCAGACTGGGTGATGATGGCAGTTTCTAATTTAGACCAGACTGGGTGAAGATGGCATTTTCTAATTTAGACCAGACTGGGTGATGATGGTATTTTCTAATTTAGAGCAGACTGGGTGATGATGGCATTTTCTAATTTAGACCAGACTGGGTGATGATGGCAGTTTCTAATTTAGACCAGACTGGGTGAGGATTTCCGTTTCTAATTCAGACCAGACTGGGTGATGATGGCAGTTTCTAATTTAGACCAGATTGGGTGATGATGGCAGTTTCTAATGTCGAGCAGACTGGGTGAGGATGGCAGTTTCTAATTTAGAGCAGACTGGGTGATGATGTCATTTTCTAATATAGACCAGACTGGGTGATGATGGCAGTTTCTAATTTAGACCAGACTGGGTGATGATGGCATTTTCTAATTTAGACCAGACTGGGTGATGATGTCATTTTCTAATTTAGAGCAGACTGGTTGATGATTGCATTTTCTAATTTAGACCAGACTGGGTGATGATGGCATTTTCTAATTTAGAGCAGACTGGGTGATGATGGCAGTTTCTAATTTAGACCAGACTGGGTGATAATGGCAGTTTCTAATTTAGACCAGACTGGGTGATGATGGCAGTTTCTAATTTAGACCAGACTGGGTGATAATGGCAGTTTCTAATTCAGACCAGACTGGGTGATGATGGCAGTTTCTAATTTAGACCAGACTGGGTGATGATGTCATTTTCTAATTTAGAGCAGACTGGGTGATGATGGCAGTTCCTAATTTAGACCAGACTGGGTGATGATGGCATTTTCTAATTCAGAGCAGACTGGGTGAGGATGGCAGTTTCTAATTCAGACCAGACTAGCTGAGGATGGCAGTTTCAAATTAGACCAGACTGGGTGATGATGGCAGTTTCTAATTTAGACCACAATGGGTGAGAATGCCAATTTCTACTTTAGACCAGACTGGGTGAGGATGGTAATTTCTAATTTAGACCAGAATGGGTGAGGATGGCAGTTTCTAATTTAGACCAGAATGGGTGAGGATGGCAATTTCTAATTTAGACCAGACTGGGTGAGGATGGCAATTTCTAATTTAGATCAGAATGGGTGAGGATGGCAGTTTCTAATTTAGACCAGACTGGGTGATGATGGCAGTTTCTAATTTAGACCAGACTGGGTGAGGATGGCAGTTTCTAATTTAGACCAGACGAGCTGAGGATGGCAATTTCTAATTTAGACCAGACTGGGTGAGGTGGCAATTTCTAATTTGGACCAGAATGGGTGAGGATGGCAATTCTAATTTAGACCAGACTGGGTGAGGATGGCAATTTCTAATTTAGACCAGACTGGGTGAGGATGGCAATTTCTAATTTAGACCAGAATGGCTGAGGATGGCAATTTCTAATTTAGACCAGACTGGGTGAGGATGGCCATTTCTAATTTAGACCAGACTAGCTGAGGATGGCAATTTCTAATTTAGACCAGACTGGGTGAGGATGGCAATTTCTAATTTAGACCAGACTAGCTGAGGATGGCAATTTCTAATTTAGACCAGACTGGGTGAGGATGGCAATTTCTAATTTCGACCAGAATGGGTGAGGATGGCAATTTCTAATTTAGACCAGACTGGGTGAGGATGGCAATTTCTAATTTAGACCAGAATGGTTGAGGATGGCAGTTTCTAATTTAGAGCAGACTGTGTGAGGATGGCATTTTCTAATTTAGACCAGACTGGGTGATGATGGCATTTTCTAATTTAGACCAGACTGGGTGATGATGGCAGTTTGTAATTTAGACCAGACTGGGTGAGGATGGCAGTTTCTAATTTAGACCAGACTGGGTGATGATGGCATTTTCTAATTTAGACCAGACTGGGTGATGATGGCAGTTTCTAGTTTAGACCAGACGAGCTGAGGATGGCAATTTCTAATTTGGACCAGACTGGGTGAGGATGGCAATTTCTAATTTAGACCAGAATGGGTGAGGATGGCAATTTCTAATTTAGACCAGACTGGGTGACGATGGCAATTTCTAATTTAGAACAGAATGGCTGAGGATGGCAATTTCTAATTCAGACCAGACTGGGTGAGGATGGCAATTTCTAATTTAGACCAGACTGGGTGAGGATGGCAATTTCTAATTTAGACCAGAATGGCTGAGGATGGCAATTTCTAATTTAGACCAGACTGGGTGAGGATGGCAATTTCTAATTTAGACCAGACTAGCTGAGGATGGCAATTTCTAATTTAGACCAGACTGGGTGAGGATGGCAATTTCTAATTTCGACCAGAATGGGTGAGGATGGCAATTTCTAATTTAGACCAGACTGGGTGAGGATGGCAATTTCTAATTTAGACCAGAAAGGTTGAGGATGGCACTTTCTAATTTAGAGCAGACTGTGTGAGGATGGCATTTTCTAATTTAGACCAGACTGGGTGATGATGGCATTTTCTAATTTAGACCAGACTGGGTGACGATGGCAGTTTCTAATTTCGACCAGACTGGGTGAGGATGGCAGTTTCTAATTTAGACCAGACTGGGTGATGATGGCATTTTCTAATTTAGACCAGACTGGGTGATGATGTCATTTTCTAATTTAGACCAGACTGGGTGATGATGGCAGTTTCAAATTTAGACCAGACGGGGTGATGATGGCAGTTTCTAATTTAGAGCAGACTGGGTGAGGATGGCAATTTCTAATTTAGACCAGAATGGGTGAGGATGGCAATTTCTAATTTAGACCAGACTGGGTGAGGATGGCACTTTCTAATTTAGACCAGAATGGCTGAGGATGGCAATTTCTAATTTAGACCAGACTGGGTGAGGATGGCAATTTCTAATTTAGACCAGACTGGGTGAGGATGGCAATTTCTAATTTAGACCAGAATGGCTGAGGATGGCAATTTCTAATTTAGACCAGACTGGGTGAGGATGTCAATTTCTAATTTAGACCAGACGAGCTGAGGATGGCAATTTCTAATTTAGACCAGACTGGGTGAGGATGGCAATTTCTAATTTCGACCAGAATGGGTGAGGATTGCAATTTCTAATTTAGACCAGACTGGGTGAGGATGGCAATATCTAATTTAGACCAGAATGGGTGAGGATGGCAGTTTCTAATTTAGAGCAGACTGTGTGAGGATGGCATTTTCTAATTTAGACCAGACTGGGTGATGATGGCATTTTCTAATTTAGACCAGACTGGGTGATGATGGCAGTTTCTAATTTAGACCAGACTGGGTGAGGATGGCAGTTTCTAATTTAGACCAGACTGGGTGATGATGGCATTTTCTAATTTAGACCAGACTGGGTGATGATGGCATTTTCTAATTTAGACCAGACTGGGTGTTGATGGCAGTTTCTAATTTAGACCAGACTGGGTAATGATGGCAGAAACTAATTTAGACCAGATTGGGTGATGATGGCAGTTTCTAATTTAGAGCAGATTGGCTAATGATGGCAGTTTTTAAGTTAGACCAGACTGGGTGATGATGGCAGTTTTTAATTTAGACCAGACTGGGTGAAGATGGCCGTTTCTAATTTGGACCATACTGGGTGATGATGGCAGTTTCTAATTTAGACCAGACTGGGTTATCATGGCAGTTTCTAATTTAGACCAGATTTGGTGAGGATGGCATTTTCTAATTGAGACCAGACTGGGTGATGATGGCAGTTTCTGATTAAGACCAGATTTGGTGAAGATGGCAGTTTCTAATTCAGACCAGACTGGGTGATGATGGCAGTTTCTAATTTAGATCAGACTGGGTGATGCTGGCAGTTTCTAATTTGGACCAGACTGGGTGATGATGGCATTTTCTAATTTAGACCAGACTGGGTGATGATGGCAGATTCTAATTTAGAACAGACTGGGTGATGATGGCAGTTTCTAATTTAGACCAGACTGGGTGAGGATGGCAGTTTCTAATTTAGACCAGACTGGGTGATGATGGCAGTTTCTGATTTCGACCAGATTTGGTGAGGATGGCAGTTTCTAATTCAGACCAGACTGGGTGATGATGGCAGTTTCTAATTTAGATTACTGGGTGATGATGGCAGTTTCTAATTTAGACCAGACAGGGTGATGCTGGCAGTTTCTAATTTAGACCAGACTGGGTGATGATGGCAGTTTCTAATTTAGACCAGACTGGGTGATGATGGCAGTTTCTAATTCAGACCAGACTGGGTGATGATGGCAGTTACTAATTTAGACCAGACTGGCTGATGATTGCATTTTCTAATTTAGACCAGACTGGGTGATGATGGCATTTTCTAATTTAGACCATACTGGGTGATGATGGCAGTTTCTAATTTAGACCAGACTGGGTTATCATGGCAGTTTCTAATTTAGACCAGACTGGGTGATGATGGCATTTTCTAATTTAGACCAGACTGGGTGATGATGGCATTTACTAATCTCGACCAGACTGGGTGAGGATGGCATTTTCTAATTTAGACCAGACTGGGTGATGATGGCATTTTCTAATTTAGACCAGACTGGGTGATGATGGCATTTTCGAATTTCGTCCAGACTGGGTGAGGATGGCAGTTTCTAATTTAGACCAGACTGGGTGATGATGGCATTTTCTAATTTCGACCAGACTGGGTGAGGATGGCATTTTCTAATTTAGACCAGACTGGGTGAGGATGGCAATTTCTAATTTAGACCAGAATGGGTGAGGATGGCAGTTTCTAATTTAGAGCAGACTGGGTGAGGATGTCAGTCTCTAATTTACACTAGACTGTGTGAGGATTTCCGTTTCTAATTTAGAGCAGATTGGGTGATGATGGCAGAAACTAATATAGACCAGATTGGGTGATGATGGCAGTTTCTAATTTAGACCAGACTGGGTGTTGATGGCAGTTTCTCATTTAGACCAGACTGGGTGATGATGGCAGAAACTAATTTAGACCAGATTGGGTGATGATGGCAGTTTCTAATTTAGACCAGATTGGCTAATGATGGCAGTTTTTAATTTAGACCAGACTGGGTGATGATGACAGTTTTTAATTTAGACCAGACTGGGTGATGTTGGCCGTTTCCAATTTAGACCAGACTGGGTGAGGATGGCATTTTCTAATTTAGACCAGACTGGCTAATGATGGCAGTTTTTAATTTAGACCAGACTGGGTGATGATGGCAGTTTCTAATTTAGACCAGACTGCCTAATGATGGCAGTTTTTAATTTAGACCAGACTGGGTGATGATGGCATTTTCTAATTTAGACCAGACTGGGTGATGATGGCATTTTCTAATTTAGACCAGACTGGGTGAGGATGGCTGTTTCTCATAGAGACCAGACTGAGTGATGATGGCATTTTCTAATTTAGACCAGACTGGGTGATGATGGCACTTTCTAATTTAGACCAGACTGGGTGATGATGGCATTTTCTAATTTAGACCAGACTGGGTGATGATGGCAGTTTCTAATTTAGACCAGACTGGGTGATGATGGCAGTTTCTAATTTAGAGCAGACTGGGTAATGATGGCAGAAACTAATTTAGACCAGATTGGGTGATGATGGCAGTTTCTAATTTAGAGCAGATTGGCTAATGATGGCAGTTTTTAAGTTAGACCAGACTGGGTGATGATGGCAGTTTTTAATTTAGACCAGACTGGGTGAAGATGGCCGTTTCTAATTTGGACCATACTGGGTGATGATGGCAGTTTCTAATTTAGACCAGACTGGGTTATCATGGCAGTTTCTAATTTAGACCAGATTTGGTGAGGATGGCATTTTCTAATTGAGACCAGACTGGGTGATGATGGCAGTTTCTGATTAAGACCAGATTTGGTGAAGATGGCAGTTTCTAATTCAGACCAGACTGGGTGATGATGGCAGTTTCTAATTTAGATCAGACTGGGTGATGCTGGCAGTTTCTAATTTGGACCAGACTGGGTGATGATGGCATTTTCTAATTTAGACCAGACTGGGTGATGATGGCAGATTCTAATTTAGAACAGACTGGGTGATGATGGCAGTTTCTAATTTAGACCAGACTGGGTGAGGATGGCAGTTTCTAATTTAGACCAGACTGGGTGATGATGGCAGTTTCTGATTTCGACCAGATTTGGTGAGGATGGCAGTTTCTAATTCAGACCAGACTGGGTGATGATGGCAGTTTCTAATTTAGATTACTGGGTGATGATGGCAGTTTCTAATTTAGACCAGACAGGGTGATGCTGGCAGTTTCTAATTTAGACCAGACTGGGTGATGATGGCAGTTTCTAATTTAGACCAGACTGGGTGATGATGGCAGTTTCTAATTCAGACCAGACTGGGTGATGATGGCAGTTACTAATTTAGACCAGACTGGCTGATGATTGCATTTTCTAATTTAGACCAGACTGGGTGATGATGGCATTTTCTAATTTAGACCATACTGGGTGATGATGGCAGTTTCTAATTTAGACCAGACTGGGTTATCATGGCAGTTTCTAATTTAGACCAGACTGGGTGATGATGGCATTTTCTAATTTAGACCAGACTGGGTGATGATGGCATTTACTAATCTCGACCAGACTGGGTGAGGATGGCATTTTCTAATTTAGACCAGACTGGGTGATGATGGCATTTTCTAATTTAGACCAGACTGGGTGATGATGGCATTTTCGAATTTCGTCCAGACTGGGTGAGGATGGCAGTTTCTAATTTAGACCAGACTGGGTGATGATGGCATTTTCTAATTTCGACCAGACTGGGTGAGGATGGCATTTTCTAATTTAGACCAGACTGGGTGAGGATGGCAATTTCTAATTTAGACCAGAATGGGTGAGGATGGCAGTTTCTAATTTAGAGCAGACTGGGTGAGGATGTCAGTCTCTAATTTACACTAGACTGTGTGAGGATTTCCGTTTCTAATTTAGAGCAGATTGGGTGATGATGGCAGAAACTAATATAGACCAGATTGGGTGATGATGGCAGTTTCTAATTTAGACCAGACTGGGTGTTGATGGCAGTTTCTCATTTAGACCAGACTGGGTGATGATGGCAGAAACTAATTTAGACCAGATTGGGTGATGATGGCAGTTTCTAATTTAGACCAGATTGGCTAATGATGGCAGTTTTTAATTTAGACCAGACTGGGTGATGATGACAGTTTTTAATTTAGACCAGACTGGGTGATGTTGGCCGTTTCCAATTTAGACCAGACTGGGTGAGGATGGCATTTTCTAATTTAGACCAGACTGGCTAATGATGGCAGTTTTTAATTTAGACCAGACTGGGTGATGATGGCAGTTTCTAATTTAGACCAGACTGCCTAATGATGGCAGTTTTTAATTTAGACCAGACTGGGTGATGATGGCATTTTCTAATTTAGACCAGACTGGGTGATGATGGCATTTTCTAATTTAGACCAGACTGGGTGAGGATGGCTGTTTCTCATAGAGACCAGACTGAGTGATGATGGCATTTTCTAATTTAGACCAGACTGGGTGATGATGGCACTTTCTAATTTAGACCAGACTGGGTGATGATGGCATTTTCTAATTTAGACCAGACTGGGTGATGATGGCAGTTTCTAATTTAGACCAGACTGGGTGATGATGGCAGTTTCTAATTTAGAGCAGACTGGGTAATGATGGCAGAAACTAATTTAGACCAGATTGGGTGATGATGGCAGTTTCTAATTTAGAGCAGATTGGCTAATGATGGCAGTTTTTACGTTAGACCAGACTGGGTGATGATGGCAGTTTTTAATTTAGACCAGACTGGGTGAAGATGGCCGTTTCTAATTTGGACCATACTGGGTGATGATGGCAGTTTCTAATTTAGACCAGACTGGGTTATCATGGCAGTTTCTAATTTAGACCAGATTTGGTGAGGATGGCATTTTCTAATTGAGACCAGACTGGGTGATGATGGCAGTTTCTGATTAAGACCAGATTTGGTGAAGATGGCAGTTTCTAATTCAGACCAGACTGGGTGATGATGGCAGTTTCTAATTTAGATCAGACTGGGTGATGCTGGCAGTTTCTAATTTGGACCAGACTGGGTGATGATGGCATTTTCTAATTTAGACCAGACTGGGTGATGATGGCAGATTCTAATTTAGAACAGACTGGGTGATGATGGCAGTTTCTAATTTAGACCAGACTGGGTGAGGATGGCAGTTTCTAATTTAGACCAGACTGGGTGATGATGGCAGTTTCTGATTTCGACCAGATTTGGTGAGGATGGCAGTTTCTAATTCAGACCAGACTGGGTGATGATGGCAGTTTCTAATTTAGATTACTGGGTGATGATGGCAGTTTCTAATTTAGACCAGACAGGGTGATGCTGGCAGTTTCTAATTTAGACCAGACTGGGTGATGATGGCAGTTTCTAATTTAGACCAGACTGGGTGATGATGGCAGTTTCTAATTCAGACCAGACTGGGTGATGATGGCAGTTACTAATTTAGACCAGACTGGCTGATGATTGCATTTTCTAATTTAGACCAGACTGGGTGATGATGGCATTTTCTAATTTAGACCATACTGGGTGATGATGGCAGTTTCTAATTTAGACCAGACTGGGTTATCATGGCAGTTTCTAATTTAGACCAGACTGGGTGATGATGGCATTTTCTAATTTAGACCAGACTGGGTGATGATGGCATTTACTAATCTCGACCAGACTGGGTGAGGATGGCATTTTCTAATTTAGACCAGACTGGGTGATGATGGCATTTTCTAATTTAGACCAGACTGGGTGATGATGGCATTTTCGAATTTCGTCCAGACTGGGTGAGGATGGCAGTTTCTAATTTAGACCAGACTGGGTGATGATGGCATTTTCTAATTTCGACCAGACTGGGTGAGGATGGCATTTTCTAATTTAGACCAGACTGGGTGAGGATGGCAATTTCTAATTTAGACCAGAATGGGTGAGGATGGCAGTTTCTAATTTAGAGCAGACTGGGTGAGGATGTCAGTCTCTAATTTACACTAGACTGTGTGAGGATTTCCGTTTCTAATTTAGAGCAGATTGGGTGATGATGGCAGAAACTAATATAGACCAGATTGGGTGATGATGGCAGTTTCTAATTTAGACCAGACTGGGTGTTGATGGCAGTTTCTCATTTAGACCAGACTGGGTGATGATGGCAGAAACTAATTTAGACCAGATTGGGTGATGATGGCAGTTTCTAATTTAGACCAGATTGGCTAATGATGGCAGTTTTTAATTTAGACCAGACTGGGTGATGATGACAGTTTTTAATTTAGACCAGACTGGGTGATGTTGGCCGTTTCCAATTTAGACCAGACTGGGTGAGGATGGCATTTTCTAATTTAGACCAGACTGGCTAATGATGGCAGTTTTTAATTTAGACCAGACTGGTTGATGATGGCAGTTTCTAATTTAGACCAGACTGCCTAATGATGGCAGTTTTTAATTTAGACCAGACTGGGTGATGATGGCATTTTCTAATTTAGACCAGACTGGGTGATGATGGCATTTTCTAATTTAGACCAGACTGGGTGAGGATGGCTGTTTCTCATAGAGACCAGACTGAGTGATGATGGCATTTTCTAATTTAGACCAGACTGGGTGATGATGGCACTTTCTAATTTAGACCAGACTGGGTGATGATGGCATTTTCTAATTTAGACCAGACTGGGTGATGATGGCAGTTTCTAATTTAGACCAGACTGGGTGATGATGGCAGTTTCTAATTTAGAGCAGACTGGGTGAGGATGGCAGTTTCTAATTTAGAGCAGACTGGGTGATGATGGCATTTTCTAATATAGAGCAGACTGGGTGATGATGGCAGTTTCTAATTTAGAGCAGACTGGGTGATGATGGCAGTTTCTAATTTCAACCAGACTGGGTGATGATGGCAGTTTCTAATTTAGACCAGACTGGGTGATGATGGCAGTTTCTAATTTAGAGCAGACTGGGTGAGGATGGCAGTTTCTAATTTAGAGCAGACTGGGTGATGATGGCATTTTCTAATATAGAGCAGACTGGGTGATGATGGCAGTTTCTAATTTAGAGCAGACTGGGTGATGATGGCAGTTTTTAATTTAGACCAGAATGGGTGAGGATGGCAATTTCTAATTTAGAGCAGACTTGGTAATGATGGCAGTTTCTAATTTAGACCAAAATGGGTGAGGATGGCAATTTCTAATTTAGAGCAGACTTGGTGATGATGGCAGTTTCGAATTTAGACCACAATGGGTGAGAATGGCAATTTCTAATTTAGACCAGACTGGGTGATGATGGCATTTTCTAATTTAGACCATACTGGGTGATGATGGCAGTTTCTAATTTAGACCAGACTGGGATATCATGGCAGTTTCTAATTTAGAACAGACTGGGTGATGATGGCATTTTCTAATTTAGACCAGACTGGGTGATGATGGCATTTTCTAATTTAGACCAGACTGGGTGATGATGGCATTTTCTAATTTAGACCAGACTGGGTGATGATGGCATTTACTAATCTCGACCAGACTGGGTGAGGATGGCATTTTCTAATTTAGACCAGACTGGGTGATGATGGCATTTTCTTATTTAGACCAGACTGGGTGATGATGGCATTTTCGAATTTCGTCCAGACTGGGTGAGGATGGCAGTTTCTAATTTAGACCAGACTGGGTGATGATGGCATTTTCTAATTTCGACCAGACTGGGTGAGGATGGCATTTTCTAATTTAGAGCAGACTGGGTGATGATGGCAATTTCTAATTTAGACCAGAATGGGTGAGGATGGCAGTTTCTAATTTAGAGCAGACTGGGTGAGGATGTCAGTCTCTAATTTACACTAGACTGTGTGAGGATTTCCGTTTCTAATTTAGAGCAGATTGGGTGATGATGGCAGAAACTAATATAGACCAGATTGGGTGATGATGGCAGTTTCTAATTTAGACCAGACTGGGTGCTGATGGCAGTTTCTCATTTAGACCAGACTGGGTGATGATGGCAGAAACTAATTTAGACCAGATTGGCTAATGATGGCAGTTTTTAATTTAGACCTGACTGGGTGATGATGACAGTTTTTAATTTAGACCAGACTGGGTGATGTTGGCCGTTTCCAATTTAGACCAGACTGGGTGAGGATGGCATTTTCTAATTTAGACCAGACTGGCTAATGATGGCAGTTTTTAATTTAGACCAGACTGGGTGATGATGGCAGTTTCTAATTTAGACCAGACTGGCTAATGATGGCAGTTTTTAATTTAGACCAGACTGGGTGATGATGGCATTTTCTAATTTAGACCAGACTGGGTGATGATGGCATTTTCTAATTTAGACCAGACTGGGTGAGGATGGCTGTTTCTCATAGAGACCAGACTGAGTGATGATGGCATTTTCTAATTTAGACCAGACTGGGTGATGATGGCACTTTCTAATTTAGACCAGACTGGGTGATGATGGCATTTTCTAATTTAGACCAGACTGGGTGATGATGGCAGTTTCTAATTTAGACCAGACTGGGTGATGATGGCAGTTTCTAATTTAGAGCAGACTGGGTGAGGATGGCAGTTTCTAATTTAGAGCAGACTGGGTGATGATGGCATTTTCTAATATAGAGCAGACTGGGTGATGATGGCAGTTTCTAATTTAGAGCAGACTGGGTGATGATGGCAGTTTCTAATTTCGACCAGACTGGGTGATGATGGCAGTTTCTAATTTAGACCAGACTGGGTGATGATGGCAGTTTCTAATTTAGAGCAGACTGGGTGAGGATGGCAGTTTCTAATTTAGAGCAGACTGTGTGATGATGGCATTTTCTAATATAGAGCAGACTGGGTGATGATGGCAGTTTCTAATTTAGAGCAGACTGGGTGATGATGGCAGTTTCTAATTTAGACCAGAATGGGTGAGGATGGCAATTTCTAATTTAGAGCAGACTGGGTAATGATGGCAGTTTCTAATTTAGACCAAAATGGGTGAGGATGGCAATTTCTAATTTAGAGCAGACTTGGTGATGATGGCAGTTTCGAATTTAGACCACAATGGGTGAGAATGGCAATTTCTAATTTAGACCAGACTGGGTGAGGATGGCAATTTCTAATTTAGACCAGAATGGGTGAGGATGGCAGTTTCTAATTTAGACCAGAATGGGTGAGGATGGCAATTTCTAATTTAGACCAGACTGGGTGAGGATGGCAATTTCTAATTTAGACCAGAATGGGTGAGGATGGCAGTTTCTAATTTAGACCAGACTGGGTGATGATGGCATTTTCTAATTTAGACCAGACTGGGTGATGATGGCATTTTCTAATTTCGACCAGACTGGGTGAGGATGGCATTTTCTAATTTAGACCAGACTGGGTGAGGATGGCAATTTCTAATTTAGACCAGAATGGGTGAGGATGGCAGTTTCTAATTTAGAGCAGACTGGGTGAGGATGTCAGTCTCTAATTTAGAGCAGATTGGGTGATGATGGCAGAAACTAATATAGACCAGATTGGGTGATGATGGCAGTTTCTAATTTAGACCAGACTGGGTGTTGATGGCAGTTTCTCATTTAGACCAGACTGGGTGATGATGGCAGAAACTAATTTAGACCAGATTGGGTGATGATGGCAGTTTCTAATTTAGACCAGATTGGCTAATGATGGCAGTTTTTAATTTAGACCAGACTGGGTGATGATGGCAGTTTTTAATTTAGACCAGACTGGGTGATGTTGGCCGTTTCCAATTTAGACCAGACTGGGTGATGATGGCATTTTCTAATTTAGACCAGACTGGCTAATGATGGCAGTTTTTAATTTCGACCAGACTGGGTGATGATGGCAGTTTCTAATTTAGACCAGACTGGCTAATGATGGCAGTTTTTAATTTAGACCAGACTGGGTGATGATGGCATTTTCTAATTTAGACCAGACTGGGTGATGATGGCATTTTCTAATTTAGACCAGACTGGGTGAGGATGGCTGTTTCTAATAGAGACCAGACTGAGTGATGATGGCATTTTCTAATTTAGACCAGACTGGTTGATGATGGCACTTTCTAATTTAGACCAGACTGGGTGATGATGGCAGTTTCTAATTTAGACCAGACTGGGTGATGATGGCAGTTTCTAATTTAGAGCAGACTGGGTGAGGATGGCAGTTTCTAATTGAGAGCAGACTGGGTGATGATGGCATTTTCTAATATAGAGCAGACTGGGTGATGATGGCAGTTTCTAATTTAGAGCAGACTGGGTGATGATGGCAGTTTCTAATTTAGACCAGAATGGGTGAGGATGGCAATTTCTATTTTAGAGCAGATTGGGTAATGATGGCAGTTTCTAATTTAGACCAAAATGGGTGAGGATGGCAATTTCTAATTTAGAGCAGACTTGGTGATGATGGCAGTTTCGAATTTAGACCACAATGGGTGAGAATGGCAATTTCTAATTTAGACCAGACTGGGTGAGGATGGCAATTTCTAATTTAGACCAGAATGGGAGAGGATGGCAGTTTCTAATTTAGACCAGAATGGGTGAGGATGGCAATTTCTAATTTAGACCAGACTGGGTGAGGATGGCAATTTCTAATTTAGACCAGAATGGGTGAGGATGGCAGTTTCTAATTTAGACCAGACTGGGTGATGATGGCATTTTCTAATTTAGACCAGACTGGGTGATGATGGCATTTTCTAATTTCGACCAGACTGGGTGAGGATGGCATTTTCTAATTTAGACCAGACTGGGTGAGGATGACAATTTCTAATTTAGACCAGAATGGGTGAGGATGGCAGTTTCTAATTTAGAGCAGACTGGGTGAGGATGTCAGTCTCTAATTTACACTAGACTGTGTGAGGATTTCCGTTTCTAATTTAGAGCAGATTGGGTGATGATGGCAGAAACTAATATAGACCAGATTGGGTGTTGATGGCAGTTTCTAATTTAGACCAGACTGGGTGTTGATGGCAGTTTCTCATTTAGACCAGACTGGGTGATGATGGCAGAAACTAATTTAGACCAGATTGGGTGATGATGGCAGTTTCTAATTCAGACCAGATTGGCTAATGATGGCAGTTTTTAATTTAGACCAGACTGGGTGATGATGGCAGTTTCTAATTTAGACCAGACTGGGTGATGATGGCCGTTTCCAATTTAGACCAGACTGGGTGATGATGGCATTTTCTAATTTAGACCAGACTGGCTAATGATGGCAGTTTTTAATTTAGACCAGACTGGGTGATGATGGCAGTTTCTAATTTAGACTAGACTGGCTAATGATGGCAGTTTTTAATTTAGACCAGACTGGGTGATGATGGCATTTTCTAATTTAGACCAGACTGGTTGATGATGGCACTTTCTAATTTAGACCAGACTGGGTGATGATGGCATTTTCTAATTTAGACCAGACTGGGTGATGATGGCAGTTTCTAATTTAGACCAGACTGGGTGATGATGGCAGTTTCTAATTTAGAGCAGACTGGGTGAGGATGGCAGTTTCTAATTTAGAGCAGACTGGGTGATGATGGCATTTTCTAATATAGAGCAGACTGGGTGATGATGGCATTTTCTAATTTAGACCAGACTGGGTGATGATGGCAGTTTCTAATTTAGACCAGACTGGGTGATGATGGCAGTTTCTAATTTAGAGCAGACTGGGTGAGGATGGCAGTTTCTAATTTAGAGCAGACTGGGTGATGATGGCATTTTCTAATATAGAGCAGACTGGGTGATGATGGCATTTACTAATTTAGAGCAGACTGGGTGATGATGGCAGTTTCTAATTTAGACCAGACTGGGTGATGATGGCAGTTTCTAATTTAGAGCAGACTGGGTGAGGATGGCAGTTTCTAATTTAGAGCAGACTGGGTGATGATGGCATTTTCTAATATAGAGCAGACTGGGTGATGATGGCATTTTCTAATTTAGAGCAGACTGGGTGATGATGGCATTTTCTAATAGAGACCAGACTGAGTGATGATGGCATTTTCTAATTTAGACCAGACTGGTTGATGATGGCACTTTCTAATTTAGACCAGACTGGGTGATGATGGCATTTTCTAATTTAGACCAGACTGGGTGATGATGGCAGTTTCTAATTTAGACCAGACTGGGTGATGATGGCAGTTTCTAATTTAGAGCAGACTGGGTGAGGATGGCAGTTTCTAATTTAGAGCAGACTGGGTGATGATGGCATTTTCTAATATAGAGCAGACTGGGTGATGATGGCAGTTTCTAATTTAGAGCAGACTGGGTGATGATGGCAGTTTCTAATTTAGACCAGACTGGGTGATGATGGCAGTTTCTAATTTAGACCAGACTGGGTGATGATGGCAGTTTCTAATTTAGTGCAGACTGGGTGAGGATGGCAGTTTCTAATTTAGAGCAGACTGGGTGATGATGGCATTTTCTAATATAGAGCAGACTGGGTGATGATGGCAGTTTCTAATTTAGAGCAGACTGGGTGATGATGGCAGTTTCTAATTTAGACCAGAATGGGTGAGGATGGCAATTTCTAATTTAGAGCAGACTGGGTAATGATGGCAGTTTCTAATTTAGACCAAAATGGGTGAGGATGGCAATTTCTAATTTAGAGCAGACTTGGTGATGATGGCAATTTCTAATTTAGACCAGAATGGGTGAGGATGGCAGTTTCTAATTTCGAGCAGACTGGGTGAGGATGTCAGTCTCTAATTTACAATAGACTGTGTGAGGATTTCCGTTTCTAATTTAGAGCAGATTGGGTGATGATGGCAGAAACTAATATAGACCAGATTGGGTGATGATGGCAGTTTCTAATTTAGACCAGACTGGGTGTTGATGGCAGTTTCTCATTTAGACCAGACTGGGTGATGATGGCAGAAACTAATTTAGACCAGATTGGGTGATGATGGCAGTTTCTAATTTAGACCAGATTGGCTAATGATGGCAGTTTTTAATTTAGACCAGACTGGGTGATGATGGCAGTTTTTAATTTAGACCAGACTGGGTGATGTTGGCCGTTTCCAATTTAGACCAGACTGGGTGATGATGGCATTTTCTAATTTGGACCAGACTGGCTAATGATGGCAGTTTTTAATTTAGACCAGACTGGGTGATGATGGCAGTTTCTAATTTAGACCAGACTGGCTAATGATGGCAGTTTTTAAATTAGACCAGACTGGGTGATGATGGCATTTTCTAATTTAGACCAGACTGGGTGATGATGGCATTTTCTAATTTAGACCAGACTGGGTGAGGATGGCTGTTTCTAATAGAGACCAGACTGAGTGATGATGGCATTTTCTAATTTAGACCAGACTGGGTGATGATGGCACTTTCTAATTTAGACCAGACTGGGTGATGATGGCATTTTCTAATTTAGAGCAGACTGGGTGATGATGGCATTTTCTAATATAGAGCAGACTGGGTGATGATGGCAGTTTCTAATTTAGACCAGACTGGGTGATGATGGCAGTTTATAATTTAGACCAGACTGGGTGATGATGGCAGTTTCTAATTTAGAGCAGACTGGGTGAGGATGGCAGTTTCTAATTTAGACCAGACTGGGTGATGATGGCATTTTCTAATATAGAGCAGACTGGGTGATGATGGCAGTTTCTAATTTAGAGCAGACTGGGTGAGGATGGCAGTTTCTAATTTAGACCAGAATGGGTGAGGATGGCAATTTCTAATTTAGACCAGACTGGGTAATGATGGCAGTTTCTAATTTAGACCAAAATGGGTGAGGATGGCAATTTCTAATTTAGAGCAGACTTGGTGATGATGGCAGTTTCGAATTTAGACCACAATGGGTGAGAATGGCAATTTCTAATTTAGACCAGACTGGGTGAGGATGGCAATTTCTAATTTAGACCAGACTGGGTGAGGATGGCAGTTTCTAATTTAGACCAGAATGAGTGAGGATGGCAATTTCTAATTTAGACCAGACTGGGTGAGGATGGCAATTTCTAATTTCGACCAGAATGGGTGAGGATGGCAGTTTCTAATTTAGACCAGACTGGGTGATGATGGCAGTTTCTAATTTAGACCAGACTGGGTGAGGATGGCAGTTTCTAATTTAGACCAGACTAGCTGAGGATGGCAATTTCTAATTTAGACCAGACTGGGTGAGGATTGCAATTTCTAATTTAGACCAGAATGGGTGAGGATGGCAATTTCTAATTTAGACCAGAATGGCTGAGGATGGCAATTGCTAATTTAGACCGGACTGGGTGAGGATGGCAATTTCTAATTTAGACCAGACTGGGTGAGGATGGCAATTTCTAATTTCAACCAGAATGGGTGAGGATGGCAGTTTCTAATTTAGACCAGACTGGGTGAGGATGGCAATTTCTAATTTCGACCAGAATGGGTGAGGATGGCAGTTTCTAATTTGGAGCAGACTGGGTGAGGATGTCAGTCTCTAATTTACACTAGACTGTGTGAGGATTTCCGTTTCTAATTTAGAGCAGATTGGGTGATGATGGCAGTTTCTAATTTAGACCAGACTGGGTGTTGATGGCAGTTTCTCATTTAGACCAGACTGGGTGATGATGGCAGTTTCTAATTTAGACCAGATTGGGTGATGATGGCAGTTTCTAATTTAGACCAGATTGGCTAATGATGGCAGTTTTTAATTTAGACCAGACTGGGTGATGATGGCAGTTTTTAATTTAGACCAGACTGGGTGATGTTGGCCGTTTCCAATTTAGACCAGACTGGGTGATGATGGCAGTTTCTAATTTAGACCAGACTGGCTAATGATGGCAGTTTTTAATTTAGACCAGACAGGGTGATGATGGCATTTTCTAATTTAGACCAGACTGGGTGATGATGGCATTTTCTAATTTAGACCAGACTGGGTGAGGATGGCTGTTTCTCATAGAGACCAGACTGAGTGATGATGGCATTTTCTAATTTAGACCAGACTGGGTGATGATGGCACTTTCTAATTTAGACCAGACTGGGTGATGATGGCATTTTCTAATTTAGACCAGACTGGGTGATGATGGCAGTTTCTAATTTAGACCAGACTGGGTGATGATGGCAGTTTATAATTTAGAGCAGACTGGGTGAGGATGGCAGTTTCTAATTTAGAGCAGACTGGGTGATGATGGCATTTTCTAATATAGAGCAGACTGGGTGATGATGGCAGTTTCTAATTTAGAGCAGACTGGGTGATGATGGCAGTTTCTAATTTCGACCAGACTGGGTGATGATGGCAGTTTCTAATTTAGACCAGACTGGGTGATGATGGCAGTTTCTAATTTAGAGCAGACTGGGTGAGGATGGCAGTTTCTAATTTAGAGCAGACTGGGTGATGATGGCATTTTCTAATATAGAGCAGACTGGGTGATGATGGCAGTTTCTAATTTAGAGCAGACTGGGTGATGATGGCAGTTTCTAATTTAGACCAGAATGGGTGAGGATGGCAATTTCTAATTTAGAGCAGACTGGGTAATGATGGCAGTTTCTAATTTAGACCAAAATGGGTGAGGATGGCAATTTCTAATTTAGAGCAGACTTGGTGATGATGGCAGTTTCGAATTTAGACCACAATGGGTGAGAATGGCAATTTCTAATTTAGACCAGACTGGGTGAGGATGGCAATTTCTAATTTAGACCAGAATGGGTGAGGATGGCAGTTTCTAATTTAGACCAGAATGGGTGAGGATGGCAATTTCTAATTTAGACCAGACTGGGTGAGGATGGCAATTTCTAATTTAGACCAGAATGGGTGAGGATGGCAGTTTCTAATTTAGACCAGACGGGGTGATGATGGCATTTTCTAATTTAGACCAGACTGGGTGATGATGGCATTTTCTAATTTCGACCAGACTGGGTGAGGATGGCATTTTCTAATTTAGACCAGACTGGGTGAGGATGGCAATTTCTAATTTAGACCAGAATGGGTGAGGATGGCAGTTTCTAATTTAGAGCAGACTGGGTGAGGATGTCAGTCTCTAATTTACACTAGACTGTGTGAGAATTTCCGTTTCTAATTTAGAGCAGATTGGGTGATGATGGCAGAAACTAATATAGACCAGATTGGGTGATGATGGCAGTTTCTAATTTAGACCAGACTGGGTCTTGATGGCAGTTTCTCATTTAGACCAGACTGGGTGATGATGGCAGAAACTAATTTAGACCAGATTGGGTGATGATGGCAGTTTCTAATTTAGACCAGATTGGCTAATGATGGCAGTTTTTAATTTAGACCAGACTGGGTGATGATGGCAGTTTTTAATTTAGACCAGACTGGGTGATGTTGGCCGTTTCCAATTTAGACCAGACTGGGTGATGATGGCATTTTCTAATTTAGACCAGACTGGCTAATGATGGCAGTTTTTAATTTAGACCAGACTGGGTGATGATGGCAGTTTCTAATTTAGACCAGACTGGCTAATGATGGCAGTTTTTAATTTAGACCAGACTGGGTGATGATGGCATTTTCTAATTTAGACCAGACTGGGTGATGATGGCATTTTCTAATTTAGACCAGACTGGGTGAGGATGGCTGTTTCTAATAGAGACCAGACTGAGTGATGATGGCATTTTCTAATTTAGACCAGACTGGGTGATGATGGCACTTTCTAATTTAGACCAGACTGGGTGATGATGGCATTTTCTAATTTAGACCAGACTGGGTGATGATGGCAGTTTCTAATTTAGACCAGACTGGGTGATGATGGCAGTTTCTAATTTAGAGCAGACTGGGTGAGGATGGCAGTTTCTAATTTAGAGCAGACTGGGTGATGATGGCATTTTCTAATATAGAGCAGACTGGGTGATGATGGCAGTTTCTAATTTAGAGCAGACTGGGTGATGATGGCAGTTTCTAATTTAGACCAGACTGGGTGATGATGGCAGTTTCTAATTTAGTGCAGACTGGGTGAGGATGGCAGTTTCTAATTTAGAGCAGACTGGGTGATGATGGCATTTTCTAATATAGAGCAGACTGGGTGATGATGGCAGTTTCTAATTTAGAGCAGACTGGGTGATGATGGCAGTTTCTAATTTAGACCAGAATGGGTGAGGATGGCAATTTCTAATTTAGACCAGACTGGGTAATGATGGCATTTTCTAATTTAGACCAAAATGGGTGAGGATGGCAATTTCTAATTTAGAGCAGACTTGGTGATGATGGCAATTTCTTATTTAGACCAGAATGGGTGAGGATGGCAGTTTCTAATTTCGAGCAGACTGGGTGAGGATGTCAGTCTCTAATTTACACTAGACTGTGTGAGGATTTCCGTTTCTAATTTAGAGCAGATTGGGTGATGATGGCAGAAACTAATATAGACCAGATTGGGTGTTGATGGCAGTTTCTAATTTAGACCAGACTGGGTGTTGATGGCAGTTTCTCATTTAGACCAGATTGGGTGATGATGGCAGTTTCTAATTTAGACCAGATTGGCTAATGATGGCAGTTTTTAATTTAGACCAGACTGGGTGATGATGGCAGTTTTTAATTTAGACCAGACTGGGTGATGTTGGCCGTTTCCAATTTAGACCAGACTGGGTGATGATGGCATTTTCTAATTTAGACCAGACTGGCTAATGATGGCAGTTTTTAATTTAGACCAGACTGGGTGATGATGGCAGTTTCTAATTTAGACCAGACTGGCTAATGATGGCAGTTTTTAATTTAGACCAGACTGGGTGATGATGGCATTTTCTAATTTAGACCAGACTGGGTGATGATGGCATTTTCTAATTTAGACCAGACTGGGTGAGGATGGCTGTTTCTCATAGAGACCAGACTGAGTGATGATGGCATTTTCTAATTTAGACCAGACTGGGTGATGATGGCACTTTCTAATTTAGACCAGACTGGGTGATGATGGCATTTTCTAATTTAGAGCAGACTGGGTGATGATGGCATTTTCTAATATAGAGCAGACTGGGTGATGATGGCAGTTTCTAATTTAGAGCAGACTGGGTGATGATGGCAGTTTCTAATTTAGACCAGACTGGGTGATGATGGCAGTTTCTAATTTAGACCAGACTGGGTGATGATGGCAGTTTCTAATTTAGAGCAGACTGGGTGAGGATGGCAGTTTCTAATTTAGAGCAGACTGGGTGATGATGGCATTTTCTAATATAGAGCAGACTGGGTGATGATGGCAGTTTCTAATTTAGAGCAGACTGGGTGAGGATGGCAGTTTCTAATTTAGACCAGAATAGGTGAGGATGGCAATTTCTAATTTAGAACAGACTGGGTAATGATGGCAGTTTCTAATTTAGACCAAAATGGGTGAGGATGGCAATTTCTAATTTAGAGCAGACTTGGTGATGATGGCAGTTTCGAATTTAGACCACAATGGGTGAGAATGGCAATTTCTAATTTAGACCAGACTGGGTGAGGATGGCAATTTCTAATTTAGACCAGACTGGGTGAGGATGGCAGTTTCTAATTTAGACCAGAATGAGTGAGGATGGCAATTTCTAATTTAGACCAGACTGGGTGAGGATGGCAATTTCTAATTTCGACCAGAATGGGTGAGGATGGCAGTTTCTAATTTAGACCAGACTGGGTGATGATGGCAGTTTCTAATTTAGACCAGACTGGGTGAGGATGGCAGTTTCTAATTTAGACCAGACTAGCTGAGGATGGCAATTTCTAATTTAGACCAGACTGGGTGAGGATTGCAATTTCTAATTTAGACCAGAATGGGTGAGGATGGCAATTTCTAATTTAGACCAGAATGGCTGAGGATGGCAATTGCTAATTTAGACCGGACTGGGTGAGGATGGAAATTTCTAATTTAGACCAGACTAGCTGAGGATGGCAATTTCTAATTTAGACCAGACTGGGTGAGGATGGCAATTTCTAATTTCGACCAGAATGGGTGAGGATGGCAGTTTCTAATTTAGAGCAGACTGGGTGAGGATGTCATTCTCTAATTTACACTAGACTGTGTGAGGATTTCCGTTTCTAATTTAGAGCAGATTGGGTGATGATGGCAGAAACTAATATAGACCAGATTGGGTGATGATGGCAGTTTCTAATTTAGACCAGACTGGGTGATGATGGCATTTTCTAATATAGAGCAGAATGGGTGATGATGGCAGTTTCTAATTTAGAGCAGACTGGGTGATGATGGCAGTTTCTAATTTAGACCAGAATGGGTGAGGATGGCAATTTCTAATTTAGACCAGACTGGGTAATGATGGCAGTTTCTAATTTAGACCAAAATGGGTGAGGATGGCAATTTCTAATTTAGAGCAGACTTGGTGATGATGGCAGTTTCGAATTTAGACCACAATGGGTGAGAATGGCAATTTCTAATTTAGACCAGACTGGGTGAGGATGGCAATTTCTAATTTAGACCAGACTGGGTGAGGATGGCAGTTTCTAATTTAGACCAGAATTAGTGAGGATGGCAATTTCTAATTTAGACCAGACTGGGTGAGGATGGCAATTTCTAATTTCGACCAGAATGGGTGAGGATGGCAGTTTCTAATTTAGACCAGACTGGGTGATGATGGCAGTTTCTAATTTAGACCAGACTGGCTGAGGATGGCAGTTTCTAATTTAGACCAGACTAGCTGAGGATGGCAATTTCTAATTTAGACCAGACTGGGTGAGGATTGCAATTTCTAATTTAGACCAGAATGGGTGAGGATGGCAATTTCTAATTTAGACCAGAATGGCTGAGGATGGCAATTGCTAATTTAGACCGGACTGGGTGAGGATGGCAATTTCTAATTTAGACCAGACTAGCTGAGGATGGCAATTTCTAATTTAGACCAGACTGGGTGAGGATGGCAATTTCTAATTTCGACCAGAATGGGTGAGGATGGCAGTTTCTAATTTAGAGCAGACTGGGTGAGGATGTCATTCTCTAATTTACACTAGACTGTGTGAGGATTTCCGTTTCTAATTTAGAGCAGATTGGGTGATGATGGCAGAAACTAATATAGACCAGATTGGGTGATGATGGCAGTTTCTAATTTAGACCAGCCTGGGTGTTGATGACAGTTTCTCATTTAGACCAGACTGGGTGATGATGGCAGTTTCTAATTTAGAGCAGACTGGGTGAGGATGGCAGTTTCTAATTTAGAGCAGACTGGGTGATGATGGCATTTTCTAATATAGAGCAGACTGGGTGATGATGGCAGTTTCTAATTTAGAGCAGACTGGGTGATGATGGCAGTTTCTAATTTAGACCAGACTGGGTGATGATGGCAGTTTCTAATTTAGACCAGACTGGGTGATGATGGCAGTTTCTAATTTAGTGCAGACTGGGTGAGGATGGCAGTTTCTAATTTAGAGCAGACTGGGTGATGATGGCATTTTCTAATATAGTGCAGACTGGGTGATGATGGCAGTTTCTAATTTAGAGCAGACTGGGTGATGATGGCAGTTTCTAATTTAGACCAGAATGGGTGAGGATGGCAATTTCTAATTTAGACCAGACTGGGTAATGATGGCATTTTCTAATTTAGACCAAAATGGGTGAGGATGGCAATTTCTAATTTAGAGCAGACTTGGTGATGATGGCAATTTCTTATTTAGACCAGAATGGGTGAGGATCGCAGTTTCTAATTTAGAGCAGACTGGGTGAGGATGTCAGTCTCTAATTTACACTAGACTGTGTGAGGATTTCCGTTTCTAATTTAGAGCAGATTGGGTGATGATGGCAGAAACTAATATAGACCAGATTGGGTGATGATGGCAGTTTCTAATTTAGACCAGACTGGGTGTTGATGGCAGTTTCTCATTTAGACCAGATTGGGTGATGATGGCAGTTTCTAATTTAGACCAGATTGGCTAATGATGGCAGTTTTTAATTTAGACCAGACTGGGTGATGATGGCAGTTTTTAATTTAGACCAGACTGGGTGATGTTGGCCGTTTCCAATTTAGACCAGACTGGGTGATGATGGCATTTTCTAATTTAGACCAGACTGGCTAATGATGGCAGTTTTTAATTTAGACCAGACTGGGTGATGATGGCAGTTTCTAATTTAGACCAGACTGGCTAATGATGGCAGTTTTTAATTTAGACCAGACTGGGTGATGATGGCATTTTCTAATATAGACCAGACTGGGTGATGATGGCATTTTCTAATTTAGACCAGACTGGGTGAGGATGGCTGTTTCTCATAGAGACCAGACTGAGTGATGATGGCATTTTCTAATTTAGACCAGACTGGGTGATGATGGCACTTTCTAATTTAGACCAGACTGGGTGATGATGGCATTTTCTAATTTAGAGCAGACTGGGTGATGATGGCATTTTCTAATATAGAGCAGACTGGGTGATGATGGCAGTTTCTAATTTAGAGCAGACTGGGTGATGATGGCAGTTTCTAATTTAGACCAGACTGGGTGATGATGGCAGTTTCTAATTTAGACCAGACTGGGTGATGATGTCAGTTTCTAATTTAGAGCAGAGTGGGTGAGGATGGCAGTTTCTAATTTAGACCAGACTGGGTGATGATGGCATTTTCTAATATAGAGCAGACTGGGTGATGATGGCAGTTTCTAATTTAGAGCAGACTGGGTGAGGATGGCAGTTTCTAATTTAGACCAGAATGGGTGAGGATGGCAATTTCTAATTTAGACCAGACTGGGTAATGATGGCAGTTTCTAATTTAGACCAAAATGGGTGAGGATGGCAATTTCTAATTTAGAGCAGACTTGGTGATGATGGCAGTTTCGAATTTAGACCACAATGGGTGAGAATGGCAATTTCTAATTTAGACCAGACTGGGTGAGGATGGCAATTTCTAATTTAGACCAGACTGGGTGAGGATGGCAGTTTCTAATTTAGACCAGAATGAGTGAGGATGGCAATTTCTAATTTAGACCAGACTGGGTGAGGATGGCAATTTCTAATTTCGACCAGAATGGGTGAGGATGGCAGTTTCTAATTTAGACCAGACTGGGTGATGATGGCAGTTTCTAATTTAGACCAGACTGGGTGAGGATGGCAGTTTCTAATTTAGACCAGACTAGCTGAGGATGGCAATTTCTAATTTAGACCAGACTGGGTGAGGATTGCAATTTCTAATTTAGACCAGAATGGGTGAGGATGGCAATTTCTAATTTAGACCTGAATGGCTGAGGATGGCAATTGCTAATTTAGACCGGACTGGGTGAGGATGGAAATTTCTAATTTAGACCAGACTAGCTGAGGATGGCAATTTCTAATTTAGACCAGACTGGGTGAGGATGGCAATTTCTAATTTCGACCAGAATGGGTGAGGATGGCAGTTTCTAATTTAGAGCAGACTGGGTGAGGATGTCATTCTCTAATTTACACTAGACTGTGTGAGGATTTCCGTTTCTAATTTAGAGCAGATTGGGTGATGATGGCAGAAACTAATATAGACCAGATTGGGTGATGATGGCAGTTTCTAATTTAGACCAGACTGGGTGATGATGGCATTTTCTAATATAGAGCAGACTGGGTGATGATGGCAGTTTCTAATTTAGAGCAGACTGGGTGATGATGGCAGTTTCTAATTTAGACCAGAATGGGTGAGGATGGCAATTTCTAATTTAGACCAGACTGGGTAATGATGGCAGTTTCTAATTTAGACCAAAATGGGTGAGGATGGCAATTTCTAATTTAGAGCAGACTTGGTGATGATGGCAGTTTCGAATTTAGACCACAATGGGTGAGAATGGCAATTTCTAATTTAGACCAGACTGGGTGAGGATGGCAATTTCTAATTTAGACCAGACTGGGTGAGGATGGCAGTTTCTAATTTAGACCAGAATTAGTGAGGATGGCAATTTCTAATTTAGACCAGACTGGGTGAGGATGGCAATTTCTAATTTCGACCAGAATGGGTGAGGATGGCAGTTTCTAATTTAGACCAGACTGGGTGATGATGGCAGTTTCTAATTTAGACCAGACTGGCTGAGGATGGCAGTTTCTAATTTAGACCAGACTAGCTGAGGATGGCAATTTCTAATTTAGACCAGACTGGGTGAGGATTGCAATTTCTAATTTAGACCAGAATGGGTGAGGATGGCAATTTCTAATTTAGACCAGAATGGCTGAGGATGGCAATTGCTAATTTAGACCGGACTGGGTGAGGATGGCAATTTCTAATTTAGACCAGACTAGCTGAGGATGGCAATTTCTAATTTAGACCAGACTGGGTGAGGATGGCAATTTCTAATTTCGACCAGAATGGGTGAGGATGGCAGTTTCTAATTTAGAGCAGACTGGGTGAGGATGTCATTCTCTAATTTACACTAGACTGTGTGAGGATTTCCGTTTCTAATTTAGAGCAGATTGGGTGATGATGGCAGAAACTAATATAGACCAGATTGGGTGATGATGGCAGTTTCTAATTTAGACCAGACTGGGTGTTGATGGCAGTTTCTCATTTAGACCAGACTGGGTGATGATGGCAGAAACTAATTTAGACCAGATTGGGTGATGATGGCAGTTTCTAATTTAGACCAGATTGGCTAATGATGGCAGTTTTTAATTTAGAGCAGACTGGGTGATGATGGCAGTTTTTAATTTAGACCAGACTGGGTGATGTTGGCCGTTTCCAATTTAGACCAGACTGGGTGATGATGGCATTTTCTAATTTAGACCAGACTGGCTAATGATGGCAGTTTTTAATTTAGACCAGACTGGGTGATGATGGCAGTTTCTAATTTAGACCAGACTGGCTAATGATGGCAGTTTTTAATTTAGACCAGACTGGGTGATGATGGCATTTTCTAATTTAGACCAGACTGGGTGATGATGGCATTTTCTAATTTAGACCAGACTGGGTGAGGATGGCTGTTTCTCATAGAGACCAGACTGAGTGATGATGGCATTTTCTAATTTAGACCAGACTGGGTGATGATGGCACTTTCTAATTTAGACCAGACTGGGTGATGATGGCATTTTCTAATTTAGACCAGACTGGGTGATGATGGCAGTTTCTAATTTAGACCAGACTGGGTGATGATGGCAGTTTCTAATTTAGAGCAGACTGGGTCAGGATGGCAGTTTCTAATTTAGAGCAGACTGGGTGATGATGGCATTTTCTAATGTAGAGCAGACTGGGTGATGATGGCAGTTTCTAATTTAGAGCAGACTGGGTGATGATGGCAGTTTCTAATTTCGACCAGACTGGGTGATGATGGCAGTTTCTAATTTAGACCAGACTGGGTGATGATGGCAGTTTCTAATTTAGAGCAGACTGGGTGAGGATGGCAGTTTCTAATTTAGAGCAGACTGGGTGATGATGGCATTTTCTAATATAGAGCAGACTGGGTGATGATGGCAGTTTCTAATTTAGAGCAGACTGGGTGATGATGGCAGTTTCTAATTTAGACCAGAATGGGTGAGGATGGCAATTTCTAATTTAGAGCAGACTGGGTAATGATGGCAGTTTCTAATTTAGACCAAAATGGGTGAGGATGGCAATTTCTAATTTAGAGCAGACTTGGTGATGATGGCAGTTTCGAATTTAGACCACAATGGGTGAGAATGGCAATTTCTAATTTAGACCAGACTGGGTGAGGATGGCAATTTCTAATTTAGACCAGAATGGGTGAGGATGGCAGTTTCTAATTTAGACCAGAATGGGTGAGGATGGCAATTTCTAATTTAGACCAGACTGGGTGAGGATGGCAATTTCTAATTTCGACCAGAATGGGTGAGGATGGCAGTTTCTAATTTAGACCAGACTGGGTGATGATGGCATTTTCTAATTTAGACCAGACTGGGTGATGATGGCATTTTCTAATTTCGACCAGACTGGGTGAGGATGGCATTTTCTAATTTAGACCAGACTGGGTGAGGATGGCAATTTCTAATTTAGACCAGAATGGGTGAGGATGGCAGTTTCTAATTTAGAGCAGACTGGGTGAGGATGTCAGTCTCTAATTTACACTAGACTGTGTGAGGATTTCCGTTTCTAATTTAGAGCAGATTGGGTGATGATGGCAGAAACTAATATAGACCAGATTGGGTGATGATGGCAGTTTCTAATTTAGACCAGACTGGGTGTTGATGGCAGTTTCTCATTTAGACCAGACTGGGTGATGATGGCAGAAACTAATTTAGACCAGATTGGGTGATGATGGCAGTTTCTAATTTAGACCAGATTGGCTAATGATGGCAGTTTTTAATTTAGACCAGACTGGGTGATGATGGCAGTTTTTAATTTAGACCAGACTGGGTGATGTTGGCCGTTTCCAGTTTAGACCAGACTGGGTGATGATGGCATTTTCTAATTTAGACCAGACTGGCTAATGATGGCAGTTTTTAATTTAGACCAGACTGGGTGATGATGGCAGTTTCTAATTTAGACCAGACTGGCTAATGATGGCAGTTTTTAATTTAGACCAGACTGGGTGATGATGGCATTTTCTAATTTAGACCAGACTGGGTGATGATGGCATTTTCTAATTTAGACCAGACTGGGTGAGGATGGCTGTTTCTAATAGAGACCAGACTGAGTGATGATGGCATTTTCTAATTTAGACCAGACTGGGTGATGATGGCACTTTCTAATTTAGACCAGACTGGGTGATGATGGCATTTTCTAATTTAGACCAGACTGGGTGATGATGGCAGTTTCTAATTTAGAGCAGACTGGGTGAGGATGGCAGTTTCTAATTTAGAGCAGACTGGGTGATGATGGCATTTTCTAATATAGAGCAGACTGGGTGATGATGGCAGTTTCTAATTTAGAACAGACTGGGTGATGATGGCAGTTTCTAATTTAGACCAGACTGGGTGATGATGGCAGTTTCTAATTTAGACCAGACTGGGTGATGATGGCAGTTTCTAATTTAGTGCAGACTGGGTGAGGATGGCAGTTTCTAATTTAGAGCAGACTGGGTGATGATGGCATTTTCTAATATAGAGCAGACTGGGTGATGATGGCAGTTTCTAATTTAGAGCAGACTGGGTGATGATGGCAGTTTCTAATTTAGACCAGAATGGGTGAGGATGGCAATTTCTAATTTAGAGCAGACTGGGTAATGATGGCAGTTTCTAATTTAGACCAAAATGGGTGAGGATGGCAATTTCTAATTTAGAGCAGACTTGGTGATGATGGCAATTTCTAATTTAGACCAGAATGGGTGAGGATGGCAGTTTCTAATTTAGAGCAGACTGGGTGAGGATGTCAGTCTCTAATTTACACTAGACTGTGTGAGGATTTCCGTTTCTAATTTAGACCAGATTGGCTAATGATGGCAGTTTCTAATTTAGAGCTGACTGGGTGATGATGGCAGTTTCTAATTTAGACCAGACTGGGTGTTGATGGCAGTTTCTCATTTAGACCAGACTGGGTGATGATGGCACAAACTAATTTCGACCAGATTGGGTGATGATGGCAGTTTCTAATTTAGACCAGATTGGCTAATGATGGCAGTTTTTAATTTAGACCAGACTGGGTGATGATGGCAGTTTTTAATTTAGACCAGACTGGGTGATGTTGGCCGTTTCCAATTTAGACCAGACTGGGTGATGATGGCATTTTCTAATTTAGACCAGACTGGCTAATGATGGCAGTTTTTAATTTAGACCAGACTGGGTGATGATGGCAGTTTCTAATTTAGACCAGACTGGCTAATGATGGCAGTTTTTAATTTAGACCAGACTGGGTGATGATGGCATTTTCTAATTTAGACCAGACTGGGTGATGATGGCATTTTCTAATTTAGACCAGACTGGGTGAGGATGGCTGTTTCTAATAGAGACCAGACTGAGTGATGATGGCATTTTCTAATTTAGACCAGACTGGATGATGATGGCACTTTCTAATTTAGACCAGACTGGGTGATGATGGCATTTTCTAATTTAGAGCAGACTGGGTGATGATGGCATTTTCTAATATAGAGCAGACTGGGTGATGATGGCAGTTTCTAATTTAGAGCAGACTGGGTGATGATGGCAGTTTCTAATTTAGACCAGACTGGGTGATGATGGCAGTTTCTAATTTAGACCAGACTGGGTGATGATGGCAGTTTCTAATTTAGAGCAGACTGGGTGAGGATGGCAGTTTCTAATTTAGACCAGACTGGGTGATGATGGCATTTTCTAATATAGAGCAGACTGGGTGATGATGGCAGTTTCTAATTTAGAGCAGACTGGGTGATGATGGCAGTTTCTAATTTAGACCAGAATGGGTGAGGTTGGCAATTTCTAATTTAGACCAGACTGGGTAATGATGGCAGTTTCTAATTTAGACCAAAATGGGTGAGGATGGCAATTTCTAATTTAGAGCAGACTTGGTGATGATGGCAGTTTCGAATTTAGACCACAATGGGTGAGAATGGCAATTTCTAATTTAGACCAGACTGGGTGAGGATGGCAATTTCTAATTTAGACCAGACTGGGTGAGGATGGCAGTTTCTAATTTAGACCAGAATGAGTGAGGATGGCAATTTCTAATTTAGACCAGACTGGGTGAGGATGGCAATTTCTAATTTCGACCAGAATGGGTGAGGATGGCAGTTTCTAATTTAGACCAGACTGGGTGATGATGGCAGTTTCTAATTTAGACCAGACTGGGTGAGGATGGCAGTTACTAATTTAGACCAGACTTGCTGAGGATGGCAATTTCTAATTTAGACCAGACTGGGTGAGGATTGCAATTTCTAATTTAGACCAGAATGGGTGAGGATGGCAATTTCTAATTTAGAACAGAATGGCTGAGGATGGCAATTGCTAATTTCGACCGGACTGGGTGAGGATGGCAATTTCTAATTTAGACCAGACTAGCTGAGGATGGCAATTTCTAATTTAGACCAGACTGGGTGAGGATGGCAATTTCTAATTTCGACCAGAATGGGTGAGGATGGCAATTTCGAATTTAGACCAGACTGGGTGAGGATGGCAATTTCTAATTTAGACCAGAATGGGTGAGGATGGCAGTTTCTAATTTAGAGCAGACTGCGTGAGGATGGCAGTCTCTAATTTAGACCAGACTGTGTGAGGATTTCCGTTTCTAATTTAGAGCAGACTGGGTGATGATGGCAGAAACTAATTTAGACCAGATTGGGTGATGATGGCAGTTTCTAATTTAGACCAGACTGGGTGTTGATGGCAGTTTCTAATTTAGACCAGACTGGGTAATGATGGCAGAAACTAATTTAGACCAGATTGGGTGATGATGGCAGTTTCTAATTTAGACCAGACTGGGTGATGATGGCAGTTTTTAATTTAGACCAGACTGGGTGATGATGGCCGTTTCTAATTTAGACCAGACTGGGTGATGATGGCAGTTTTTAATTTAGACCAGACTCTGTGATGATGGCAGTTTCTAATTTAGACCAGAATGGCTAATGATGGCAGTTTCTAATTTAGACCAGACTGGCTAATGATGGCAGTTTTTAATTTAGACCAGACTGGGTGATGATGGCAGTTTTTAATTTAGACCAGACTGGCTGATGATGGCACTTTCTAATTTAGACCAGACAGGGTGATGATGGCAGTTTCTAATTTCGATCAGACTGGATGATGATGGCAGTTTCTAATTTAGACCAGACTGGGTGATGATGGCAGTTTCTAATTTAGACCAGACTGGGTGATGATGGCAGTTTCTAATTTAGAGCAGACTGGGTGAGGATGGCAGTTTCTAATTTAGAGCAGACTGGGTGATGATGGCATTTTCTAATATAGAGCAGACTGGGTGATGATGGCAGTTTCTAATTTAGAGCAGACTGGGTGATGATGGCAGTTTCTAATTTAGACCAGACTGGGTGATGATGGCAGTTTCTAATTTAGACCAGACTGGGTGATGATGGCAGTTTCTAATTTAGTGCAGACTGGGTGAGGATGGCAGTTTCTAATTTAGAGCAGACTGGGTGATGATGGCATTTTCTAATATAGAGCAGACTGGGTGATGATGGCAGTTTCTAATTTAGAGCAGACTGGGTGATGATGGCAGTTTCTAATTTAGACCAGAATGGGTGAGGATGGCAATTTCTAATTTGGAGCAGACTGGGTAATGATGGCAGTTTCTAATTTAGACCAAAATGGGTGAGGATGGCAATTTCTAATTTAGAGCAGACTTGGTGATGATGGCAATTTCTAATTTAGACCAGAATGGGTGAGGATGGCAGTTTCTAATTTAGAGCAGACTGGGTGAGGATGTCAGTCTCTAATTTACACTAGACTGTATGAGGATTTCCGTTTCTAATTTAGAGCAGATTGGGTGATGATGGCAGAAACTAATATAGACCAGATTGGGTGATGATGGCAGTTTCTAATTTAGACCAGACTGGGTGTTGATGGCAGTTTTTCATTTAGACCAGACTGGGTGATGATGGCAGAAACTAATTTAGACCAGATTGGGTGATGATGGCAGTTTCTAATTTAGACCAGATTGGCTAATGATGGCAGTTTTTAATTTAGACCAGACTGGGTGATGATGGCAGTTTTTAATTTAGACCAGACTGGGAGATGTTGGCCGTTTCCAATTTAGACCAGACTGGGTGATGATGGCATTTTCTAATTTAGACCAGACTGGCTAATGATGGCAGTTTTTAATTTAGACCAGACTGGGTGATGATGGCAGTTTCTAATTTAGACCAGACTGGCTAATGATGGCAGTTTTTAATTTAGACCAGACTGGGTGATGATGGCATTTTCTAATTTAGACCAGACTGGGTGATGATGGCATTTTCTAATTTAGACCAGACTGGGTGAGGATGGCTGTTTCTAATAGAGACCAGACTGAGTGATGATGGCATTTTCTAATTTAGACCAGACTGGGTGATGATGGCACTTTCTAATTTAGACCAGACTGGGTGATGATGGCAGTTTCTAATTTAGAGCAGACTGGGTGATGATGGCAGTTTCTAATTTAGACCAGACTGGGTGATGATGGCATTTTCTAATTTAGACCAGACTGGGTGATGATGGCAGTTTCTAATTTAGAACAGACTGGGTGAGGATGGCAGTCTCTAATTTAGACCAGACTGTGTGAGGATTTCCGTTTCTAATTTAGAGCAGACTGGGTGATGATGGCAGAAACTAATTTAGACCAGATTGGGTGATGATGGCAGTTTCTAATTTAGACCAGACTGGGTGTTGATGGCAGTTTCTAATTTAGACCAGACTGGGTAATGATGGCAGAAACTAATTTAGACCAGATTGGGTGATGATGGCAGTTTCTAATTTAGACCAGATTGGCTTATGATTGCAGTTTTTAAGTTAGACCAGACTGGGTGATGATGGCAGTTTTTAATTTAGACCAGACTGGGTGATGATGGCCGTTTCTAATTTAGACCAGACTGGGTGATGATGGCAGTTTCTAATTTAGACCAGACTGGCTAATGATGGCAGTTTTTAATTTAGACCAGACTCTGTGATGATGGCAGTTTCTAATTTAGACCAGAATGGCTAATGATGGCAGTTTTTAATTTAGATCAGACTGGGTGATGATGGCAGTTTCTAATTTAGACCAGACTGGCAAATGATGGCAGTTTTTAATTTAGACCAGACTGGGTGATGATGGCAGTTTTTAATTTAGACCAGACTGGCTGATGATGGCACTTTCTAATTTAGACCAGACAGGGTGATGATGGCAGTTTCTAATTTCGATCAGACTGGATGATGATGGCAGTTTCTAATTTAGACCAGACTGGGTGATGATGGCAGTTTCTAATTTAGACCAGACTGGGTGATGATGGCAGTTTCTAATTTAGACCAGACTGGGTGATGATGGCAGTTTCTAATTTAGTGCAGACTGGGTGAGGATGGCAGTTTCTAATTTAGAGCAGACTGGGTGATGATGGCATTTTCTAATATAGAGCAGACTGGGTGATGATGGCAGTTTCTAATTTAGAGCAGACTGGGTGATGATGGCAGTTTCTAATTTAGACCAGAATGGGTGAGGATGGCAATTTCTAATTTGGAGCAGACTGGGTAATGATGGCAGTTTCTAATTTAGACCAAAATGGGTGAGGATGGCAATTTCTAATTTAGAGCAGACTTGGTGATGATGGCAATTTCTAATTTAGACCAGAATGGGTGAGGATGGCAGTTTCTAATTTAGAGCAGACTGGGTGAGGATGTCAGTCTCTAATTTACACTAGACTGTATGAGGATTTCCGTTTCTAATTTAGAGCAGATTGGGTGATGATGGCAGAAACTAATATAGACCAGATTGGGTGATGATGGCAGTTTCTAATTTAGACCAGACTGGGTGTTGATGGCAGTTTTTCATTTAGACCAGACTGGGTGATGATGGCAGAAACTAATTTAGACCAGATTGGGTGATGATGGCAGTTTCTAATTTAGACCAGATTGGCTAATGATGGCAGTTTTTAATTTAGACCAGACTGGGTGATGATGGCAGTTTTTAATTTAGACCAGACTGGGTGATGTTGGCCGTTTCCAATTTAGACCAGACTGGGTGATGATGGCATTTTCTAATTTAGACCAGACTGGCTAATGATGGCAGTTTTTAATTTAGACCAGACTGGGTGATGATGGCAGTTTCTAATTTAGACCAGACTGGCTAATGATGGCAGTTTTTAATTTAGACCAGACTGGGTGATGATGGCATTTTCTAATTTAGACCAGACTGGGTGATGATGGCATTTTCTAATTTAGACCAGACTGGGTGAGGATGGCTGTTTCTAATAGAGACCAGACTGAGTGATGATGGCATTTTCTAATTTAGACCAGACTGGGTGATGATGGCACTTTCTAATTTAGACCAGACTGGGTGATGATGGCAGTTTCTAATTTAGAGCAGACTGGGTGATGATGGCAGTTTCTAATTTAGACCAGACTGGGTGATGATGGCATTTTCTAATTTAGACCAGACTGGGTGATGATGGCAGTTTCTAATTTAGAACAGACTGGGTGAGGATGGCAGTCTCTAATTTAGACCAGACTGTGTGAGGATTTCCGTTTCTAATTTAGAGCAGACTGGGTGATGATGGCAGAAACTAATTTAGACCAGATTGGGTGATGATGGCAGTTTCTAATTTAGACCAGACTGGGTGTTGATGGCAGTTTCTAATTTAGACCAGACTGGGTAATGATGGCAGAAACTAATTTAGACCAGATTGGGTGATGATGGCAGTTTCTAATTTAGACCAGATTGGCTTATGATTGCAGTTTTTAAGTTAGACCAGACTGGGTGATGATGGCAGTTTTTAATTTAGACCAGACTGGGTGATGATGGCCGTTTCTAATTTAGACCAGACTGGGTGATGATGGCAGTTTCTAATTTAGACCAGACTGGCTAATGATGGCAGTTTTTAATTTAGACCAGACTCTGTGATGATGGCAGTTTCTAATTTAGACCAGAATGGCTAATGATGGCAGTTTTTAATTTAGATCAGACTGGGTGATGATGGCAGTTTCTAATTTAGACCAGACTGGCTAATGATGGCAGTTTTTAATTTAGACCAGACTGGGTGATGATGGCAGTTTTTAATTTAGACCAGACTGGCTGATGATGGCACTTTCTAATTTAGACCAGACAGGGTGATGATGGCAGTTTCTAATTTCGATCAGACTGGATGATGATGGCAGTTTCTAATTTAGACCAGACTGGGTGATGATGGCAGTTTCTAATTTAGACCAGACTGGGTGATGATGGCAGTTTCTAATTTAGACCAGACTGGGTGATGATGGCAGTTTCTAATTTAGACCAGACTGGGTGATGATGGCAGTTTCTAATTTAGTGCAGACTGGGTGAGGATGGCAGTTTCTAATTTAGAGCAGACTGGGTGATGATGGCATTTTCTAATATAGAGCAGACTGGGTGATGATGGCAGTTTCTAATTTAGAGCAGACAGGGTGATGATGGCAGTTTCTAATTTAGACCAGAATGGGTGAGGATGGCAATTTCTAATTTAGAGCAGACTGGGTAATGATGGCAGTTTCTAATTTAGACCAAAATGGGTGAGGATGGCAATTTCTAATTTAGAGCAGACTTGGTGATGATGGCAATTTCTAATTTAGACCAGAATGGGTGAGGATGGCAGTTTCTAATTTAGAGCAGACTGGGTGAGGATGTCAGTCTCTAATTTACACTAGACTGTATGAGGATTTCCGTTTCTAATTTAGAGCAGATTGGGTGATGATGGCAGAAACTAATTTAGACCAGATTGGGTGATGATGGCAGTTTCTAATTTAGACCAGACTGGCTAATGATGGCAGTTTTTAATTTCGACCAGACTGGGTGAGGATGGCAGTTTCTAATTTAGACCAGACTGGGTGATGATGGCATTTTCTAATTTTGACCAGACGAGCAGATGATGGCAGTTTCTAACTTAGACCAGACTGGTTGATGATGGCATTTTCTAATTTAGACCAGACTGGGTGATGATGGCAGTTTCTGATTTAGACCAGATTTGGTGAGGATGGCAGTTTCTAATTCAGACCAGACTGGGTGATGATGGCAGTTTCTGGTTTAGACCTGATTTGGTGAGGATGGCATTTTCTAATTTAGACCAGACTGGGTGATGATGGCAGTTTCTGATTTAGACCAGATTTGGTGAGGCTGGCAGTTTCTAATTCAGACCAGACTGGGTGATGATCAAAGTTTCTAATTTAGATCAGACTGGGTGATGATGGCAGTTTCTAATTTAGACCAGACTGGGTGATGCTGGCAGTTTCTAATTTAGACCAGACTGGGTGATGATGGCAGTTTCTAATTTAGACCAGACTGGGGGATGATGGCAGTTTCTAATTTAGACCAGACTGGGTGATGATGGCAGTTACTAATTTAGACCAGACTGGGTGATGATTGCATTTTCTAATTTGGACCAGACTGGGTGATGATGGCATTTTCTAATTTAGACCAGACTGGGTGATGATGGCAGTTTCTAATTTAGAACAGACTGGGTGATGATGGCATTTTCTAATTTAGACCATACTGTGTGATGATGGCAGTTTCTGATTTAGACCAGATTTGGTGAGGATGGCAGTTTCTAATTCAGACCAGACTGGATGATGATGGCAGTTTCTAATTTGGATCAGACTGGATGATGATGGCAGTTTCTAATTTAGACCAGACTGGGTGATGCTGGCAGTTTCTAATTCAGACCAGACTAGGTGATGATGGCAGTTTCTAATTTAGACCAGACTGGGTGATGATGGCAGTTTCTAATTTAGACCAGACTGGGTGATGATGGCAGTTACTAATTTAGACCAGACTGGGTGATGATGGCATTTTCTAATTTAGACCAGACTGGGTGATGATGGCATTTTCTAATTTAGACCAGACTGGGTGATGATGGCAGTTTCTAATTTAGACCAGACTGGGTTATGATGGCAGTTTCTAATTTAGACCATACTGGGTGATGATGGCAGTTTCTGATTTAGACCAGATTTGGTGAGGATGGCAGTTTCTAATTCAGACCAGACTGGATGATGATGGCAGTTTCTAATTTAGATCAGACTGGATGATGATGGCAGTTTCTAATTTAGACCAGACTGGGTGATGCTGGCAGTTTCTAATTTAGACCAGACTAGGTGATGATGGCAGTTTCTAATTTAGACCAGACTGGGTGATGATGGCAGTTTCTAATTTAGACCAGACTGGGTGATGATGGCAGTTACTAATTTAGACCAGACTGGGTGATGATTGCATTTTCTAATTTAGACCAGACTGGGTGATGATGGCATTTACTAATTTAGACCAGACTGGGTGATGATGGCAGTTTCTAATTTAGACCAGACTGGGTGATGATGGCATTTTCTAATTTAGACCAGACTGGGTGATGATGACATTTTCGAATTTCGACCAGACTGGGTGATGATGGCATTTTCTAATTTCGACCAGACTGGGTGAGGATGGCATTTTCTAATTTAGACCAGACTGGGTGATGATTGCAGTTTTTAATGTAGACCAGACTGGGTGATGTTGGCATTTTCTAATTTCGACCAGACTGGGTGAGGATGGCAGTTTCTAATTTAGACCAGACTGGGTGATGATGGCATTTTCTAATTTAGACCAGACTGGGTGATGATGGCAGTTTCTAATTTAGACCAGACTGGGTGAGGATGGCAGTTTCTAATTTAGACCAGAATGGTTGATGATGGCATTTTCTAATTTAGACCAGACTGGGTGATGATGGCATTTTCTACTTTAGACCAGACTGGGTGAGTATGGCTGTTTCTAATAGAGACCAGACTGGGTGATGATGGCATTTTCTAATTTAGACCAGACTGGGTGATGATGACATTTTCGAATTTCGACCAGACTGGGTGATGATGGCATTTCCTAATTTCGACCAGACTGGGTGAGGATGGCATTTTCTAATTTAGACCAGACTGGGTGATGATTGCAGTTTTTAATGTAGACCAGACTGGGTGATGTTGGCATTTTCTAATTTCGACCAGACTGGGTGATGATGGCATTTTCTAATTTAGACCAGACAGGGTGATGATGGCAGTTTCTAATTTAGACCAGACTGGGTGAGGATGGCAGTTTCTAATTTAGACCAGAATGGTTAATGATGGCATTTTCTAATTTAGACCAGACTGGGTGATGATGGCATTTTCTACTTTAGACCAGACTGGGTGAGTATGGCTGTTTCTAATAGAGACCAGTCTGGGTGATGATGGCATTTTCTAATTTAGACCAGACTGGGTGATGATGGCATTTTCTAATTTAGACCAGACTGGGTGATGATGGCAGTTTCTAATTTAGACCAGACTGGGTTATGATGGCAGTTTCTAATTTAGACCATACTGGGTGATGATGGCAGTTTCTGATTTAGACCAGATTTGGTGAGGATGGCAGTTTCTAATTCAGACCAGACTGGATGATGATGGCAGTTTCTAATTTAGATCAGACTGGATGATGATGGCAGTTTCTAATTTAGACCAGACTGGGTGATGCTGGCAGTTTCTAATTTAGACCAGACTAGGTGATGATGGCAGTTTCTAATTTAGACCAGACTGGGTGATGATGGCAGTTTCTAATTTAGACCAGACTGGGTGATGATGGCAGTTACTAATTTAGACCAGACTGGGTGATGATTGCATTTTCAAATTTAGACCAGACTGGGTGATGATGGCATTTACTAATTTAGACCAGACTGGGTGATGATGGCAGTTTCTAATTTAGACCAGACTGGGTGATGATGGCATTTTCTAATTTAGACCAGACTGGGTGATGATGACATTTTCGAATTTCGACCAGACTGGGTGATGATGGCATTTTCTAATTTCGACCAGACTGGGTGAGGATGGCATTTTCTAATTTAGACCAGACTGGGTGATGATTGCAGTTTTTAATGTAGACCAGACTGGGTGATGTTGGCATTTTCTAATTTCGACCAGACTGGGTGAGGATGGCAGTTTCTAATTTAGACCAGACTGGGTGATGATGGCATTTTCTAATTTAGACCAGACTGGGTGATGATGGCAGTTTCTAATTTAGACCAGACTGGGTGAGGATGGCAGTTTCTAATTTAGACCAGAATGGTTGATGATGGCATTTTCTAATTTAGACCAGACTGGGTGATGATGGCATTTTCTACTTTAGACCAGACTGGGTGAGTATGGCTGTTTCTAATAGAGACCAGTCTGGGTGATGATGGCATTTTCTAATTTAGACCAGTCTGGCTGATGATGGCATTTTCTAATTTAGACCAGACTGGGTGATGATGGCATTTTCTAATTTAGACCAGACTGGTTGATGATGGCATTTTCTAATTTAGACCAGACTGGGTGATGACGGCAGTTTCTAATTTAGACCAAACTGGGTGATGATGGCATTTTCTAATTTAGACCAGACTGGGTGATGATGGCAGTTTCTAATTTAGACCAGACTGGGTGATGATGGCATTTTCTAATTTAGACCAGACTGGGTGAGGATGGCTGTTTCTAATAGAGACCAGACTGAGTGATGATGGCATTTTCTAATTTAGACCAGACTGGGTGATGATGGCACTTTCTAATTTAGACCAGACTGGGTGATGATGGCATTTTCTAATTTAGACCAGACTGGGTGATGATGGCATTTTCTAATTTAGACCAGACTGGGTGATGATGGTATTTTCTAATTTAGACCAGACTGGGTGATGATGGCAGTTTCTAATTTAGACCACACTGGGTGATGATGGCATTTTCTAATTTAGACCAGACTTGGTGATGGCATTTTCTAATTTAGACAAGACTGGGTGATGATGGCATTTTCTAATTTCGACCAGACTGGGTGAGGATGGCAGTTTCTAATTTAGACCAGACTGGGTGATGATGGCATTTTCTAATTTTGACCAGACGAGCAGATGATGGCAGTTTCTAACTTAGACCAGACTGGTTGATGATGGCATTTTCTAATTTAGACCAGACTGGGTGATGATGGCAGTTTCTGATTTAGACCAGATTTGGTGAGGATCGCAGTTTCTAATTCAGACCAGACTGGGTGATGATGGCAGTTTCTGGTTTAGACCTGATTTGGTGAGGATGGCATTTTCTAATTTAGACCAGACTGGGTGATGATGGCAGTTTCTGATTTAGACCAGATTTGGTGAGGCTGGCAGTTTCTAATTCAGACCAGACTGGGTGATGATCAAAGTTTCTAATTTAGATCAGACTGGGTGATGATGGCAGTTTCTAATTTAGACCAGACTGGGTGATGCTGGCAGTTTCTAATTTAGACCAGACTGGGTGATGATGGCAGTTTCTAATTTAGACCAGACTGGGTGATGATGGCAGTTTCTAATTTAGACCAGACTGGGTGATGATGGCAGTTACTAATTTAGACCAGACTGGGTGATGATTGCATTTTCTAATTTGGACCAGACTGGGTGATGATGGCATTTTCTAATTTAGACCAGACTGGGTGATGATGGCAGTTTCTAATTTAGAACAGACTGGGTGATGATGGCAGTTTCTAATTTTGACCATACTGTGTGATGATGGCAGTTTCTGATTTAGACCAGATTTGGTGAGGATGGCAGTTTCTAATTCAGACCAGACTGGATGATGATGGCAGTTTCTAATTTGGATCAGACTGGATGATGATGGCAGTTTCTAATTTAGACCAGACTGGGTGATGCTGGCAGTTTCTAATTTAGACCAGACTAGGTGATGATGGCAGTTTCTAATTTAGACCAGACTGGGTGATGTTGGCAGTTTCTAATTTAGACCAGACTGGGTGATGATGGCAGTTACTAATTTAGACCAGACTGGGTGATGATTGCATTTTCTAATTTAGACCAGACTGGGTGATGATGGCATTTTCTAATTTAGACCAGACTGGGTGATGATGGCAGTTTCTAATTTAGACCAGACTGGGTTATGATGGCAGTTTCTAATTTAGACCATACTGGGTGATGATGGCAGTTTCTGATTTAGACCAGATTTGGTGAGGATGGCAGTTTCTAATTCAGACCAGACTGGATGATGATGGCAGTTTCTAATTTAGATCAGACTGGATGATGATGGCAGTTTCTAATTTAGACCAGACTGGGTGATGCTGGCAGTTTCTAATTTAGACCAGACTAGGTGATGATGGCAGTTTCTAATTTAGACCAGACTGGGTGATGATGGCAGTTTCTAATTTAGACCAGACTGGGTGATGATGGCAGTTACTAATTTAGACCAGACTGGGTGATGATTGCATTTTCTAATTTAGACCAGACTGGGTGATGATGGCATTTACTAATTTAGACCAGACTGGGTGATGATGGCAGTTTCTAATTTAGACCAGACTGGGTGATGATGGCATTTTCTAATTTAGACCAGACTGGGTGATGATGACATTTTCGAATTTAGACCAGACTGGGTGATGATGGCATTTTCTAATTTCGACCAGACTGGGTGAGGATGGCAGTTTCTAATTTAGACCAGACTGGGTGATGATGGCATTTTCTAATTTAGACCAGACTGGGTGATGATGGCAGTTTCTAATTTAGACCAGACTGGGTGAGGATGGCAGTTTCTAATTTGGACCAGAATGGTTGATGATGGCATTTTCTAATTTAGACCAGACTGGGTGATGATGGCATTTTCTACTTTAGACCAGACTGGGTGAGTATGGCTGTTTCTAATAGAGACCAGTCTGGGTGATGATGGCATTTTCTAATTTAGACCAGTCTGGCTGATGATGGCAATTTTCTAATTTAGACCAGACTGGGTGATGATGGCATTTTCTAATTTAGACCAGACTGGTTGATGATGGCATTTTCTAATTTAGACCAGACTGGGTGATGACGGCAGTTTCTAATTTAGACCAGACTGGGTGATGATGGCATTTTCTAATTTAGACCAGACTGGGTGATGATGGCAGTTTCTAATTTAGACCAGACTGGGTGATGATGGCATTTTCTAATTTAGACCAGACTGGGTGAGGATGGCTGTTTCTAATAGAGACCAGACTGAGTGATGATGGCATTTTCTAATTTAGACCAGACTGGGTGATGATGGCACTTTCTAATTTAGACCAGACTGGGTGATGATGGCATTTTCTAATTTAGACCAGACTGGGTGATGATGGCATTTTCTAATTTAGACCAGACTGGGTGATGATGGTATTTTCTAATTTAGACCAGACTGGGTGATGATGGCAGTTTCTAATTTAGACCACACTGGGTGATGATGGCATTTTCTATTTTAGACCAGACTTGGTGATGGCATTTTCTAATTTAGACAAGACTGGGTGATGATGGCATTTTCTAATTTAGACCAGACTGGGTGATGATGGCATTTTCTAATTTAGACCAGACTGGGTGATGATTGCATTTTCTAATTTAGACCAGACTGGGTGATGATGGCATTTTCTAATTTAGAAAATTCTGGGTGATTATGGCATTTTCTAATTTAGACCAGACTGGGTGATGATGGCATTTTCTAATTTAGACCAGACTGGGTGATGATGGCAGTTTCTAATTTAGACCAGACTGGGTGATGATGGTATTTTCTAATTTAGACCAGACTGGGTGATGATGGCAGTTTCTAATTTAGACCACACTGGGTGATGATGGCATTTTCTAATTTAGACCAGACTTGGTGATGGCATTTTCTAATTTAGACAAGACTGGGTGATGATGGCATTTTCTAATTTAGACCAGACTGGGTGATGATGGAATTTTCTAATTTAGACCAGACTGGGTGATGATTGCATTTTCTAATTTAGACCAGACTGGGTGATGATGGCATTTTCTAATTTAGAAAATTCTGGGTGATTATGGCATTTTCGAATTTAGACCAGAATGGTTGATGATGGCATTTTCTAATTTAGACCAGACTGGGTGATGATGGCATTTTCTACTTTAGACCAGACTGGGTGAGTATGGCTGTTTCTAATAGAGACCAGTCTGGGTGATGATGGCATTTTCTAATTTAGACCAGTCTGGCTGATGATGGCATTTTCTAATTTAGACCAGACTGGGTGATGATGGCATTTTCTAATTTAGACCAGACTGGTTGATGATGGCATTTTCTAATTTAGACCAGACTGGGTGATGACGGCAGTTTCTAATTTAGACCAGACTGGGTGATGATGGCATTTTCTAATTTAGACCAGACTGGGTGATGATGGCAGTTTCTAATTTAGACCAGACTGGGTGATGATGGCATTTTCTAATTTAGACCAGACTGGGTGAGGATGGCTGTTTCTAATAGAGACCAGACTGAGTGATGATGGCATTTTCTAATTTAGACCAGACTGGGTGATGATGGCACTTTCTAATTTAGACCAGACTGGGTGATCATGGCATTTTCTAATTTAGACCAGACTGGGTGATGATGGCAGTTTCTAATTTAGACCAGACTGGGTGATGATGGTATTTTCTAATTTAGACCAGACTGGGTGATGATGGCAGTTTCTAATTTAGACCACACTGGGTGATGATGGCATTTTCTAATTTAGACCAGACTTGGTGATGGCATTTTCTAATTTAGACAAGACTGGGTGATGATGGCATTTTCTAATTTAGACCAGACTGGGTGATGATGGCATTTTCTAATTTAGACCAGACTGGGTGATGATTGCATTTTCTAATTTAGACCAGACTGGGTGATGATGGCATTTTCTACTTTAGACCAGACTGGGTGAGTATGGCTGTTTCTAATAGAGACCAGTCTGGGTGATGATGGCATTTTCTAATTTAGACCAGTCTGGCTGATGATGGCATTTTCTAATTTAGACCAGACTGGGTGATGATGGCATTTTCTAATTTAGACCAGTCTGGCTGATGATGGCATTTTCTAATTTAGACCAGACTGGGTGATGATGGCAGTTTCTAATTTAGACCACACTGGGTGATGATGGCATTTTCTAATTTAGACCAGACTTGGTGATGGCATTTTCTAATTTAGACAAGACTGGGTGATGATGGCATTTTCTAATTTAGACCAGACTGGGTGATGATGGCATTTTCTAATTTAGACCAGACTGGGTGATGATTGCATTTTCTAATTTAGACCAGACTGGGTGATGATGGCATTTTCTACTTTAGACCAGACTGGGTGAGTATGGCTGTTTCTAATAGAGACCAGTCTGGGTGATGATGGCATTTTCTAATTTAGACCAGTCTGGCTGATGATGGCATTTTCTTATTTAGACCAGACTGGGTGATGATGGCATTTTCTAATTTAGACCAGACTGGTTGATGATGGCATTTTCTAATTTAGACCAGACTGGGTGATGACGGCAGTTTCTAATTTAGACCAGACTGGGTGATGATGGCATTTTCTAATTTAGACCAGACTGGGTGATGATGGCATTTTCTAATTTAGACCAGACTGGGTGATGATGGTATTTTCTAATTTAGACCAGACTGGGTGATGATGGCAGTTTCTAATTTAGACCACACTGGGTGATGATGGCATTTTCTAATTTAGACCAGACTTGGTGATGGCATTTTCTAATTTAGACAAGACTGGGTGATGATGGCATTTTCTAATTTCGACCAGACTGGGTGAGGATGGCAGTTTCTAATTTAGACCAGACTGGGTGATGATGGCATTTTCTAATTTTGACCAGACGAGCAGATGATGGCAGTTTCTAACTTAGACCAGACTGGTTGATGATGGCATTTTCTAATTTAGACCAGACTGGGTGATGATGGCAGTTTCTGATTTAGACCAGATTTGGTGAGGATGGCAGTTTCTAATTCAGACCAGACTGGGTGATGATGGCAGTTTCTGGTTTAGACCTGATTTGGTGAGGATGGCATTTTCTAATTTAGACCAGACTGGGTGATGATGGCAGTTTCTGATTTAGACCAGATTTGGTGAGGCTGGCAGTTTCTAATTCAGACCAGACTGGGTGATGATCAAAGTTTCTAATTTAGATCAGACTGGGTGATGATGGCAGTTTCTAATTTAGACCAGACTGGGTGATGCTGGCAGTTTCTAATTTAGACCAGACTGGGTGATGATGGCAGTTTTTATTTAGACCAGACTGGGTGATGATGGCAGTTTCTAATTTAGACCAGACTGGGTGATGATGGCAGTTACTAATTTAGACCAGACTGGGTGATGATTGCATTTTCTAATTTGGACCAGACTGGGTGATGATGGCATTTTCTAATTTAGACCAGACTGGGTGATGATGGCAGTTTCTAATTTAGAACAGACTGGGTGATGATGGCAGTTTCTAATTTTGACCATACTGTGTGATGATGGCAGTTTCTGATTTAGACCAGATTTGGTGAGGATGGCAGTTTCTAATTCAGACCAGACTGGATGATGATGGCAGTTTCTAATTTGGATCAGACTGGATGATGATGGCAGTTTCTAATTTAGACCAGACTGGGTGATGCTGGCAGTTTCTAATTTAGACCAGACTAGGTGATGATGGCAGTTTCTAATTTAGACCAGACTGGGTGATGTTGGCAGTTTCTAATTTAGACCAGACTGGGTGATGATGGCAGTTACTAATTTAGACCAGACTGGGTGATGATGGCATTTTCTAATTTAGACCAGACTGGGTGATGATGGCAGTTTCTAATTTAGACCAGACTGGGTTATGATGGCAGTTTCTAATTTAGACCATACTGGGTGATGATGGCAGTTTCTGATTTAGACCAGATTTGGTGAGGATGGCAGTTTCTAATTCAGACCAGACTGGATGATGATGGCAGTTTCTAATTTAGATCAGACTGGATGATGATGGCAGTTTCTAATTTAGACCAGACTGGGTGATGCTGGCAGTTTCTAATTTAGACCAGACTAGGTGATGATGGCAGTTTCTAATTTAGACCAGACTGGGTGATGATGGCAGTTTCTAATTTAGACCAGACTGGGTGATGATGGCAGTTACTAATTTAGACCAGACTGGGTGATGATTGCATTTTCTAATTTAGACCAGACTGGGTGATGATGGCATTTACTAATTTAGACCAGACTGGGTGATGATGGCAGTTTCTAATTTAGACCAGACTGGGTGATGATGGCATTTTCTAATTTAGACCAGACTGGGTGATGATGACATTTTCGAATTTAGACCAGACTGGGTGATGATGGCATTTTCTAATTTCGACCAGACTGGGTGAGGATGGCAGTTTCTAATTTAGACCAGACTGGGTGATGATGGCATTTTCTAATTTCGACCAGACTGGGTGATGATGGCAGTTTCTAATTTAGACCAGACTGGGTGAGGATGGCAGTTTCTAATTTAGACCAGAATGGTTGATGATGGCATTTTCTAATTTAGACCAGACTGGGTGATGATGGCATTTTCTACTTTAGACCAGACTGGGTGAGTATGGCTGTTTCTATTAGAGACCAGTCTGGGTGATGATGGCATTTTCTAATTTAGACCAGTCTGGCTGATGATGGCATTTTCTAATTTAGACCAGACTGGGTGATGATGGCATTTTCTAATTTAGACCAGACTGGTTGATGATGGCATTTTCTAATTTAGACCAGACTGGGTGATGACGGCAGTTTCTAATTTAGACCAGACTGGGTGATGATGGCATTTTCTAATTTAGACCAGACTGGGTGATGATGGCAGTTTCTAATTTAGACCAGACTGGGTGATGATGGCATTTTCTAATTTAGACCAGACTGGGTGAGGATGGCTGTTTCTAATAGAGACCAGACTGAGTGATGATGGCATTTTCTAATTTAGACCAGACTGGGTGATGATGGCACTTTCTAATTTAGACCAGACTGGGTGATGATGGCATTTTCTAATTTAGACCAGACTGGGTGATGATGGCATTTTCTAATTTAGACCAGACTGGGTGATGATGGTATTTTCTAATTTAGACCAGACTGGGTGATGATGGCAGTTTCTAATTTAGACCACACTGGGTGATGATGGCATTTTCTATTTTAGACCAGTCTTGATGATGGCATTTTCTAATTTAGACAAGACTGGGTGATGATGGCATTTTCTAATTTAGACCAGACTGGGTGATGATGGCATTTTCTAATTTAGACCAGACTGGGTGATGATTGCATTTTCTAATTTAGACCAGACTGGGTGATGATGGCATTTTCTAATTTAGAAAATTCTGGGTGATTATGGCATTTTCTAATTTAGACCAGACTGGGTGATGATGGCATTTTCTAATTTAGACCAGACTGGGTGATGATGGCAGTTTCTAATTTAGACCAGACTGGGTGATGATGGTATTTTCTAATTTAGACCAGACTGGGTGATGATGGCAGTTTCTAATTTAGACCACACTGGGTGATGATGGCATTTTCTAATTTAGACCAGACTTGGTGATGGCATTTTCTAATTTAGACAAGACTGGGTGATGATGGCATTTTCTAATTTAGACCAGACTGGGTGATGATGGCATTTTCTAATTTAGACCAGACTGGGTGATGATTGCATTTTCTAATTTAGACCAGACTGGGTGATGATGGCATTTTCTAATTTAGAAAATTCTGGGTGATTATGGCATTTTCGAATTTAGACCAGAATGGTTGATGATGGCATTTTCTAATTTAGACCAGACTGGGTGATGATGGCATTTTCTACTTTAGACCAGACTGGGTGAGTATGGCTGTTTCTAATAGAGACCAGTCTGGGTGATGATGGCATTTTCTAATTTAGACCAGTCTGGCTGATGATGGCATTTTCTAATTTAGACCAGACTGGGTGATGATGGCATTTTCTAATTTAGACCAGACTGGTTGATGATGGCATTTTCTAATTTAGACCAGACTGGGTGATGACGGCAGTTTCTAATTTAGACCAGACTGGGTGATGATGGCATTTTCTAATTTAGACCAGACTGGGTGATGATGGCAGTTTCTAATTTAGACCAGACTGGGTGATGATGGCATTTTCTAATTTAGACCAGACTGGGTGAGGATGGCTGTTTCTAATAGAGACCAGACTGAGTGATGATGGCATTTTCTAATTTAGACCAGACTGGGTGATGATGGCACTTTCTAATTTAGACCAGACTGGGTGATCATGGCATTTTCTAATTTAGACCAGACTGGGTGATGATGGCAGTTTCTAATTTAGACCAGACTGGGTGATGATGGTATTTTCTAATTTAGACCAGACTGGGTGATGATGGCAGTTTCTAATTTAGACCACACTGGGTGATGATGGCATTTTCTAATTTAGACCAGACTTGGTGATGGCATTTTCTAATTTAGACAAGACTGGGTGATGATGGCATTTTCTAATTTAGACCAGACTGGGTGATGATGGCATTTTCTAATTTAGACCAGACTGGGTGATGATTGCATTTTCTAATTTAGACCAGACTGGGTGATGATGGCATTTTCTAATTTAGAAAATTCTGGGTGATTATGGCATTTTCTAATTTAGACCAGACTGGGTGATGATGGCATTTTCTAATTTAGACCAGACTGGGTGATGATGGCAGTTTCTAATTTAGACCAGACTGGGTGATGATGGCAGTTTCTAATTTAGACCAGACTGGGTGATGATGGCATTTTCTAATTTAGACCAGACTGGGTGATGATGGCAGTTTCTAATTTAGACCAGACTGGGTGATGATGGCATTTTCTAATTTAGACCAGACTGGGTGATGATGGCAGTTTCTAATTTAGACCAGGCTGGGTGATGATGGCATTTTCTAATTTAGACCAGACTGGGTGATGATGGCATTTTCTAATTTGGACCAGACTGGGTGATGATGGCATTTTCTAATTTAGATCAGACTGGGTGATGATGGCATTTTCTAATTTAGACCAGACTGGGTGATGATGGTATTTTCAAATTTAGACCAGACTGGGTGATGCTGGCAGTTTCTAATTTAGACCAGACTGAGTGATGATGGCATTTTCTAATTTAGACCAGACTGGGTGATGATGGCATTTTCTAATTTAGACCAGACTGGATGATGATGGCATTTTCTAATTTAGACCAGACTGGGTGATGCTGGCAGTTTCTAATTTAGACCATACTGGGTGATGATGGCAGTTTCTGATTTAGACCAGATTTGGTGAGGATGGCAGTTTCTAATTCAGACCAGACTGGATGATGATGGCAGTTTCTAATTTAGATCAGACTGGATGATGATGGCAGTTTCTAATTTAGACCAGACTGGGTGATGCTGGCAGTTTCTAATTTAGACCAGACTGGGTGATGATGGCAGTTTCTAATTTAGACCAGACTGGGTGATGATGGCAGTTTCTAATTTAGACCAGACTAGGTGATGATGGCAGTTTCTAATTTAGACCAGACTGAGTGATGATGGCAGTTTCTATTTTAGACCAGACTGGGTGATGATGGCAGTTACTAATTTAGACCAGACTGGGTGATGATTGCATTTTCTAATTTGGACCAGACTGGGTGATGATGGCATTTTCTAATTTAGACCAGATTGGGTGATGATGGCAGTTTCTAATTTAGAACAGACTGGGTGATGATGGCAGTTTCTAATTTAGACCAGACTGGGTGATGATGGCAGTTTCTGATTTAGACCAGATTAGGTGAGGATGGCAGTTTCTAATTCAGACCAGACTGGGTGATGATCGCAGTTTCTAATTGAGATCATACTGGATGATGATGGCAGTTTCTAATTTAGACCAGACTGGGTGATGCTGGCAGTTTCTAATTTAGACCAGACTGGGTGAAGCTGGCAGTTTCTAATTTAGACCAGACTGGGTGATGATGGCAGTTTCTAATTTAGACTAGACTGGGTGATGATGGCAGTTTCTAATTTAGACCAGACTGGGTGATGATGGCAGTTACTAATTTAGACCAGACTGGGTGATGATTGCATTTTCTAATTTAGACCAGACTGGGTGATGATGGCATTTTCTAATTTAGACCAGACTGGGTGATGATGGCAGTTTCTAATTCAGACCAGACTGGATGATGATGGCAGTTTCTAATTTAGATCAGACTGGATGATGATGGCAGTTTCTAATTTAGACCAGACTGGGTGATGCTGGCAGTTTCTAATTTAGACCAGACTGGGTGATGATGGCAGTTTCTAATTTAGACCAGACTGGGTGATGATGGCAGTTTCTAATTTAGACCAGACTAGGTGATGATGGCAGTTTCTAATTTAGACCAGACTGAGTGATGATGGCAGTTTCTATTTTAGACCAGACTGGGTGATGATGGCAGTTACTAATTTAGACCAGACTGGGTGATGATTGCATTTTCTAATTTGGACCAGACTGGGTGATGATGGCATTTTCTAATTTAGACCAGATTGGGTGATGATGGCAGTTTCTAATTTAGAACAGACTGGGTGATGATGGCAGTTTCTAATTTAGACCAGACTGGGTGATGATGGCAGTTTCTGATTTAGACCAGATTAGGTGAGGATGGCAGTTTCTAATTCAGACCAGACTGGGTGATGATCGCAGTTTCTAATTGAGATCATACTGGATGATGATGGCAGTTTCTAATTTAGACCAGACTGGGTGATGCTGGCAGTTTCTAATTTAGACCAGACTGGGTGAAGCTGGCAGTTTCTAATTTAGACCAGACTGGGTGATGATGGCAGTTTCTAATTTAGACTAGACTGGGTGATGATGGCAGTTTCTAATTTAGACCAGACTGGGTGATGATGGCAGTTACTAATTTAGACCAGACTGGGTGATGATTGCATTTTCTAATTTAGACCAGACTGGGTGATGATGGCATTTTCTAATTTAGACCAGACTGGGTGATGATGGCAGTTTCTAATTTAGACCAGACTGGGTTATGATGGCAGTTTCTAATTTAGACCAGACTGGGTGATGATGGCATTTTCTAATTTAGACCAGACTGGGTGATGATGGCATTTTCTAATTTAGACCAGACTGGGTGATGATGGCATTTTCTAATTTAGACCAGACTGGGTGATGATGGCATTTTCTAATTTAGACCAGACTGGGTGATGATGGCATTTTCTAATTTCGGCCAGACTGGTTGATGATGGCATTTTCTAATTTAGACCAGACTGGGTGATGATGGCATTTTCTAATTTAGACCAGACTGGGTGATGATGGCTTTTTCTAATTTCGACCAGACTGGGTGAGGATGGCAGTTTCTAATTTAGACCAGACTGGGTGATGATGGCATTTTCTAATTTTGACCAGACGAGCAGATGATGGCAGTTTCTAACTTAGACCAGACTGGTTGATGATGGCATTTTCTAATTTAGACCAGACTGGGTGATGATGGCAGTTTCTGATTTAGACCAGATTTGGTGAGGATGGCAGTTTCTAATTCAGACCAGACTGGGTGATGATGGCAGTTTCTGGTTTAGACCTGATTTGGTGAGGATGGCATTTTCTAATTTAGACCAGACTGGGTGATGATGGCAGTTTCTGATTTAGACCAGATTTGGTGAGGCTGGCAGTTTCTAATTCAGACCAGACTGGGTGATGATCAAAGTTTCTAATTTAGATCAGACTGGGTGATGATGGCAGTTTCTAATTTAGACCAGACTGGGTGATGATGGCAGTTTCTAATTTAGACCAGACTGGGTGATGATGGCAGTTTCTAATTTAGACCAGACTGGGTGATGATGGCAGTTACTAATTTAGACCAGACTGGGTGATGATTGCATTTTCTAATTAGGACCAGACTGGGTGATGATGGCATTTTCTAATTTAGACCAGTTGGGTGATGATGGCAGTTTCTAATTTAGAACAGACTGGGTGATGATGGCAGTTTCTAATTTAGACCATACTGGGTGATGATGGCAGTTTCTGATTTAGACCAGATTTGGTGAGGATGGCAGTTTCTAATTCAGACCAGACTGGATGATGATGGCAGTTTCTAATTTAGATCAGACTGGATGATGATGGCAGTTTCTAATTTAGACCAGACTGGGTGATGCTGGCAGTTTCTAATTTAGATCAGACTAGGTGATGATGGCAGTTTCTAATTTAGACCAGACTGGGTGATGATGGCAGTTTCTAATTTAGACCAGACTGGGTGATGATGGCAGTTACTAATTTAGACCAGACTGGGTGATGATGGCAGTTTCTAATTTAGACCAGACTGGGTTATGATGGCAGTTTCTAATTTAGACCATGCTGGGTGATGATGGCAGTTTCTGATTTAGACCAGATTTGGTGAGGATGGCAGTTTCTAATTCAGACCAGACTGGATGATGATGGCAGTTTCTAATTTAGTTCAGACTGGATGATGATGGCAGTTTCTAATTTAGACCAGACTGGGTGATGCTGGCAGTTTCTAATTTAGACCAGACTAGGTGATGATGGCAGTTTCTAATTTAGAAGAGACTGGGTGATGATGGCATTTTCTAATTTAGACCAGACTGGGTGATGATGGCAGTTACTAATTTAGACCAGACTGGGTGATGATGGCAGTTTCTAATTTAGACCAGACTGGGTGATGATGGCATTTTCTAATTTAGACCAGACTGGGTGAGGATGGCTGTTTCGAATAGAGACCAGACTGAGTGATGATGGCATTTTCTAATTTAGACCAGACTGGGTGATGATGGCACTTTCTAATTTAGACCAGACTGGGTGATGATGGCATTTTCTAATTTAGACCAGACTGGGTGATGATGGCAGTTTCTAATTTAGACCAGACTGGGTGATGATGGCATTTTCTAATTTAGACCAGACTGGGTGATGATGGCAGTTTCTAATTTAGACCAGACTGGGTGATGATGGTATTTTCTAATTTAGACCAGACTGGGTGATGATGGCAGTTTCTAATTTAGACCAGACTGGGTGATGATGGCATTTTCTAATTTAGACCAGACTTGGTGATGGCATTTTCTAATTTAGACAAGACTGGGTGATGATGGCATTTTCTAATTTAGACCAGACTGGGTGATGATGGCATTTTCTAATTTAGACCAGACTGGGTGATGATTGCATTTTCTAATTTAGACCAGACTGGGTGATGATGGCATTTTCTAATTTAGAAAAGTCTGGGTGATTATGGCATTTTCTAATTTAGACCAGACTGGGTGATGATGGCATTTTCTAATTTAGACCAGACTGGGTGATGATGGCAGTTTCTAATTTAGACCAGACTGGGTGATGATGGCAGTTTCTAATTTAGACCAGACTGGGTGATGATGGCATTTTCTAATTTAGACCAGACTGGGTGATGATGGCATTTTCTAAGTTAGAGCAGACTGGGTGATGATGGCATTTTCTAATTTAGAACAGACTGGGTGATGATGGCAGTTTCTAATATAGACCAGGCTGGGTGATGATGGCATTTTCTAATTTAGACCAGACTGGGTGATGATGGCATTTTCTAATTTAGACCAGACTGGGTGATGATGGCATTTTCTAATTTAGATCAGACTGGGTGATGATGGCATTTTCTAATTTAGACCAGACTGGGTGATGATGGTATTTTCTAATTTAGACCAGACTGGGTGATGATGGCAGTTTCTAATTTAGACCAGACTGGGTGATGATGGCATTTTCTAATTTAGACCAGACTGGGTGATGATGGCATTTTCTAATTTAGACCAGACTGGATGATGATGGCATTTTCTAATTTAGACCAGTCTGGGTGATGATGGCATTTTCTAATTTAGACCAGTCTGGCTGATGATGGCATTTTCTAATTTAGACCAGACTGGGTGATGATGGCAGTTTCTAATTTAGACCAGACTGGGTGATGATGGCAGTTTCTGATTTAGACCAGATTTGGTGAGGATGGCAGTTTCTAATTCAGACCAGACTGGGTGATGATGGCAGTTTCTAATTGAGATCATACTGGATGATGATGGCAGTTTCTAATTTAGACCAGACTGGGTGATGCTGGCAGTTTCTAATTTAGACCAGACTGGGTGAAGCTGGCAGTTTCTAATTTAGACCAGACTGGGTGATGATGGCAGTTTCTAATTTAGACCAGACTGGGTGATGATGGCAGTTTCTAATTTAGACCAGACTGGGTGATGATGGCAGTTACTAATTTAGACCAGACTGGGTGATGATTGCATTTTCTAATTTAGACCAGACTGGGTGATGATGGCATTTTCTAATTTAGACCAGACTGGGTGATGATGGCAGTTTCTAATTTAGACCAGACTGGGTTATGATGGCAGTTTCTAATTTAGACCAGACTGGGTGATGATGGCATTTTCTAATTTAGACCAGACTGGGTGATGATGGCATTTTCTAATTTAGACCAGACTGGGTGATGATGGCATTTTCTAATTTAGACCAGACTGGGTGATGATGGCATTTTCTAATTTAGACCAGACTGGGTGATGATGGCATTTTCTAATTTCGGCCAGACTGGTTGATGATGGCATTTTCTAATTTAGACCAGACTGGGTGATGATGGCATTTTCTAATTTAGACCAGACTGGGTGATGATGGCATTTTCTAATTTAGACCAGACTGGGTGATGATGGCATTTTCTAATTTAGACCAGACTGGGTGATGATGGCATTTTCTAATTTAGTCCAGACTGGGTGATGATGGCATTTTCTAATTTAGACCAGACTGGGTGATGATGGAAGTTTCTAATTTCGACCACTCTGGGTGATGATGGCAGTTTCTAATTTAGACCAGACTGGGTGATGATGGCATTTTCTAATTTAGACCAGACTGGGTGATGATGGCATTTTCTAATTTAGACCAGACTGGGTGATGATGGCATTTTCTAATTTAGACCAGACTGGGTGATGATGGCATTTTCTAATTTAGACCAGACTGGGTGATGATGGTATTTTCTAATTTAGACCAGACTGGGTGATGATGGCAGTTTCTAATTTAGACCAGACTGGGTGATGATGGAAGTTTCTAATTTCGACCAGACTGGGTGATGATGGCAGTTTCTAATTTAGACCAGACTGGGTGATGATGGCATTTTCTAATTTAGACCAGACTGGGTGATGATGGCATTTTATAATTTAGACCAGACTGGGTGATGATGGCATTTTCTAATTTAGACCAGACTGGGTGATGATGGCATTTTCTAATTTAGACCAGACTGGGTGATGATGGTATTTTCTAATTTAGACCAGACTGGGTGATGATGGCAGTTTCTAATTTAGACCAGACTGGGTGATGATGGCAGTTTCTAATTTAGACCAAACTGGGTGATGATGGCAGTTTCTAATTTAGACCAGACTGGGTGATGATGGCATTTTCTAATTTAGACCAGACTGGATGATGATGGCAGTTTCTAATTCAGAGCAGACTGGGTGATGATGGTATTTTCTAATTTAGAGCAGACTGGGTGATGATGGCAGTTTCTAATTTAGACCAGACTGGGTGATGATGGCATTTTCTAATTTAGACCAGACTGGGTGATGATGGCATTTTCTAATTTAGACCAGACTGGGTGATGATCGCATTTTCTAATTTAGTCCAGACTGGGTGATGATGGCATTTTCTAATTTAGACCAGACTGGGTGATGATGGCAGTTTCTAATTTAGACCAGACTGGGTGATGATGGCAGTTTCTAATTTAGACCAGACTGGGTGATGATGGCAGTTTCTAATTTGGACCAGACTGGGTGATGATGGCATTTTCTAATTTAGACCAGACTGGGTGATGATGGCATTTTCTAATTTAGACCAGACTGGGTGATGATGGCATTTTCTATTTTAGACGAGACTGAGTGATGATGGCATTTTCTAATTTGGACCAGACTGGGTGATGATGGCATTTTCTAATTTAGACCAGACTGGGTGATGATGGTATTTTCTAATTTAGACCAGACTGGGTCATGATGGCAGTTTCTAATTTAGAGCAGACTCGGTGATGATGGCATTTTCTAATTTAGACCAGACTGGGTGATGATGGCATTTTCTAATTTAGACCAGACTGGGTAATGATGGCATTTTCTAATTTAGACCACACTGGGTGATGATGGCATTTTCTAATTTAGACCAGACTGGGTGATGATGGCATTTTCTAATTTAGACCAGACTGGGTGATGATGGCAGTTTCTAATATCGACCAGACTGGGTGAGGGTGGCATTTTCTAATTTAGACCAGACTGGGTGATGATGGCAGTTTCTAATTTAGAGAAGACTGGGTGATGATGGCATTTTCTAATTTAGACCAGACTGCGTGATGATGGCATTTTCTAATTTAGACCAGACTGGGTGATGATGGCATTTTCTAATTTAGACCAGACTGGGTGATGATGGCATTTTCTAATTTAGAGCAGATTGGGTGATGATGGCAGTTTCTAATTTAGACCAGACTGGGTCTTGATGGCAGTTTCTAATTTAGACCAGACTGGGTGATGATGGCAGTTTCTAATTTAGACCAGACTGGGTGATGATGGCATTTTCTAATTTAGACCAGACTGGGTGACGATGGCATTTTCTAATTTAGACCAGAATGGGTGATGATGGCATTTTCTAATTTAGACCAGACTGGGTGATGATGGCATTTTCTAATTTAGAGCAGGCTGGGTCATGATGGCAGTTTCTAATTTAGAGCAGACTGGGTGATGATGGCATTTTCTAATTTAGAGCAGACTGGGTGATGATGGCATTTTTTAATTTAGACCAGACTGGGTAATGATGGCATTTTCTAATTTAGACCAGACTGGGTGATGATGGCATTTTCTAATTTAGACCAGACTGGGTGATGATGGCATTTTCTAATTTAGACCAGACTGGGTGATGATGGCAGTTTCTAATATAGACCAGACTGGGTGTGGATGCCATTTTCTAATATAGAGCAGACTGGGTGATGATGGCATTTTCTAATTTAGAGCAGACTGGGTGATGATGGCATTTTTTAATTTAGACCAGACTGGGTGATGATGGTATTTTCTAATTTAGACCAGACTGGGTCATGATGGCAGTTTCTAATTTAGAGCAGACTGGGTGATGATGGCATTTTCTAATTTAGAGCAGACTGGGTGATGATGGCATTTTTTAATTTAGACCAGACTGGGTAATGATGGCATTTTCTAATTTAGACCAGACTGGGTGATGATGGCATTTTCTAATTTAGACCAGACTGGGTGATGATGGCATTTTCTAATTTAGACCTGACTGGGTGATGATGGCAGTTTCTAATATAGACCAGACTGGGTGTGGATGCCATTTTCTAATATAGAGCAGACTGGGTGAGGATGGCAGTTTCTAATTTAGAGCAGACTGGGTGATGATGGCAGTTTCTAATTTAGACCAGACTGGGTGAGGATGGCAGTTTCTAATTTAGATCAGACTGGGTGATGATGGCAGTTTCTAATATAGACCAGAGTGGGTGAGGATGGCATTTTCTAATTTAGACCAGACTGGGTGATGATGGCAGTTTCTAATTTAGAGAAGACTGGGTGATGATGGCATTTTCTAATTTAGACCAGACTGGGTGATGAAGGCATTTTCTAATTTAGAACAGACTGGGTGATGATGGCATTTTCTAATTTAGACCAGTCTGGCTGATGATGGCATTTTCTAATTTAGACCAGACTGGGTGATGATGGCAGTTTCTAATTTAGACCAGACTGGGTGATGATGGCAGTTTCTGATTTAGACCAGATTTGGTGAGGATGGAAGTTTCTAATTCAGACCAGACTGGGTGATGATGGCAGTTTCTAATTGAGATCATACTGGATGATGATGGCAGTTTCTAATTTAGACCAGACTGGGTGATGCTGGCAGTTTCTAATTTAGACCAGACTGGGTGAAGCTGGCAGTTTCTAATTTAGACCAGACTGGGTGATGATGGCAGTTTCTAATTTAGACCAGACTGGGTGATGATGGTATTTTCTAATTTAGACCAGACTGGGTCATGATGGCAGTTTCTAATTTAGAGCAGACTGGGTGATGATGGCATTTTCTAATTTAGAGCAGACTGGGTGATGATGGCATTTTCTAATTTAGACCAGACTGGGTGATGATGGCAGTTTCTAATTTAGACCAGACTGGGTTATGATTGCAGTTTCTAATTTAGACCAGAATGGGTGATGATGGCATTTTCTAATTTAGACCAGACAGGGTGATGATGGCATTTTCTAATTTAGACCAGACTGGGTGATGATGGCATTTTCTAATTTAGACCAGACTGGGTGATGATGGCATTTTCTAATTTAGACCAGACTGGGTGATGATGGCATTTTCTAATTTCGGCCAGACTGGTTGATGATGGCATTTTCTAATTTAGACCAGACTGGGTGATGATGGCATTTTCTAATTTAGACCAGACTGGGTGATGATGGCATTTTCTAATTTAGACCAGACTGGGTGATGATGGCATTTTCTAATTTAGACCAGACTGGGTGATGATGGCATTTTCTAATTTAGTCCAGACTGGGTGATGATGGCATTTTCTAATTTAGACCAGACTGGGTGATGATGGAAGTTTCTAATTTCGACCAGACTGGGTGATGATGGCAGTTTCTAATTTAGACCAGACTGGGTGATGATGGCATTTTCTAATTTAGACCAGACTGGGTGATGATGGCATTTTCTAATTTAGACCAGACTGGGTGATGATGGCATTTTCTAATTTAGACCAGACTGGGTGATGATGGCATTTTCTAATTTAGACCAGACTGGGTGATGATGGTATTTTCTAATTTAGACCAGACTGGGTGATGATGGCAGTTTCTAATTTAGACCAGACTGGGTGATGATGGAAGTTTCTAATTTCGACCAGACTGGGTGATGATGGCAGTTTCTAATTTAGACCAGACTGGGTGATGATGGCATTTTCTAATTTAGACCAGACTGGGTGATGATGGCATTTTCTAATTTAGACCAGACTGGGTGATGATGGCATTTTCTAATTTAGACCAGACTGGGTGATGATGGCATTTTCTAATTTAGACCAGACTGGGTGATGATGGTATTTTCTAATTTAGACCAGACTGGGTGATGATGGCAGTTTCTAATTTAGACCAGACTGGGTGATGATGGCAGTTTTAATTTAGACCAAACTGGGTGATGATGGCAGTTTCTAATTTAGACCAGACTGGGTGATGATGGCATTTTCTAATTTAGACCAGACTGGATGATGATGGCAGTTTCTAATTTAGAGCAGACTGGGTGATGATGGTATTTTCTAATTTAGAGCAGACTGGGTGATGATGGCAGTTTCTAATTTAGACCAGACTGGGTGATGATGGCATTTTCTAATTTAGACCAGACTGGGTGATGATGGCATTTTCTAATTTAGACCAGACTGGGTGATGATCGCATTTTCTAATTTAGTCCAGACTGGGTGATGATGGCATTTTTTAATTTAGACCAGACTGGGTGATGATGGCAGTTTCTAATTTAGACCAGACTGGGTGATGATGGCAGTTTCTAATTTAGACCAGACTGGGTGATGATGGCAGTTTCTAATTTGGACCAGACTGGGTGATGATGGCATTTTCTAATTTAGACCAGACTGGGTGATGATGGCATTTTCTAATTTAGACCAGACTGGGTGATGATGGCATTTTCTATTTTAGACCAGACTGAGTGATGATGGCATTTTCTAATTTAGACCAGACTGGGTGATGATGGCATTTTCTAATTTAGACCAGACTGGGTGATGATGGTATTTTCTAATTTAGACCAGACTGGGTCATGATGGCAGTTTCTAATTTAGAGCAGACTCGGTGATGATGGCATTTTCTAATTTAGACCAGACTGGGTGATGATGGCATTTTCTAATTTAGACCAGACTGGGTAATGATGGCATTTTCTAATTTAGACCACACTGGGTGATGATGGCATTTTCTAATTTAGACCAGACTGGGTGATGATGGCATTTTCTAATTTAGACCAGACTGGGTGATGATGGCAGTTTCTAATATCGACCAGACTGGGTGAGGGTGGCATTTTCTAATTTAGACCAGACTGGGTGATGATGGCAGTTTCTAATTTAGAGAAGACTGGGTGATGATGGCATTTTCTAATTTAGACCAGACTGCGTGATGATGGCATTTTCTAATTTAGACCAGACTGGGTGATGATGGCATTTTCTAATTTAGACCAGACTGGGTGATGATGGCATTTTCTAATTTAGAGCAGATTGGGTGATGATGGCAGTTTCTAATTTAGACCAGACTGGGTCTTGATGGCAGTTTCTAATTTAGACCAGACTGGGTGATGATGGCAGTTTCTAATTTAGACCAGACTGGGTGATGATGGCATTTTCTAATTTAGACCAGACTGGGTGACGATGGGATTTTCTAATTTAGACCAGACTGGGTGATGATGGCATTTTCTAACTTAGACCAGACTGGATGATGATGGCATTTTCTAATTTAGAGCAGACTGGGTCATGATGGCAGTTTCTAATTTAGAGCAGACTGGGTGATGATGGCATTTTCTAATTTAGAGCAGACTGGGTGATGATGGCATTTTTTAATTTAGACCAGACTGGGTAATGATGGCATTTTCTAATTTAGACCAACTGGGTGATGATGGCATTTTCTAATTTAGACCAGACTGGGTGATGATGGCATTTTCTAATTTAGACCAGACTGGGTGATGATGGCAGTTTCTAATATAGACCAGACTGGGTGTGGATGCCATTTTCTAATATAGAGCAGACTGGGTGATGATGGCATTTTCTAATTTAGAGCAGACTGGGTGATGATGGCATTTTTAAATTTAGACCAGACTGGGTGATGATGGCATTTTTTAATTTAGACCAGACTGGGTAATGATGGCATTTTCTAATTTAGACCAGACTGGGTGATGATGGTATTTTCTAATTTAGACCAGACTGGGTCATGATGGCAGTTTCTAATTTAGAGCAGACTGGGTGATGATGGCATTTTCTAATTTAGAGCAGACTGGGTGATGATGGCATTTTTTAATTTAGACCAGACTGGGTAATGATGGCATTTTCTAATTTAGACCAGACTGGGTGATGATGGCAGTTTCTAATTTAGACCAGACTGGGTGATGATGGCAGTTTCTAATTTAGACCAGACTGGGTGATGATGGCAGTTTCTAATTTGGACCAGACTGGGTGATGATGGCATTTTCTAATTTAGACCAGACTGGGTGATGATGGCATTTTCTAATTTAGACCAGACTGGGTGATGATGGCATTTTCTATTTTAGACCAGACTGAGTGATGATGGCATTTTCTAATTTAGACCAGACTGGGTGATGATGGCATTTTCTAATTTAGACCAGACTGGGTGATGATGGTATTTTCTAATTTAGACCAGACTGGGTCATGATGGCAGTTTCTAATTTAGAGCAGACTCGGTGATGATGGCATTTTCTAATTTAGACCAGACTGGGTGATGATGGCATTTTCTAATTTAGACCAGACTGGGTAATGATGGCATTTTCTAATTTAGACCACACTGGGTGATGATGGCATTTTCTAATTTAGACCAGACTGGGTGATGATGGCATTTTCTAATTTAGACCAGACTGGGTGATGATGGCAGTTTCTAATATCGACCAGACTGGGTGAGGGTGGCATTTTCTAATTTAGACCAGACTGGGTGATGATGGCAGTTTCTAATTTAGAGAAGACTGGGTGATGATGGCATTTTCTAATTTAGACCAGACTGCGTGATGATGGCATTTTCTAATTTAGACCAGACTGGGTGATGATGGCATTTTCTAATTTAGACCAGACTGGGTGATGATGGCATTTTCTAATTTAGAGCAGATTGGGTGATGATGGCAGTTTCTAATTTAGACCAGACTGGGTCTTGATGGCAGTTTCTAATTTAGACCAGACTGGGTGATGATGGCAGTTTCTAATTTAGACCAGACTGGGTGATGATGGCATTTTCTAATTTAGACCAGACTGGGTGACGATGGGATTTTCTAATTTAGACCAGACTGGGTGATGATGGCATTTTCTAACTTAGACCAGACTGGATGATGATGGCATTTTCTAATTTAGAGCAGACTGGGTCATGATGGCAGTTTCTAATTTAGAGCAGACTGGGTGATGATGGCATTTTCTAATTTAGAGCAGACTGGGTGATGATGGCATTTTTTAATTTAGACCAGACTGGGTAATGATGGCATTTTCTAATTTAGACCAACTGGGTGATGATGGCATTTTCTAATTTAGACCAGACTGGGTGATGATGGCATTTTCTAATTTAGACCAGACTGGGTGATGATGGCAGTTTCTAATATAGACCAGACTGGGTGTGGATGCCATTTTCTAATATAGAGCAGACTGGGTGATGATGGCATTTTCTAATTTAGAGCAGACTGGGTGATGATGGCATTTTTAAATTTAGACCAGACTGGGTGATGATGGCATTTTTTAATTTAGACCAGACTGGGTAATGATGGCATTTTCTAATTTAGACCAGACTGGGTGATGATGGTATTTTCTAATTTAGACCAGACTGGGTCATGATGGCAGTTTCTAATTTAGAGCAGACTGGGTGATGATGGCATTTTCTAATTTAGAGCAGACTGGGTGATGATGGCATTTTTTAATTTAGACCAGACTGGGTAATGATGGCATTTTCTAATTTAGACCAGACTGGGTGATGATGGCATTTTCTAATTTAGACCAGACTGGGTGATGATGGCATTTTCTAATTTAGACCAGACTGGGTGATGATGGCAGTTTCTAATATAGACCAGACTGGGTGAGGATGGCATTTTCTAATTTAGACCAGACTGGGTGATGATGGCAGTTTCTAATTTAGAGAAGACTGGGTGATGATGGCATTTTCTAATTTAGACCAGACTGGGTGATGAAGGCATTTTCTAATTTAGAACAGACTGGGTGATGATGGCATTTTCTAATTTAGACCAGACTGGGTGATGATGGCATTTTCTAATTTAGACCTGACTGGGTGATGATGGCATTTTCTAATTTAGACCAGACTGGGTGATGATGGCATTTTCTAATTTAGAGCAGACTGGGTCATGATGGCAGTTTCTAATTTAGACCAGACTGGGTGATGATGGCAGTTTCTAATTTATACCAGACTGGGTGATGATGGCAGTTTATAATTTAGACCAGACTGGGTGATGATGGCATTTTCTAATTTAGACCAGACTGGGTGATGATGGCATTTTCTAATTTAGACCAGACTGGGTGATGATGGCATTTTCTAATTTAGACCAGACTGGGTGATGATGGCATTTTCTAATTTAGACCAGACTTGGTGATGGCATTTTCTAATTTAGACAAGACTGGGTGATGATGGCATTTTCTAATTTAGACCAGACTGGGTGATGATGGCATTTTCTAATTTAGACCAGACTGGGTGATGATTGCATTTTCTAATTTAGACCAGACTGGGTGATGATGGCATTTTCTAATTTAGAAAAGTCTGGGTGATTATGGCATTTTCTAATTTAGACCAGACTGGGTGATGATGGCATTTTCTAATTTAGACCAGACTGGGTGATGATGGCAGTTTCTAATTTAGACCAGACTGGGCGATGATGGCAGTTTCTAATTTAGACCAGACTGGGTGATGATGGCATTTTCTAATTTAGACCAGACTGGGTGATGATGGCAGTTTCTAATTTAGACCAGACTGGGTGATGATGGCAGTTTCTAATTTAGACCAGACTGGGTGATGATGGCAGTTTCTAATTTAGACCAGGCTGGGTGATGATGGCATTTTCTAATTTAGACCAGACTGGGTGATGATGGCATTTTCTAATTTAGACCAGACTGGGTGATGATGGCATTTTCTAATTTAGATCAGACTGGGTGATGATGGCATTTTCTAATTTAGACCAGACTGGGTGATGATGGTATTTTCTAATTTAGACCAGACTGGGTGATGATGGCAGTTTCTAATTTAGACCAGACTGGGTGATGATGGCATTTTCTAATTTAGACCAGACTGGGTGATGATGGCATTTTCTAATTTAGACCAGACTGGATGATGATGGCATTTTCTAATTTAGACCAGACTGGGTGATGCTGGCAGTTTCTAATTTAGACCAGACTGGGTGATGATGGCAGTTTCTAATTTAGACCAGACTGGGTGATGATGGCAGTTTCTAATTTAGACCAGACTGGGTGATGATGGCAGTTACTAATTTAGACCAGAATGGGTGATGATTGCATTTTCTAATTTAGACCAGACTGGGTGATGATGGCAGTTTCTAATTTAGACCATACTGGGTGATGATGGCAGTTTCTAATTTAGACCAGACTGGGTGATGATGGCATTTTCTAATTTAGACCAGACTGGGTGATGATGGCAGTTTCTAATTTAGACCATACTGGGTGATTTTGGCATTTTCTAATTTAGACCAGACTGGGTGATGATGGCAGTTTCTAATTTAGACCAGACTGGGTGAGGATGGCAGTTTCTAATTTAGACCAGACTGGGTGATGATGGCAGTTTCTAATATAGACCAGACTGGGTGAGGATGGCATTTTCTAATTTAGACCAGACTGGGTGATGATGGCAGTTTCTAATTTAGAGAAGACTGGGTGATGATGGCATTTTCTAATTTAGAACAGACTGGGTGATGATGGCATTTTCTAATTTAGACCAGACTGGGTGATGATGGCATTTTCTAATTTAGACCAGACTGGGTGATGATGGCATTTTCTAATTTAGACCAGACTGGGTGATGATGGCATTTTCTAATTTAGAGCAGACTGGGTCATGATGGCAGTTTCTAATTTAGACCAGACTGGGTGATGATGGCAGTTTCTAATTTATACCAGACTGGGTGATGATGGCAGTTTATAATTTAGACCAGACTGGGTGATGATGGCATTTTCTAATTTAGACCAGACTGGGTGATGATGGCATTTTCTAATTTAGACCAGACTGGGTGATGATGGCATTTTCTAATTTAGACCAGACTGTGTGATGATGGCATTTTCTAATTTAGACCAGACTTGGTGATGGCATTTTCTAATTTAGACAAGACTGGGTGATGATGGCATTTTCTAATTTAGACCAGACTGGGTGATGATGGCATTTTCTAATTTAGACCAGACTGGGTGATGATTGCATTTTCTAATTTAGACCAGACTGGGTGATGATGGCATTTTCTAATTTAGAAAAGTCTGGGTGATTATGGCATTTTCTAATTTAGACCAGACTGGGTGATGATGGCATTTTCTAATTTAGACCAGACTGGGTGATGATGGCAGTTTCTAATTTAGACCAGACTGGGCGATGATGGCAGTTTCTAATTTAGACCAGACTGGGTGATGATGGCATTTTCTAATTTAGACCAGACTGGGTGATGATGGCAGTTTCTAATTTAGACCAGACTGGGTGATGATGGCATTTTCTAATTTAGACCAGACTGGGTGATGATGGCATTTTCTAATTTAGACCAGACTGGGTGATGATGGCATTTTCTAATTTAGATCAGACTGGGTGATGATGGCATTTTCTAATTTAGACCAGACTGGGTGATGATGGTATTTTCTAATTTAGACCAGACTGGGTGATGATGGCAGTTTCTAATTTAGACCAGACTGGGTGATGATGGCATTTTCTAATTTAGATCAGACTGGGTGATGATGGCATTTTCTAATTTAGACCAGACTGGGTGATGATGGTATTTTCTAATTTAGACCAGACTGGGTGATGATGGCAGTTTCTAATTTAGACCAGACTGGGTGATGATGGCATTTTCTAATTTAGACCAGACTGGGTGATGATGGCATTTTCTAATTTAGACCAGACTGAATGCTGATGGCATTTTCTAATTTAGACCAGACTAGGTGATGCTGGCAGTTTCTAATTTAGACCAGACTGGGTGATGATGGCAGTTTCTAATTTAGACCAGACTGGGTGATGATGGCAGTTTCTAATTTAGACCAGACTGGGTGATGATGGCAGTTACTAATTTAGACCAGAATGGGTGATGATTACATTTTCTAATTTCGACCAGACTGGGTGATGATGGCAGTTTCTAATTTAGACCATACTGGGTGATGATGGCAGTTTCTAATTTAGACCAGACTGGGTGATGATGGCATTTTCTAATTTAGACCAGACTGGGTGATGATGGCAGTTTCTAATTTAGACCATACTGGGTGATGATGGCAGTTTCTGATTTAGACCAGATTTGGTGAGGATGGCAGTTTCTAATTCAGACCAGACTGGATGATGATGGCAGTTTCTAATTTAGATCAGACTGGATGATGATGGCAGTTTCTAATTTAGACCAGACTGGGTGATGCTGGCAGTTTCTAATTTAGACCAGACTGGGTGATGATGGCAGTTTCTAATTTAGACCAGATTGGGTGATGATGGCAGTTTCTAATTTAGACCAGACTGGGTGATGATGGCAGTTACTAATTTAGACCAGACTGGGTGATGATTGCATTTTCTAATTTAGACCGGACTGGGTGTTGATGGCATTTTCTAATTTAGACCAGACTGGGTGATGATGGCAGTTTCTAATTTAGACCAGACTGGGTTATGATGGCAGTTTCTAATTTAGACCAGACTGGGTGATGATGGCATTTTCTAATTTAGACCAGACTGGGTGATGATGGCATTTTCTAATTTAGACCAGACTGGGTGATGATGGCATTTTCTAATTTATACCAGACTGGGTGATGATGGCATTTTCTAATTTCGACCAGACTGGTTGATGATGGCATTTTCTAATTTAGACCAGACTGGGTGATGATGGCATTTTCTAATTTAGACCAGACTGGGTGATGATGGCTTTTTCTAATTTCGACCAGACTGGGTGAGGATGGCAGTTACTAATTTAGACCACACTGGGTGATGATGGCATTTTCTAATTTAGACCAGACTGGGTGATGATGGCATTTTCTAATTTCGACCAGACTGGGTGAGGATGGCATTTTCTAATTTAGACCAGACTGGGTGATGATTGCAGTTTTTAATGTAGACCAGACTGGGTGATGTTGGCGTTTTCTAATTTCGACCAGACTGGGTGAGGATGGCAGTTTCTAATTTAGACCAGACTGGGTGATGATGGCATTTTCTAATTTAGACCAGACTGGGTGATGATGGCAGTTTCTAATTTAGACCAGACTGGGTGAGGATGGCAGTTTCTAATTTAGACCAGAATGGTTGATGATGGCATTTTCTAATTTAGACCAGAATGGTTGATGATGGCATTTTCTAATTTAGACCAGACTGGGTGATGATGGCAGTTTCTAATTCAGACCAGACTGGGTGATGATGGCATTTTCTAATTTAGACCAGACTGGGTGATGATGGCATTTTCTAATTTAGACCAGACTGGGTGATGATGGCAGTTTCTAATTTAGACCAGACTGGGTGATGATGGTATTTTCTAATTTAGACCAGACTGGGTGATGATGGCAGTTTCTTATTTCGACCAGGCTGGGTGATGATGGCATTTTCTAATTTAGACCAGACTGGGTGATGATGGCATTTTCTAATTTAGACCAGACTGGGTGATGATGGCATTTTCTAATTTAGACCAGACTGGGTGATGATGGCATTTTCTAATTTAGACAAGACTGGGTGATGATGGTATTTTCTAATTTAGACCAGACTGGGTGATGATGGCAGTTTCTAATTTAGACCAGACTGGGTGATGATGGCAGTTTCTAATTTAGACCAGACTGGGTGATGATGGCAGTTTCTAATTTAGACCAGACTGGGTGATGATGGCATTTTCTAATTTAGACCAGACTGGGTGATGATGGCATTTTCTAATTTAGACCAGACTGGATGATGATGGCAGTTTCTAATTTAGAGCAGACTGGGTGATGATGGTATTTTCTAATTTAGACCAGACTGGGTGATGATGGCAGTTTCTAATTTAGACCAGACTGGGTGATGATGGCATTTTCTAATTTAGACCAGACTGGGTGATGATGGCATTTTCTAATTTAGACCAGACTGGGTGATGATGGCATTTTCTAATTTAGACCAGACTGGGTGATGATGGCATTTTCTAATTTAGTCCAGACTGGGTGATGATGGCATTTTCTAATTTAGACCAGACTGGGTGATGATGGCAGTTTCTAATTTAGACCAGACTGGGTGATGATGGCAGTTTCTAATTTAGACCAGACTGGGTGATGATGGCATTTTCTAATTTAGACCAGACTGGGTGATGATGGCATTTTCTAATTTAGACCAGACTGGGTGATGATGACATTTTCTAATTTAGACCAGACTGGGTGATGATGGTATTTTCTAATTTAGACCAGACTGGGTGATGAAGGCAGTTTCTAATTTAGACCAGACTGGGTGATGATGGCAGTTTCTAATTTAGACCAAACTGGGTGATGATGGCAGTTTCTAATTTAGACCAGACTGGGTGATGATGGCATTTTCTAATTTAGACCAGACTGGATGATGATGGCAGTTTCTAATTTAGAGCAGACTGGGTGATGATGGTATTTTCTAATTTAGAGCAGACTGGGTGATGATGGCAGTTTCTAATTTAGACCAGACTGGGTGATGATGGCATTTTCTAATTTAGACCAGACTGGGTGATGATGGCATTTTCTAATTTAGACCAGACTGGGTGATGATGGCAGTTTCTAATTTAGACCAGACTGGGTGAGGATGGCATTTTCTAATTTAGACCAGAATGGTTGATGATGGCATTTTCTAATTTAGACCAGAATGGTTGATGATGGCATTTTCTAATTTAGACCAGACTGGGTGATGATGGCAGTTTCTAATTCAGACCAGACTGGGTGATGATGGCATTTTCTAATTTAGACCAGACTGGGTGATGATGGCATTTTCTAATTTAGACCAGACTGGGTGATGATGGCAGTTTCTAATTTAGACCAGACTGGGTGATGATGGTATTTTCTAATTTAGACCAGACTGGGTGATGATGGCAGTTTCTTATTTCGACCAGGCTGGGTGATGATGGCATTTTCTAATTTAGACCAGACTGGGTGATGATGGCATTTTCTAATTTAGACCAGACTGGGTGATGATGGCATTTTCTAATTTAGACCAGACTGGGTGATGATGGCATTTTCTAATTTAGACCAGACTGGGTGATGATGGCATTTTCTAATTTAGACAAGACTGGGTGATGATGGTATTTTCTAATTTAGACCAGACTGGGTGATGATGGCAGTTTCGAATTTAGACCAGACTGGGTGATGATGGCAGTTTCTAATTTAGACCAGACTGGGTGATGATGGCAGTTTCTAATTTAGACCAGACTGGGTGATGATGGCATTTTCTAATTTAGACCAGACTGGGTGATGATGGCATTTTCTAATTTAGACCAGACTGGATGATGATGGCAGTTTCTAATTTAGAGCAGACTGGGTGATGATGGTATTTTCTAATTTAGACCAGACTGGGTGATGATGGCAGTTTCTAATTTAGACCAGACTGGGTGATGATGGCATTTTCTAATTTAGACCAGACTGGGTGATGATGGCATTTTCTAATTTAGACCAGACTGGGTGATGATGGCATTTTCTAATTTAGACCAGACTGGGTGATGATGGCATTTTCTAATTTAGTCCAGACTGGGTGATGATGGCATTTTCTAATTTAGACCAGACTGGGTGATGATGGTATTTTCTAATTTAGACCAGACTGGGTGATGATGGCAGTTTCTAATTTAGACCAGACTGGGTGATGATGGCATTTTCTAATTTAGACCAGACTGGGTGATGATGGCATTTTCTAATTTAGACCAGACTGGGTGATGATGGCATTTTCTAATTTAGACCAGACTGGCTGATGATGGTATTTTCTAATTTAGACCAGACTGGGTGATGAAGGCAGTTTCTAATTTAGACCAGACTGGGTGATGATGGCATTTTCTAATTTAGACCAGACTGGGTGATGATGGTATTTTCTAATTTAGACCAGACTGGGTGATGAAGGCAGTTTCTAATTTAGACAAGACTGGGTGATGATGGCAGTTTCTAATTTAGACCAGAATGGTTGATGATGGCATTTTCTAATTTAGACCAGAATGGTTGATGATGGCATTTTCTAATTTAGACCAGACTGGGTGATGATGGCAGTTTCTAATTCAGACCAGACTGGGTGATGATGGCATTTTCTAATTTAGACCAGACTGGGTGATGATGGCATTTTCTAATTTAGACCAGACTGGGTGATGATGGCAGTTTCTAATTTAGACCAGACTGGGTGATGATGGTATTTTCTAATTTAGACCAGACTGGGTGATGATGGCAGTTTCTTATTTCGACCAGGCTGGGTGATGATGGCATTTTCTAATTTAGACCAGACTGGGTGATGATGGCATTTTCTAATTTAGACCAGACTGGGTGATGATGGCATTTTCTAATTTAGACCAGACTGGGTGATGATGGCATTTTCTAATTTAGACCAGACTGGGTGATGATGGCATTTTCTAATTTAGACAAGACTGGGTGATGATGGTATTTTCTAATTTAGACCAGACTGGGTGATGATGGCAGTTTCTAATTTAGACCAGACTGGGTGATGATGGCAGTTTCTAATTTAGACCAGACTGGGTGATGATGGCAGTTTCTAATTTAGACCAGACTGGGTGATGATGGCATTTTCTAATTTAGACCAGACTGGGTGATGATGGCATTTTCTAATTTAGACCAGACTGGATGATGATGGCAGTTTCTAATTTAGAGCAGACTGGGTGATGATGGTATTTTCTAATTTAGACCAGACTGGGTGATGATGGCAGTTTCTAATTTAGACCAGACTGGGTGATGATGGCATTTTCTAATTTAGACCAGACTGGGTGATGATGGCATTTTCTAATTTAGACCAGACTGGGTGATGATGGCATTTTCTAATTTAGACCAGACTGGGTGATGATGGCATTTTCTAATTTAGACCAGACTGGGTGATGATGGCATTTTCTAATTTAGACAAGACTGGGTGATGATGGTATTTTCTAATTTAGACCAGACTGGGTGATGATGGCAGTTTCGAATTTAGACCAGACTGGGTGATGATGGCAGTTTCTAATTTAGACCAGACTGGGTGATGATGGCAGTTTCTAATTTAGACCAGACTGGGTGATGATGGCATTTTCTAATTTAGACCAGACTGGGTGATGATGGCATTTTCTAATTTAGACCAGACTGGATGATGATGGCAGTTTCTAATTTAGAGCAGACTGGGTGATGATGGTATTTTCTAATTTAGACCAGACTGGGTGATGATGGCAGTTTCTAATTTAGACCAGACTGGGTGATGATGGCATTTTCTAATTTAGACCAGACTGGGTGATGATGGCATTTTCTAATTTAGACCAGACTGGGTGATGATGGCATTTTCTAATTTAGACCAGACTGGGTGATGATGGCATTTTCTAATTTAGTCCAGACTGGGTGATGATGGCATTTTCTAATTTAGACCAGACTGGGTGATGATGGCAGTTTCTAATTTAGACCAGACTGGGTGATGATGGCAGTTTCTAATTTAGACCAGACTGGGTGATGATGGCATTTTCTAATTTAGACCAGACTGGGTGATGATGGCATTTTCTAATTTAGACCAGACTGGGTGATGATGGCATTTTCTAATTTAGACCAGACTGGGTGATGATGGTATTTTCTAATTTAGACCAGACTGGGTGATGAAGGCAGTTTCTAATTTAGACCAGACTGGGTGATGATGGCAGTTTCTAATTTAGACCAGACTGGGTGATGATGGTATTTTCTAATTTAGACCAGACTGGGTGATGAAGGCAGTTTCTAATTTAGACCAGACTGGGTGATGATGGCAGTTTCTAATTTAGACCAGAATGGTTGATGATGGCATTTTCTAATTTAGACCAGAATGGTTGATGATGGCATTTTCTAATTTAGACCAGACTGGGTGATGATGGCAGTTTCTAATTCAGACCAGACTGGGTGATGATGGCATTTTCTAATTTAGACCAGACTGGGTGATGATGGCATTTTCTAATTTAGACCAGACTGGGTGATGATGGCAGTTTCTAATTTAGACCAGACTGGGTGATGATGGTATTTTCTAATTTAGACCAGACTGGGTGATGATGGCAGTTTCTTATTTCGACCAGGCTGGGTGATGATGGCATTTTCTAATTTAGACCAGACTGGGTGATGATGGCATTTTCTAATTTAGACCAGACTGGGTGATGATGGCATTTTCTAATTTAGACCAGACTGGGTGATGATGGCATTTTCTAATTTAGACCAGACTGGGTGATGATGGCATTTTCTAATTTAGACAAGACTGGGTGATGATGGTATTTTCTAATTTAGACCAGACTGGGTGATGATGGCAGTTTCTAATTTAGACCAGACTGGGTGATGATGGCAGTTTCTAATTTAGACCAGACTGGGTGATGATGGCAGTTTCTAATTTAGACCAGACTGGGTGATGATGGCATTTTCTAATTTAGACCAGACTGGGTGATGATGGCATTTTCTAATTTAGACCAGACTGGATGATGATGGCAGTTTCTAATTTAGAGCAGACTGGGTGATGATGGTATTTTCTAATTTAGACCAGACTGGGTGATGATGGCAGTTTCTAGTTTAGACCAGACTGGGTGATGATGGCATTTTCTAATTTAGACCAGACTGGGTGATGATGGCATTTTCTAATTTAGACCAGACTGGGTGATGATGGCATTTTCTAATTTAGACCAGACTGGGTGATGATGGCATTTTCTAATTTAGTCCAGACTGGGTGATGATGGCATTTTCTAATTTAGACCAGACTGGGTGATGATGGCAGTTTCTAATTTAGACCAGACTGGGTGATGATGGCAGTTTCTAATTTAGACCAGACTGGGTGATGATGGCATTTTCTAATTTAGACCAGACTGGGTGATGATGGCATTTTCTAATTTAGACCAGACTGGGTGATGATGGCATTTTCTAATTTAGACCAGACTGGGTGATGATCGTATTTTCTAATTTAGACCAGACTGGGTGATGAAGGCAGTTTCTAATTTAGACCAGACTGGGTGATGATGGCAGTTTCTAATTTAGACCAAACTGGGTGATGATGGCAGTTTCTAATTTAGACCAGACTGGGTGATGATGGCATTTTCTAATTTAGACCAGACTGGATGATGATGGCAGTTTCTAATTTAGAGCAGACTGGGTGATGATGGTATTTTCTAATTTAGAGCAGACTGGGTGATGATGGCAGTTTCTAATTTAGACCAGACTGGGTGATGATGGCATTTTCTAATTTAGACCAGACTGGGTGATGATGGCATTTTCTAATTTAGACCAGACTGGGTGATGATGGCAGTTTCTAATTTAGACCAGACTGGGTGAGGATGGCATTTTCTAATTTAGACCAGAATGGTTGATGATGGCATTTTCTAATTTAGACCAGAATGGTTGATGATGGCATTTTCTAATTTAGACCAGACTGGGTGATGATGGCAGTTTCTAATTCAGACCAGACTGGGTGATGATGGCATTTTCTAATTTAGACCAGACTGGGTGATGATGGCATTTTCTAATTTAGACCAGATTGGGTGATGATGGCAGTTTCTAATTTAGACCAGACTGGGTGATGATGGTATTTTCTAATTTAGACCAGACTGGGTGATGATGGCAGTTTCTTATTTCGACCAGGCTGGGTGATGATGGCATTTTCTAATTTAGACCAGACTGGGTGATGATGGCAGTTTCTAATTTAGACCAGACTGGATGATGATGGCAGTTTCTAATTTCGACCAGACTGGGTGATGATGGCAGTTTCTAATTTAGACAAAACTGGGTGATGATGGCAGTTTTTAATTTAGACAAAACTGGGTGATGATTGCAGTTTCTAATTTAGACCAGACTGGGTGATGATGGCAGTTTCTAATTTAGACAAAACTGGGTGATGATGGCAGTTTTTAATTTAGACAAAACTGGGTGATGATGGCAGTTTCTAATTTAGACCAGACTGGGTGATGATGGCAGTTTCTAATTTAGACCAGACTGGGTGATGATGGCAGTTTCTAATTTAGACCACACTGGGTGATGATGGCAGTTTCTAATTTAGACAAAACTGGGTGATGATGGTAGTTTTTAATTTAGACCAGACTGGGTGAGGATGGCAGTTTCTAATTTAGACCAGAATGGTTGATGATGGCATTTTCTAATTTAGACCAGAATGGTTGATGATGGCATTTTCTAATTTAGACCAGACTGGGTGATGATGGCAGTTTCTAATTCAGACCAGACTGGGTGATGATGGCATTTTCTAATTTAGACCAGACTGGGTGATGATGGCATTTTCTAATTTAGACCAGACTGGGTGATGATGGCAGTTTCTAATTTAGACCAGACTGGGTGATGATGGTATTTTCTAATTTAGACCAGACTGGCTAATGATGGCAGTTTCTTATTTCGACCAGGCTGGGTGATGATGGCATTTTCTAATTTAGACCAGACTGGGTGATGAAGGCAGTTTCTAATTTAGACCAGACTGGGTGATGATGGCAGTTTCTAATTTAGACCAAACTGGGTGATGATGGCAGTTTCTAATTTAGACCAGACTGGGTGATGATGGCATTTTCTAATTTAGACCAGACTGGATGATGATGGCAGTTTCTAATTTAGAGCAGACTGGGTGATGATGGTATTTTCTAATTTAGAGCAGACTGGGTGATGATGGCAGTTTCTAATTTAGACCAGACTGGGTGATGATGGCATTTTCTAATATAGACCAGACTGGGTGATGATGGCATTTTCTAATTTAGACCAGACTGGGTGATGATGGCAGTTTCTAATTTAGACCAGACTGGGTGAGGATGGCATTTTCTAATTTAGACCAGAATGGTTGATGATGGCATTTTCTAATTTAGACCAGAATGGTTGATGATGGCATTTTCTAATTTAGACCAGACTGGGTGATGATGGCAGTTTCTAATTCAGACCAGACTGGGTGATGATGGCATTTTCTAATTTAGACCAGACTGGGTGATGATGGCATTTTCTAATTTAGACCAGACTGGGTGATGATGGCAGTTTCTAATTTAGACCAGACTGGGTGATGATGGTATTTTCTAATTTAGACCAGACTGGGTGATGATGGCAGTTTCTTATTTCGACCAGGCTGGGTGATGATGGCATTTTCTAATTTAGACCAGACTGGGTGATGATGGCAGTTTCTAATTTAGACCAGACTGGATGATGATGGCAGTTTCTAATTTCGACCAGACTGGGTGATGATGGCAGTTTCTAATTTAGACAAAACTGGGTGATGATGGCAGTTTTTAATTTAGACAAAACTGGGTGATGATTGCAGTTTCTAATTTAGACCAGACTGGGTGATGATGGCAGTTTCTAATTTAGACAAAACTGGGTGATGATGGCAGTTTTTAATTTAGACAAAACTGGGTGATGATGGCAGTTTCTAATTTAGACCAGACTGGGTGATGATGGCAGTTTCTAATTTAGACCAGACTGGGTGATGATGGCAGTTTCTAATTTAGACCACACTGGGTGATGATGGCAGTTTCTAATTTAGACAAAACTGGGTGATGATGGTAGTTTTTAATTTAGACCAGACTGGGTGAGGATGGCAGTTTCTAATTTAGACCAGAATGGTTGATGATGGCATTTTCTAATTTAGACCAGAATGGTTGATGATGGCATTTTCTAATTTAGACCAGACTGGGTGATGATGGCAGTTTCTAATTCAGACCAGACTGGGTGATGATGGCATTTTCTAATTTAGACCAGACTGGGTGATGATGGCATTTTCTAATTTAGACCAGACTGGGTGATGATGGCAGTTTCTAATTTAGACCAGACTGGGTGATGATGGTATTTTCTAATTTAGACCAGACTGGCTAATGATGGCAGTTTCTTATTTCGACCAGGCTGGGTGATGATGGCATTTTCTAATTTAGACCAGACTGGGTGATGATGGCAGTTTCTAATTTAGACCAGACTGGATGATGATGGCAGTTTCTAATTTCGACCAGACTGGGTGATGATGGCAGTTTCTAATTTAGACAAAACTGGGTGATGATGGCAGTTTTTAATTTAGACAAAACTGGGTGATGATTGCAGTTTCTAATTTAGACCAGACTGGGTGATGATGGCAGTTTCTAATTTAGACAAAACTGGGTGATGATGGCAGTTTTTAATTTAGACAGAACTGGGTGATGATGGCAGTTTCTAATTTAGACCAGACTGGGTGATGATGGCAGTTTCTAATTTAGACCAGACTGGGTGATGATGGCAGTTTCTAATTTAGACCACACTGGGTGATGATGGCAGTTTCTAATTTAGACAAAACTGGGTGATGATGGTAGTTTTTAATTTAGACAAAACTGGGTGATGATGGCAGTTTCTAAATTAGACCAGACTGGGTGATGATGGCAGTTTCTAATTTAGACCAGACTGGGTGATGATGGCAGTTTCTAATTTAGACCAGACTGGGTGATGATGGCAGTTTCTAATTTCGACCAGACTGGGTGATGATGGCAGTTTTTACTTTAGACAAAACTGGGTGATGATGGCAGTTTCTAATTTAGACCAGACTGGGTGATGATGGCAGTTTCTAATTTCGACCCGACTGGGTGCTGATGGCAGTTTTTAATTGAGACAAAACTGGGTGATGATGGCAGTTTCTAATTTAGACCAGACTGGGTCATGATGGCAGTTTCTAATTTAACCAGACTGGGTGATGATGGCAGTTTCTAATTTAGACCAGACTGGGTGATGATGGCAGTTTCTAATTTAGACCAGACTGGGTGATGATGGCAGTTTCTAATTTAGACCAGACTGGGTGATGATGGCAGTTTCTAATTTAGACCAGACTGGGTGATGATGGCAGTTTTTAATTTAGACAAAACTGGGTGATGATGGCAGTTTCTAATTTAGACCAGACTGGGTGATGATGGCAGTTTCTAATTTAGACCAGACTGGGTGATGATGGCAGTTTTTAATTTAGACAAAACTGGGTGATGATGGCAGTTTTTAATTTAGACAAAACTGGGTGAGGATGGCAGACTCTCATTTGGACCAGACTGGTTGAGGATGGCAGATTCTGATTTAGACCAAACTGGGGGAAGATGGCAGTTTCTGATTTGGACCAAACTGAGTGAGGATGGCTGACTCTGATTTCGACCAGACTGGGTGAGGACGGCAGTTTCTGATGTAGACCAAACTGGGTGATGATGGCAGTTTCTGATTTTGACCAAACTGGGTGAGGATGGCAATGTCTGATTTCGACCAAACTGGGTGAGGATCGCAGTTTCTGATTTGGAACAGACTCGGTGAGAATGGCAGGTTCTGATTTAGACCACTCTGGGTGAGGATGGCAGTTTCTGATTTAGACCAGACTGGTTGAGGATGGCAGTTTCTGATTTAGACCAGACTGGGTAAGAACGGCAGGTTCTGATTTAGATCCTGTGGGAGGAGTGGGTAGTGGTAATGATCATGGGGGAGGAGTGGGTAGTGGTGATGATCATGGGGGATGAGTGGGTAATGGTGATTATCTTGAGGGAGAAGTGGTTAATGGTAATGATCATGCATGGAGGAGTGGGTAATGGTAATGACCATGGGGGAGGAGTGGCTAATGGTAATGTTCATGGGGGAGGAGTGGGTAATGGTAATAATCATGGGGGAGGAGTGGGTAATGGTAATGATCATGGGGGAGGAGTGGGTAGTGGTGATGATCATGGGGGAGGAGTGGGTAGTGGTGATGATCATGGGAGAGGAGTGGGTAGTGGTAATGTTCATGGGGGAGGAGTCGGTAGTGGTAATGATCATGGGGGAGGAGTGGGCAATGGTGATGATCATGGGGGAGGAGTGGGTAATGGTGATGATCATGGGGGAGGAGTGGGTAGTGGTAATGATCATGGGGGAGGAGTGGGTAATGGTGATGATCATGGGGAGGAGTGGTTAGTGGTAATGATCATGGGGGAGGAGTGGGTAGTGGTGATGATCATGGGGAGGAGTGGGTTGTGGTAATGATCATGGGGCAGGAGTGGGTTGTGGTAATGATCATGGGGGAGGAGTGGGTAGTTGTAATGATCATGGGGGATGAGTGGGTTGTGGTGATGATCTGGGGGAGAAGTGGATAATGGTAATGATCATTGGGGAGGAGTGGGTCATGGTGATGATCATGGGGGAGGAGTGGGTAATGGGAATGATCAAGGGGGAGGAGTGGGTAATGGTAATCATCATGGGGGAGGAGTGGGTAGTGGAAATGATCATGGGGAGGAGTGGGTAATGGTGATGATCATGGGGGCGGAGTGGGTAATGGTAATGATCATGGGGGAGGAGTGGGTAATAGTGATGATCTTGGGGGAGGCGTGGGCTATGGTAATGATCATGGGGGAGGAGTGGGTAATGGTGATGAACATGGGGAGGAGTGGGTGGTGGGAATGATCATGGGGGAGTAGTGGGTAGTGGTGATGATCATGGGGGAGGATTGGGTAGTGGTAATGCTCATGGGGGAAGAGTGGGTAATGGTGATGATCATGGCGGAGGAGTGGGTAATGGTGATGATCATGGGGGAGGAGTGGGTGGTGATAATGATCATGGGGGAGGAGTGGGTAGTGGTGATGATCATGGGGGAGGAGTGGGTAGTTGTAATGATCATGGGGGAGGAGTGGGTAATGGTGATGATCATGGCGGTGGATTGGGTAGTGTTAATGATCATGGGGGATGAGTGGGTAATGGTAATAATCCTGTGGTAGGAGTGGGTAATGGTAATGATCATGGGAGAGGAGTGGGTAATAGTAATGATAATGGGTGTGGAGTGGGTCGTGGTAATGAGCATGGGGTAGGAGTGGGTAATACTAATGATCATGAGGGAGGAGTGGGTCGTGGTAATGAGCATGGGGGAGGAGTTGGTAATAGTAATGATCATGGGGGAGGAGGGTAGTGGTAATGATAATGGGGGAGGAGTTGGTAATAGTAATGATCATGGGGGAGGAGTGGGTAGTGGTAATGATCATGGGGGAGGAGTTGGTAATAGTAATGATCATGGGGGAGGAGTGGGTAGTGGTAATGATCATGGGGGAGGAGTTGGTAATAGTAATGATCATGGGGGAGGAGTGGGTAATAGTAATGATAATGCTTGAGGAGTGGGTAATGGTAATGATCATGGGTGAGGAGTGGGTAATATTAATGATCATGGGGGAGGATTGGGTCGTGGTAATGATCATAGGGGAGGAGTGGGTAATTGTAATGATCATGGGGGAAGAGTGGGGAGTGGTAATGATCATTGGGGAGGAGTGGGTAGTGGTAATGATCATGGGGGGGAGTGAGTAGTGGTCATAATCATGGGGGAGGAGTGGGTAGTGGTAATGATTATTGGGGAGGAGTGGGTAGTGTTGATGAGAAAGTGGGGGGGAGTGGGTAATAGTAATGATAATGCTTGAGGAGTGGGTAATGGTAATAATCATGAGGGAGGAGTGGGTAATGATGATGATCATGGGGGAGGAGTGGGTAATACTAATGATCATGAGGGAGGAGTGGGTAGTGGTGATGATCATGGGGGAGGAGTTGGTAATAGTAATGATCATGCTGGAGGAGTGGGTAATGGTAGTGATCATGGGAGAGGAGTGGGTAATAGTAATGATAATGGGTGTGGAGCGGGTAGTGGTCATGATCATGGGGGAGGAGTTGGTAGTGGTAATGATATGGATGAGGAGTGGGTCGTGGTAATGATCATGGGGGAGGAGTTGGTAGTGGTAATGATCATGGGGGAAGAGTGGGGAGTGGTAATGATCATTGGGGAGGAGTGGGTCGTGGTAATGATCATGGGGGAGGAGTTGGTAATAGTAATGATCATGGGGGAGGAGAGGGTAGTGGTAATGATCATGGGGGCAGAGTGGGGAGTGGTAATGATCATTGGGGAGGAGTGGGTAGTGGTAATGATCATGGGGGAGGAGTGGGTCGTGGTCATAATCATGGGGGAGGAGTGGGTAGTGGTAATGATTTTTGGGGAGGAGTGGGTATTGTTGATGATAATGGGGGGGGGAGGAGTGGGTAATAATAATGATAATGCTTGATGAGTGGGTAATGGTAATGTTCATGGGGCAGGAGTGGGTAGTGGTAATGAAGATGGGGGAGGACTGGGTAGTGGTCATGATCATGGGGGTGGAGTTGGTAACGGTAATGATCATGGGGGAGGAGTGGGTAATAGTAATGATAATGATTGAGGAGTGGGTAATGGTAATGATCATGGGAGGGGAGTGGGTAATAGTAATGATAATGGGTGTGGAGTGGGGAGTGGTAATGATCATGGGGGAGGAGTTGGTAGTGGTAATGATCATGGGTGAGGAGTGGGTCATGGTAATGAGCATGGGGGAGGAGTTGGTAATAGTAATGATCATGGGGGAGGAGAGGGTAGTGGTAATGACCATGGGGGAGGAGTTGGTAATAGTAATGATCATGGGGGAGGAGTGGGTAATAGTAATGATCATGGGGGAGGAGTGGGTAATAGTAATGATAATGCTTGAGGAGTGGGTAATGGTAATGATCATGGGTGAGGAGTGGGTAATAGTAATGATCATGGGGGAGGATTGGATAGTGGTAATGATCATAGGGGAGGAGTGGGTAATTGTAATGATCATGGGGGAAGAGTGGGGAGTGGTAATGATCATTGGGGAGGAGTGGGTAGTGGTCATAATCATGGGGGAGGAGTGGGTAGTGGTAATGATTATTGGGGAGGAGTGGGTAGTGTTAATGAAAATGAGGGGGGGGGGGAGTGGGTAATAGTAATGATAATGCTTGAGGAGTGGGTAATGGTAATGTTCATGGGGCAGGAGTGGGTAGTGGTAATGATCAATGGGGATGAGTGGGTAATGGTAATAATCATGGGGGACGTGTGGGTAATGCTGATGATCATGGGGGATGAGTGGGTAGTGGTGATGATCATGGGGGAGGAGTGGTTAGTGGTAATGGTCATGGGGGAGGAGTTGGTAATAGTAATGATCATGGGGGAGGAGTGGGTAGTGGTAATGATCATGGGGGAGGAGTTGGTAATAGTAATGATCATGGGGGAGGAGTGGGTAATGGTAATGATCATGGGGGAGGAGTGGGTAATAGTAATGATAATGATTGAGGAGTGGGTAATGGTAATGATCATGGGAGAGGAGTGGGTAATAGTAATGATAATGGGTGTGGAGTGGGTAGTGGTCATGATCATGGGGGAGGAGTTGGTAGTGGTAATGATATGGGTGAGGAGTGGGTCGTGGTAATGATCATGGGGGAGGAGTTGGTAGTGGTAATGATCATGGGGGAAGAGTGGGGAGTGGTAATGATCATTGGGGAGGAGTGGGTAGTGGTAATGATAATGGGGGAGGAGTGGGTAGTGGTCATAATCATGGGGGAGGAGTGGGTAGTGGTCATGATTTTTGGGGAGGAGTGGGTAGTGTTGATGATAATGGGGGGGGAGCGGGTAATAGTAATGACAATGCTTGAGGAGTGGGTAATGGTAATAATCATGGGGGAGGAGTGGGTAATGGTGATGATCATGGGGGAGGAGTGGGTAATACTAATGATCATGGGGGAGGAGTGGGAAGTGGTGATGATCATGGGGGAGGAGTGGGTAGTGGTAATGATCATGGGGGAGGAGAGGGTAGTGGTAATGAGCATTGGGGAAGAGTTGGTAATAGTAATGATCATGGGGGAGGAGAGGGTAGTGGTAATGATCATTGGGGAAGAGTGGGTAGTGGTAATGATCATGGGGGAGGAGTTGGTAATAGTAATGATCATGGGCGAGAAGTGGGTAGTGGTCATGATCATGGGGGTGGAGTTGGTAATAGTAATGATCATGGGGGAGGAGTGGGTAATAGTAATGATAATGATTGAGGAGTGGGTAATGGTAATGATCATGGGAGGGGAGTGGGTAATAGTAATGATAATGGGTGTGGAGTGGGGAGTGGTAATGATCATGGGGGAGGAGTTGGTAGTGGTAATGATCATGGGTGAGGAGTGGGTCATGGTAATGAGCATGGGGGAGGAATTGGTAATAGTAATGATCATGGGGGAGGAGTGGGTAATAGCAATGATCATGGGGGAGGAGTGGGTAATAGTAATGATCATGGGGGAGGAGTTGGTAATAGTAATGATCATGGGGGAGGAGTGGGTAATAGTAATGATCATGGGGGAGGAGTGGGTAATAGTAATGATCATGGGGGAGGAGTTGGTAATAGTAATGATCATGGGGGAGGAGTTGGTAATAGTAATGATCATGGGGGAGGAGTGGGTAATAGCAATGATCATGGGGGAGGAGTGGGTAATAGTAATGATAATGCTTGAGGAGTGGGTAATGGTAATGATCATGGGGGACGTGTGGGTAATGCTGATGATCATGGGGGATGAGTGGGTAGTGGTAATGATAATGGGTGAGGAGTGGGTTATGGTGATGATCATGGGGGAGGAGTGGATAGTGGTAATGATCATAGGGGAGGAGTGGGTAATTGCAATGATCATGGGGGAAGAGTGGTAGTGGTAATGAGCATGGGGGAGGAGTGGCTAGTGGTAATGATCATGGCGGAGGAGTGGGTAGTGGTAATGATAATGAGTGAGGAGTGGGTAGTAGTGATGATCATGGGGGAGGTGTGGGTAGTGGTAATGATCATGGGGGATGAGTGGGTAGTGGTGATGATCTTGGGGGAGGAGCGGGTGATGGTAATAATCATGGGGGAGGAGTGGGAAGTGGTGATGATCATGGGGGAGGAGTGGGTAGTGGTAATGATCATGGGGGAGGAGTTGGTAATAGTAATGATCATGGGCGAGAAGTGGGTAGTGGTCATGATCATGGGGGTGGAGTTGGTAATAGTAATGATCATGGGGGAGGAGTGGGTAACGGTAATGATCATGGGGGAGGAGTGGGTAATAGTAATGATAATGATTGAGGAGTGGGTAATGGTAATGATCATGGGAGGGGAGTGGGTAATAGTAATGATAATGGGTGTGGAGTGGGGAGTGGTAATGATCATGGGGGTGGAGTTGGTAATAGTAATGATCATGGGGGAGGAGTGGGTAACGGTAATGATCATGGGGGAGGAGTGGGTAATAGTAATGATAATGATTGAGGAGTGGGTAATGGTAATGATCATGGGAGGGGAGTGGGTAATAGTAATGATAATGGGTGTGGAGTGGGGAGTGGTAATGATCATGGGGGAGGAGTTGGTAATAGTAATGATCATGGGGGAGGAGTTGGTAATAGTAATGATCATGGGGGAGGAGTGGGTAGTGGTAATGATCATGGGGGAGGAGTTGGTAGTGGTAATGATCATGGGTGAGGAGTGGGTCATGGTAATGAGCATGGGGGAGGAGTTGGTAATAGTAATGATCATGGGGGAGGAGAGGGTAGTGGTAATGACCATGGGGGAGGAGTTGGTAATAGTAATGATCATGGGGGAGGAGTGGGTAATAGTAATGATCATGGGGGAGGAGTGGGTAATAGTAATGATAATGCTTGAGGAGTGGGTAATGGTAATGATCATGGGGGAGGAGTGGGTAGCGGTAATGATCATGGGGAGGAGTGGGTAGTGGTGTTGATCATGGGGGAGGAGTGGGTAATATTAATGATCATGGGGGAGGAGTGGGTAGTGGTAATGATCATGGGTGAGGAGTGGGTAATAGTAATGATCATGGGGGAGGAGTGGGTAGCGGTAATGATCATGGGGAGGAGTGGGTAGTGGTGTTGATCATGGGGGAGGAGTGGGTAATCTTAATGATCATGGGGGAGGAGTGGGTAGTGGTAATGATCATGGGGGCGGAGTGGGTAGTGGTAATGATCATGGGGGAGGAGTTGGTAATCTTAATGATCATGGGGGAGGAGTGGGTAGTGGTAATGATCATGGGGGAGGAGTGGGTAGTGGTAATGATCATGGGGGAGGAGTTGGTAATATTAATGATCATGGGGGAGGAGTGGGTAGTGGTAATGATCATGGGGGAGGAGTGGGTAGTGGTAATGATCATGGGGGCGGAGTGGGTAGTGGTAATGATCATGGGGGCGGAGTTGGTAATAGTAATGATCATGGGGGAGGAGTGGGTAATAGTAATGATAATGCTTGAGGAGTGGGTAATGGTAATGATCATGGGTGAGGAGTGGGTAATATTAATGATCATGGGGGAGGATTGGGTAGTGGTAATGATCATAGGGGAGGAGTGGGTAATTGTAATGATCATGGGGGAAGAGTGGGGAGTGGTAATGATCATTGGGGAGGAGTGGGTAGTGGTAATGATCATGGGGGAGGAGTGGGTAGTGGTCATAATCATGGGGGAGGAGTGGGTAGTGGTAATGATTATTGGGGAGGAGTGGGTAGTGTTGTTGACAAAGTGGGGGGGAGTGGGTAATAGTAATGATAATGCTTGAGGAGTGGGTAATGGTAATAATCATGGGAGAGGAGTGGGTAATACTAATGATCATGAGGGAGGAGTGGGTAGTGGTGATGATCATGGGGGAGGAGTGGGTAATACTAATGATCATGAGGGAGGAGTGGGTAGTGGTGATGATCATGGGGGAGGAGTGGGTAGTGGTAATGGTCATGGGGGGGGAGTTGGTAATAGTAATGATCATGGGGTTGGAGTGGGTAGTGGTAATGATCATGGGGGAGGAGTTGGTAATAGTAATGATCATGGGGTTGGAGTGGGTAGTGGTAATGATCATGGGGGAGGAGTGGGTAATGGTAATGATCATGGGGGAGGAGTGGGTAGTGGTAATGGTCATGGGGGGGGAGTTGGTAATAGTAATGATCATGGGGTTGGAGTGGGTAATAGTAATGATAATGATTCAGGAGTGGGTAATGGTAATGATCATGGGTGTGGAGTGGGTAGTGGTATTGATCATGGGGGCAGAGTGGGGAGTGGTAATGATCATTGGGGAGGAGTGGGTAGTCGTAATGATCATGGGGGAGGAGTGGGTCGTGGTAATGATTTTTGGGGAGGAGTGGGTATTGTTGATGATAATGGGGGGGGGAGGAGTGGGTAATAATAATGATAATGCTTGATGAGTGGGTAATGGTAATGTTCATGGGGCAGGAGTGGGTAGTGGTAATGATCAATGGGGATGAGTGGATAATGGTAATAATCATGGGGGAGGAGTGGGTAATGGTAATGATCATGGGGGATGAGTGGGTAATACTAATGCTCATGGGGGAGGAGTGGGTAGTGGTAATGATCATGGGGGAGGTGTTGGTAATAGTAATGATCATGGGGGAGGAGTGGGTAGTGGTAATGATCATGGGGGAGGAGTTGGTAATAGTAATGATCATGGGGGAGGAGTGGGTAATGGTAATGATCATGGGGGATGAGTGGGTAATACTAATGCTCATGGGGGAGGAGTGGGTAGTGGTAATGATCATGGGGGAGGTGTTGGTAATAGTAATGATCATGGGGGAGGAGTGGGTAGTGGTAATGATCATGGGGGAGGAGTTGGTAATAGTAATGATCATGGGGGAGGAGTGGGTAATGGTAATGATCATGGGGGATGAGTGGGTAGTGGTAATGATCATGGGGGAGGTGTTGGTAATACTAATGCTCATGGGGGAGGAGTGGGTAGTGGTAATGATCATGGGGGAGGTGTTGGTAATAGTAATGATCATGGGGGATGAGTGGGTATTGGTAATGATAATGGGTGAGGAGTGCGTAATGGTGATGACCATGGGGGAGGAGTGGGTAATACTAATGCTCATGGGGGAGGAGTGGGTAGTGGTAATGATCATGGGGGAGGTGTTGGTAATAGTAATGATCATGGGGGAGGAGTGGGTAGTGGTAATGATCATGGGGGAGGAGTTGGTAATAGTAATGATCATGGGGGAGGAGTGGGTAACGGTAATGATCATGGGGGAGGAGTGGGTAATAGTAATGATAATGATTGAGGAGTGGGTAATGGTAATGATCATGAGAGGGGAGTGGGTAATAGTAATGATAATGGGTGTGGAGTGGGGAGTGGTAATGATCATGGGGGAGGAGTTGTTAGTGGTAATGATCATGGGTGAGGAGTGGGTCATGGTAATGAGCATGGGGGAGGAGTTGGTAATAGTCATGATCATGGGGGAGGAGAGGGTAGTGGTAATGACCATGGGGGAGGAGTTGGTTATAGTAATGATCATGGGGGAGGAGTGGGTAATAGTAATGAACCTGGGGGAGGAGTGGGTAATAGTAATGATAATGCTTGAGGAGTGGGTAATGGTAATGATCATGGGGGAGGAGTTGGTTATAGTAATGATCATGGGGGAGGAGTGGGTAATAGTAATGAACCTGGGGGAGGAGTGGGTAATAGTAATGATAATGCTTGAGGAGTGGGTAATAGTAATGATCATGGGTGAGGAGTGGGTAATAGTAATGATCATGGGGGAGGAGTGGGTAATAGTAATGAACCTGGGGGAGGAGTGGGTAATAGTAATGATAATGCTTGAGGAGTGGGTAATGGTAATGATCATGGGTGAGGAGTGGGTAATAGTAATGATCATGGGGGAGGAGTGGGTAATAGTAATGAACCTGGGGGAGGAGTGGGTAATAGTAATGATAATGCTTGAGGAGTGGGTAATAGTAATGATCATGGGGGAGGATTGGATAGTGGTCATAATCATTGGGGTAGGAGTGGGTAATACTAATGATCATGAGGGAGGAGTGGGTAATAGTAATGATAATGGGTGTGGAGTGGGTAGTGGTATTGATCATGGGGGAGGAGTTGGTAATAGTAATGATCATGGGGGAGGAGTTGGTAATAGTAATGATCATGGGGGAGGAGTGGGTCGTGGTAACGATCATGGGGGAGGAGTGGGTAATAGTAATGATCATGGGGGAGGAGTGGGTCGTGGTAACGATCATGGGGGAGGAGTGGGTAATAGTAATGATCATGGGGGAGGAGTTGGTAATAGTAATGATCATGGGGGAGGAGTGGGTCGTGGTAACGATCATGGGGGAGGAGTGGGTAATAGTAATGATCATGGGGGAGGAGTGGGTCGTGGTAACGATCATGGGGGAGGAGTGGGTAATAGTAATGATCATGGGGGAGGAGTTGGTAATAGTAATGATCATGGGGGAGGAGTTGGTAATAGTAATGATCATGGGGGAGGAGTGGGTCGTGGTAACGATCATGGGGGAGGAGTGGGTAATAGTAATGATCATGGGGGAGGAGTGGGTCGTGGTAACGATCATGGGGGAGGAGTGGGTAATAGTAATGATCATGGGGGAGGAGTGGGTCGTGGTAACGATCATGGGGGAGGAGTGGGTAATAGTAATGATCATGGGGGAGGAGTGGGTAGTGGTAATGATCGTGGGACAGGAGTGGGTAATGGTAATGATCATGGGGGAGGAGTGGGTAATAGTAATGATCATGGGGGAGGAGTGGGTAATATTAAAGATCATGGGGCAGGAGTTGGTAATGTTAACGATCATGGGGGAGGAGTGGGTAATGGTAATGATCATGGGGGAGGAGTGGGTAATGGTAATGATCATGGGGGAGGAGTGGGTAGTGCTAATGATCGTGGGACAGGAGTGGGTAATGGTAATGATCATGGGGGAGGAGTGGGTAGTGCTAATGATCGTGGGACAGGAGTGGGTAATGGTAATGATCATGGGGGAGGAGTGGGTAATAGTAATGATCATGGGGGAGGAGTGGGTAATAGTAATGATAATGGGGGAGGAGTGGGTAATGGTAATGATCATGGGGGAGGAGTGGGTAATGGTAATGATCATGGGGGAGGAGTGGGTAGTGCTAATGATCGTGGGACAGGAGTGGGTAATGGTAATGATCATGGGGGAGGAGTGGGTAATAGTAATGATAATGGGGGAGGAGTGGGTAATGGTAATGATCATGGGGGAGGAGTGGGTAATGGTAATGATCATGGGGGAGGAGTGGGTAGTGCTAATGATCGTGGGACAGGAGTGGGTAATGGTAATGATCATGGGGGAGGAGTGGGTAATAGTAATGATAATGGGGGAGGAGTGGGTAATGGTAATGATCATGGGGGAGGAGTGGGTAATGGTAATGATCATGGGGGAGGAGTGGGTAGTGCTAATGATCGTGGGACAGGAGTGGGTAATGGTAATGATCATGGGGGAGGAGTGGGTAATAGTAATGATCATGGGGTGGAGATACGGTCGTGGTAATGATCATGGGGTGGGGAGTCGGTCGTGGTCATGATCATGGGGTGGGGATTGTTGCCTGACAGCAGTGATCAGTTTGCTTTCCTTGAATGTGCAGTATAGATGGGTGAGGAAACGTGATCATTCCAGTTGCTCCCAGCTGCACAATCAGGTAAGTATATTTTGACCTCAAGACAGAAAGTGTTACAAATACTGAGCAGGTCAGGCAACATCTGTGCCGCGAGAAACAGAGTTAATGTTTTTGGTTGATGACCTTTCATTGGAACTATCCATATGAATGATCACAGACCTGAAATGTTAACTCTTGTTTCTTTCTCCACAGTTCCTGCCTGACCTCCTGAATATTTCCAGCATATTCTGTCTTCATTTCAGATTTCCAACAACTGCACTATTTTGCTCAAGTATATTTTGCTGTGTTACCTCTTGGTTGTGGCCTGCAACCATCCCTTTACGAACCCCTGATTTTCCTGAGTACAGCTGGCACCGTCTCAGAGCAAGCCAATCCACAGTTCACCTCAAGCAAGCATTAGGCCCCTTATTAGCATAGTTAAAGGGTCTCATGACTGTTTTATGTCCTCAGTGTGGGATTCCACGGCAACCTTTTGGCCTTGATCATAAAGAAAGAGCTTGTATTTATCTGGCGCCTTTCACAATTTCAGGACATCCCAAAGCGTGCTACAACCAATGAGGTACTTTTGAAGTGTAGTCACTGTTGTAATGCAGGAAACACAGTAGCCAATTAATGCACAGCAAGCTCCCACAAACAGCAATATGCTAATGACTAGATAATCTGTTTCAGTGCCATTGGTTAAGAGATAAATATTGGCTGAGTCAAGCCAGCAGGTGGCACTCTTCTAGCTTTTAATGAGCATGCACTTCTTGTTGGCCGTGTTGGAGGCCGTTTAGTATCAGAAAAACAGGTGTTGGGCAACAATATTTCTAAACCCTTGTGTTTTAAACATTTCTCAGCTAAGTTTCCAGATGGGTGTTGCTGCTGGAGATTTTCCTTGTACATCATTTACAATTGTGCACACTGAGATTGCATTGAGGCTGTTTCCATTGGAACGGAGCAGATTGTGGGATGATTTCACATAGTTAACTTGGATCAATATATCAATGTTATCACACAATCTGCGGTATTCACCACATTCGGGGTTATATGTCCGCAGTAGACTTGGCAAGCATAAGCTCAGAGTAAAAATTGATACGGGAGCAAGTGCAAATATTCTGCCCATCCGTATACTGAAGGACATGTACTTAACAAAATGGGAATCTATGGTGTGACCCACCACAGCCAGGCTGACGGCCTACAATGGTTCTCCAATCAAGTGCATTGGAACGATAACCTTACAGTGCAGCTATGGGAGCTCCGAATGGCTACCACAAACGTTTTATATTGTAGACACAACTGGACCTGCTGTCACAGAACTTCCAGTATGCTGAGGTCCACGAATTGTCACAATACATGAAGTCAGTAATGCACTGAAGCTGGTACAAAATATCCAGGTCGAGTGTATCAGGTTAGTCCATGTAAAGGACGATGTAAAGGCTGGGAATCTTAACATGAAGAGGCGATATGACTGGGTGTCTCTCCAGGCTTCAGTTTGTTGCAGCAAGTATTCGAAGGCCAGAGGGATTGTCGGTGATGGTGATGTTGCAAGTCATCATTTTTCTAAGCTTTCCAAACAAGGGAAGGTGAAGGCACCGTATGACAGGCAAGCAGGACCAAAATTAGCTCGATTGCAAGTAGGACAGGAGGTGAGAGTCCTCAGTCAGGCATCGGGAACTTGGTATCCTGCAGATGTTGGTAAGATATGTGACCAGCCCCAATCGTATGAGGTCCAGACACCCAATGGGGCCATTGTCAGATGGAACCGAGGTCAACTCAGAGAGCTGTACGACAACACTACATGTGACAACACTGTGGCTTCTCGGACTCATTCAAAGACAAAGTCTGAAGATGGACATACAGCGGAAGAACATGTTAACCAGAGTTCCAAACCAGCAGTGTCTCAGAGGAGTCATCAAGACAACTCAGTTCTGGAAAGATGTTTAGATATCAAAATCGGGACGAATAAGCAAATGTCCTCTATATTTTAGAGATTGTTAACCTTGCTTACTTGTAAATAACATTCTGCTTTAATCATGTATAGTTAGCCCGAACCTCAACATCATTGTATAGTGTACATATGTTTTTATCTTTGGAAAAAAGGGGGATGTTGTGGGATGACCTTAAGTGAAGACCTCCTTAAGAAGCTGTAAGTGAAAGTCACTGGAGGAAGTGAAGTCACGTCACACGTGACCAGGGAGTTGTGGGTGTAGCCCAACAGAGTAAGATGTGGCTCCTGCAGTAGCTGATATATGTTCCAGTTAATAAACCTCCACATATTCTTTGGATATTACTTGGAGTCCTGTGAATCTTACAATAGTTCACATACCAAAGGAACAAAGAATATTACAGAAGCCAATGCCTTCCTGCCTCCAGGGAAATTTCCCAGGGATGGGCTGAGAGCAAAGTTAGCAGCCCATTCCACAGAGGTGGGCAAGCTAATTAGACCAATTAAGGCCCCACTTAGGAGAATTTTCCAAAAGCAACAGCAGTTTAATGCCATCTAAGCAGTCGCCAGTGCTGAGCACAGAAGCTCCTTGGAGGCGGCCTCCCAGCAGCAGAGCAAGAGGCTCCACACCCCAATGAAGGAGCCATCAGGATGAAAAGCCACAGCCACAGCCAAAATCAATCCTGTGGAGGGGATTCCTCTCTTCCCCAAAAGCCCTTCTATCTATGGGGCTCTTCGTTCTCAACTTTGCAGCAGGCGTCTCAGAGTGCCTCCTTTTTGAGGTGTGCGCAGACTCACTTTTCTGCCTCACATCTCTTGGTGGGGCTGCCAGCTGTCCTGTGCAGTGGGCCCTCTGCTTCGGCCTCCCACCTCAGGAACCCGCCCGCCATTGTTAACAGGACAGTGAATGTGCAGAGGTGGACTCTTAATTGGCCATCTCCCATAAATTTGCACTGGTGGCTTGCTGCCGGTAAGCATGGGCTCAGATCACACGTATGAGCCCAATGTTGGGTTTGTGGCCCAACCAGGAAAATTCTGGCCAACATATGAATCTCAGATTGTGAAGGGAAACATTGACATCAGGTGCAAAACAGGATCTGTATCTATGTGTGAGTCCACACCCATAGCAATGGAATTGACTTTTAACTGTCCCCTGAATGGCCTAGAAAGCCATTCAGTTGTCAAGACGGTGACTCACCGCCTCCTTCTCAAGGGTAGTTAGAAATGGTCAATAAATGCTGGCCTGCCAGCGATGCCCACATCCCTCGAATAAATAATAAAAAGATAAATATAACAAAGGTACATCAAAATGGGACTTGCCAGGTCTAGAGCTGTGAATGTCCTCAGCTGTAGTGTGTGTTATGTAGTGATGTCCTTTCAAATAATAGCCTAAAGTCACCCCATCTATGCAGATGCTTTGGAAACAAAGTACGAACAACAGAAGGACAAACCACCAAAATTTTTCAAGCAGACATGGGCACAGCTAATGGCAATCAAGACAGTTTTGTGCTCTGCTGCTGACAATATTAAGGGGCTTGAACCCTCAGACTAAGTTATAGTGTTGTGAAGTCAGACAAACCTCGCAACATAGCAGAGGAACTAATAATACCTACAGCTGCAGACATGGTAAGCACTATGCTTGGATAGAAGGCCCAATAATCAATTCATTTAAAGCCATTATCAAACAACAGAGTCACATCAAATTAATGATATGGCCAATGATGTCCTACCTGAATTAGTGAACTGTGTCAGCAGCCAGTACTTTGTTCTGTGGCCAAATAATTTACAATTGTGTCAGGCTTAGCTCACCTTCCCGTGTACATGAGGTGTATTTACAAAGATGCAACACAAGAGGACATTTTGCCTTCCAGAACAAGAGCTGAGGAGATGTTCTGGTTGCTTGATGGCTTCATGCTATCAGCTGATCACAGTATATTGGCACCTACACACTGATGGCTGGTAGGAACAGTAGAGTAGTGACACGTATCACAGCAGTTGTTCCCAATGCAATGTGGGTGCATTGCAGTATACTTAGGGATGCACTCGCTGTCAAAAGCAAACCTACCAACTTGAAGGAGATCCTGGACGGTGCTGAAAAGATGGTAAACTTTATAAAAGTTCAACCCTTGAATTCCAGAATATTTTCTGCTCTATGTATTGAGATGGGAAGTGAGCACATGAAGCAATGATGGCTGTCATGTGGCAAGGTCCTAGCACGTTTCTTTGAACTTCACTCTATTTACAGACCATCCATTCCCACTCTCTCACTGTCTAACAGGGCCTAGCTCTCACAGCTGGGTAACTTGTCAGATATATATTCTTGCCTGAGCTAATTCTAGGACTTCAAGGGATGAGTGCAACCATCTTCAGTGTCCAGGACAAAATTGTGAATCAATGATAAAAGGTTGGCATTCTGGGCTCACATTTGGAGAGGAAAACAACACTGAAATTTTCCAAAACATGCATGAATTCCAGGCAACGAATGAACTCCAGTTACAAGACAGTGTTAAAGGTGATCAACGGCAAGTAACATCTCACTGAACTGGCCAGGCAATTACGTGATTACTTCCCTCAGTGGAAAGCACAAAGAGCCGGGTCTGCTCCCCTTTCACAGATTTTTCTGCAGTACCCATGCTGCAATAGCTGTCAATAAAAGAACCAGAGAACTTCCTGGACATCTCAACTGATGGCAGACTCGAGATTGAATTCCAACAAAAGCATCTGGCTGAGTTTTAGGTCTCAATGCGAGATGAGTTCCCTGAATTGTCAGACAGGACTGTTGGCTTTTGCTACAGTTTACTACAACTTAATCTGAGTGAAATCAAGATATTGTCAGAGTCTTTGGGCTGAATTTCCACTTTGAAGTAGGAAACAGGAGCCAGGACTGTTTCTAGTTCCCAAACCTGTCCCCAGGGGGAAACAGTCACTCATTGGGATTTTGACTGGAGCGCCACAGAGAGAAGTTCCCTATCCAATTAAGGGCAATGGATAGGCTTTTGAAGCAGGAGGGGCAATCAGAGGTCTTCCAGCGTCAAAGGAGCACCTGGCTGCATTAAAAGGTAAGTAACTGAGAGGGCACTTCAGCATGAAGGTGCCTGCTCAGCAAATTTTTTTAAACTTTAATTAAAAAATAAAATAAGTAGCCAGGCCAGCACTGTGAGGCAGAAGTTCCTCTGCATGGTGGCCCTTGGCTGCATCCTGTTGGCCTTCCTGGAGCTCTGGAACCCTGGCCTGCCACTGGCAACCCATCTTCAGGCTGTCAATATGCCCCCCCTGTTGTGTCAGGAAACTAGAGGCCAACTGCAAAATCCCAGTCAGCCTCCTGTCAGTGTCCTTAACAAGGCTCTTAATAAGCCTAATTGGCTGCCAGTCTCATGGGGACAAGCAGCCTTGTTGGGCCCCAAACCCACCTCCATCAAAATGGCCAGTGCCATGAATGGTGTCAGGAAACCAGCATGCTGCCCAACGTTGGTATTTTCAGGCCCCGTCCACCTCTGTTCCTGACCTTGGCACAGCCCGGAAATCCTGCACTTTGTGTAGCAAGCAACTTATGACTCAAACTATCACCTATCACTCTGAACATTATGTCCCTACACTCAAACAAACAAGCTCCTCTGTCACATTAAATAATATTAAGCCATTGTTTTAGGTTTACATGTATATTATAATTAGTACATTTTGCACACTGCTTGGTCATTAAAGGTTTATGTTGGTCAGTTATGTAGGCACCTAATAGAGCTGGAAGGGGAAATGAAATATGTAAAGTTTGGGGACCACTGGCCTAGATTATGTGCTCAAGTCTCTGGAGTCAAACTTGAACCCACGAACTTCTAACTCAGAACTGTGAGTGCTACCACTGAGTCAAGGCTGTGACCTCAAGGATATCACTGTTTTACATTTTATGATTAGAGTGTTGGTGATGGGAATGCTGGGGATGTCTGGGTGGAGCCCATGGATTGTCCATCCTCATCTAAGGATGCTGTTGGGTTGCAGCACTATGCTTGTGGATGCCAGAGCAAGTGCTGATGTCTGCCCAATTTCCCTCTTGCAACAGCCCATCGTTCGCTCTGCTCAATGCCTGTGAAGGAAGCCTTGATGCATTATCATTCAGGTAGAGACCTGTGAATTTCCTTTGAGTTCAGAACAAGGGAACATGACCTTAAAGATAGAGCTTGGACATTCGAGGTGATGTCAGGAAGCCCTTCTTCACACAAACGGTGGTGGAAAATTGGAACTTGTTCCTGAACAATCTGTTGATGCTGAGGGTCAATTGAAAATTTCACAATTAGGATTGAAAGACTTTTGTTGGGCAAGGTTATTCAGGACTACAGAACCAAGATAGGTAGATGAAGTTAAGATCAGCCATGATCTAACTGAATGGGGCGGAACAGGCTTGAGGGGTTGAGTGGCCCTCCTCCTGTTCCTGTGTTCTTAGACAGAGGCCCAAACACCTTTCCAAGCAGTGACAATGACAGCCATTAATTCCCAGAACCCAAGCTTCCAGCAAGATGGACTGGTCTACCCTTGCTAGCACCAGGCAACAACATAACACACATACAATCTTCCTAAATTATTCTGTGAGCAAAAGTGTTTCTACAGCAACAGGGAAATACATACTTTTTATAAATATAAGTAATCGGCCAGCTGGTAGGAGTTGAAACTGGAGCTTCTGCTGCCAATTGGATTAGAAAACGAACCTGCATTTGCAGACTTCATTGTAAACACCAGCGAACTGCGGCAGCTAATGATCCAATGGAAAAGATGTTGCCGTTCGGCATGGTTTCAGGAGCTGCAACAAGCAAAGAATTTGAATTCAGCCGGCGGCAGAGATAAGAAAGATCAGCCTGTGGAGCTCTGGAATGGATGCATAAGAGATTTACTAGAATGGTGCCAAGGATGAGGGACTTCAGTTACATGGAAAGACTGGAGAAACTGGAGCTGTTCTCCTTACAGCAGAAAGGCTAAGAGGAGATTTAATAGAGATAAAAGCAAAATTTAATAGAGATGTTCGATTATGAGGGCTTTGATAGAGTAAATAGGAAGAAACTGTTTTCCGTGGCAGGAGGGTCATTAATCAATGGATATAGATTTAAGGTGATTGGCAAAAGAACCAGGGGAGAGATTAGGAGAAGTGTTTTAACGCAATGAGTTGTGATCTGGAATGAACTTCCTGAAAGAGTGGTGGAAGGAGATTCAATGGTAACTTTCAAAAGGAATTGGATAAATACTTGAAAAGGAAAACTGCAGAGGTCTATAGGGAACATGAAGGGTGGAGGTGGGGGTTAGGTGCAGGATTTGGATAACTCTTTCAAAGAGTCAGCACAGGCACAGTGGCTCGAATGGCCTCTTTCTGTGTTGTTTCCCTGCTGGTGCAACGTTGGGCCTATTTTTTGGTCAGTCTTTCTGCTCTTCCAAGTCTTATACTGCCTATAGGATTGGCTGCATTACCAATCCCACATCCAATCATCCATTCTACACTTGAGCAGGGCAGATTTCCAGTTCTGGGCCTCCAACTAGCGCTTTCTATCCTGCCCGACAGACCAACAGGCCAAGGAGGTCCAAGCCAAATGTGAGCTCGAGCTTCATTTGAATCTCAGCAATGAGCGGAGGCCCCAATCGAGTGTCCCTCTATAGGTAGATGCTGAGGGTTGCACAGGTGAAAAGAAAGGGGTGGGGAGTGAGCTGGGGTTGACGGTGACTTGCAGTATCCCACTCCTCTCGTCTCCACAACAAACATAATCCAGAAACTGTTCTGGGCCAATTCTTTTGGAGTGGCCAATGGCAGTTCCTGAGTTGATCAGGTCACTCAGCCCCAGAACACTTGGGCAGAGGCAGCTTGGCACTTGTTTCGCCAATGTGTCCCTGAAGAAAATGCAAAAACTATGTGCTGATTTGTGCAGCAATGAGGCCTACTGCCTGAACCAGGTGGCTGCACCAAAGGAAGGCCCCAGAAAAACAGGGCAGCATCTCAACTGACCCTTTAATGCCAATTTTAAATTGATCTGAGTGTTAACAGGCCTTTAGATACATCACAACCAAATCTAAGCTTTCCTTTACTGAATGTTCATTTACACACACTTCCCAGCAGAAGTCAGTGGATATCAGTCAGGAGAAAGAACTCTGATTCTTACCCCTTCCTTCCACCTTAACACATGAGAGAGGTAAGAGAACATCAGCCCATATCTCTGTTCATTGCCTGGTAGGAAACAGCAGTACTGGAGTGTCAACCAAAGTGTTTACACTCAAGTCTCCAGCGTGGGATTAGAACCCACAGCCTTCTAACTCAGAAGGAAGACTGCTGTGACTGAGCCACAGGCAATACCAAAGACCAACCCAGAACAGTTCATGCATAAAGCAAGACGTACTGAAAGTGGTGCAGTTTACACCCACAGAATCGTAATCCAGCGAGAGACAACACATGTAGGAGAGGAGGAACAGAACACTGAAGTGAAAAAACCTGAGTGGGAGGAAATGGAGGGGTTGGTAATATGGTTACCTGAGCCGACAGTTCCTGATGTGCTCTGGGTGTCTTTGGCAGACCTCCCTCTATTGTTTGATGGCGAACCCAATAGTAATACATGATGCTCTGGGAGAGTGCCAGATGGACAGGAGGGTATGGGATTTCCCGCACCCCACTTTAAGTTGGATGGGATTTTGGGGGGAACGGGGGTGTCAAAAGGACAAATAGAGTGATGCCAGATCAGGACTCCTTTCTTAGTTATCAGCTAGTTTCAAAGTTTACTGATAATATGAAAGAAAGCCTTGCATTTATGTAGCATTTTTCACAACATCCCAAAGTATTTTACAACCAATTAAATACTTTTGAAGTATAGTCACTTTTGTAATGTAGGAAAAACACAGCCAATGTGTGCAGCAAGCTCCCACAAACAGCAATGTGATAAGGAGCAGATCATCCTTTTTTTTTAGTGATGTTGATTGAGGGATGAAAATCGGCCAGGACACCAGGGAGCACTCTATTGCTCTTCTTCACAATATTGCTGTGGGATCTTTTACGTCTGAGAGAGCAGATGGGGCCTTGAAAATCCACCTGAAAGTCAGCACCTCTGACAGTACAGTACTCCCTCAGTACTGGAGTGTTGGTCGAGATTTGTGTGCACAAATCTCGAGAGTCTCAGTCATGGGTGACACTAAAATGCAGGTTAGGTGGTGCCAGTTCACACTGACTATTGTTAAACAGATGATCTGGTCATTACCTCAATGCTGTTTGTGGGATCTTGTGCAAACTGAGGCCGCATTTCCCAAAATACAACAGTGACAATACTTCAAAATTACTTCATTAGCTGTAATGTGCTTTGGAACTTCCAAGAACGTGAAACGCACTATATAAATGCAGGTTTTGCATTCTTTTTCTTAAATTACCTTGAATAACACAAATTCAACCTTTCCCAAATGAAGGTGGATGCCATGAGAAAATTGCTCGTTGATTTACTGTTGATGGCCCAGATCTAATGGGCTATTCCAGAAACCAGGTCACCTCGTTTATAGCAGAGGTAGAGGGGCAGACTGAAGAGTGGCTAAGTACTGACAGTCATGTTATTCGACTGGTTTATAACAAATTCCTGTTTCCATTCAAGCTAAAATTGTGCTGTGATGAATTTGCTGCTGCAGCACTTGTGTGCATCATTGCTGACTGCATTGTCCGGGCCTCTTTTGTCTCATTTAATTTACTGTTGAGGGTAAAGGGAAAAAATGCTAAAGAAACTCTTTTTCAGTATTTTTAAATTTTATTAAAGGGTCTTGACTGCCTCAGCCTGCAACTCGAAAGCTCACTCATATATGTGGTCGCTTTAATTTGCACGGGTTCAGGAATTTTACCAGATAACGTTAAAAGGAATATATTCACAATATGGGCTGTTTCTAATTTGGGCAGAAGGAAGGATGGGGGCAAGGAGAAGGAGACGGAGAAGGGGAATGGGATGAGGAGGAAGGAAAGGGAAAAGGGAAGAAGGGGGAGAGGGAAAGAGAGAATGAGAAAAAGAAGGAGAATGGGATGAGAAGGGGAAGCAGAAGGGTAGAAATAGTTGAGCAATATTTTTGAAAATGTTGAGTCATACTTTTCCTGCAGGGTTTAAAGATTCCCCTGCTATCCCCAGCTTGCAAAGCCCAAAACAATCATTCTGATGTGTGGTCCTCCCTCCCTCACCACTCGATTTCGATCAATAAGCCACAGGTCACCGCCCAATCGGAGAACAGATTGAGCTGCATCCTCCAATCAGATCTGAATCTTGTCAGCAAGTCGATTAAACGAATCTTGATGCTAGGATTGGTTGATCTTATTTCTCTGAGACATGGGTTCCAATCAACACCAATCTGTTGGCATAAAAAGAGGGTGAATTTCCACAAGGCGTTCTCCAAACCATCCTCCATCACCTCCACAGAGGAACCTTGCAAAGCACAGGAAAATGGGATGAATGGTATTTACTCTATCACTCAATTAGATTCTCACTGATCTATATCTTAACTCCATGTACCTGCCTTGGTTCCTCTAGTTCTACAATAACTGCCTTGGTTCCTCTAGTTCCCTGATACCCGCCTTGGTTCCTCTGTTTCTATAATACCCTCCTTGGTCCCCCTAGTTCGATAATACACGCCTTGGTCCCTCTGGTTCTTTAATACCTGCCTTAGTCCCTCTACAGCCTTGATACCCGCCGTGGTTCCTCTTGTTCTATAATACCCACCTTGGTTTCTCTGGTTCTATAATATCTGGCTTGGTCCCTCTGGTTCTATAATACCCGCCTTGGTCCCTCTAGAGCCTTGATACCTGCCATGGTTCCTCTGGTTCTATAATACGCACCCTGGTCCCTCTAGTTCCATAAGACCCGCCTTAGTCGCTCTCGAGCCTTGATACCCGCCGTGGTTCCTCTGGTTCTATAATACCGCCTTGGTCCCTCTAGAGCCTTGATACCTGCTGTGGTTCCTCTGGTTCTATAATGCGCACCCTGGTCCCTCTAGTTCCTTGATACCCGCCTTGGTACCTCTAGTTCCTTGATACCCGCCTTGGTTCCTCTGGTTCTATAAGACCTGCCTTGGTCCCTCTAGTTCCTTGATACCCGCCTTGTACCTCTAGTTCCTTGATACCCGCCTTGGTTCCTCTGGTTCTATAAGACCTGCCTTGGTACCTCTAGTTCCTTGATACCCGCCTTGGTTCCTCTGCTTCTATAAGACCTGCCTTGGTCCCTCTAGTTCCTTGATACCCGCCTTTGTTCCTCTGGTTCTATAAGACCTGCCTGGGCTCCTCTAGTTCCTTGAGACCCGCCTTGGTTCCTCTGGTTCTATAATACCCACCTTAGTCCCTCTAGAACCTTGATACCCGCCTTGGTTCTTCTGGTTCTATAATACCTGCCTTAGTCCGTCTAGAGCCTTGATACCTGCCGTGGTTCCTCTGGTTCTATAATACCCACCTTGGTCCCTCTAGTTCCTTGATTCCCGCCTTGGTTCCTCTGCTTCCTTGATACCCGCCTTGGTTCCTCTGGTTCTATAATACCCGCCTTGGTTCCTCTAGTTCCTTGATACCCACCTTTGTTCCTCTGGTTCTATAAGACCTGCCTTGGTCCCTCTAGTTCCTTGATACCCGCGTTGGTTCCTCTAGTTCCTTGATACCCGCCTTGGTTCCTCCGGTTCTTTAAGACCTGCCTTGGTTCCTCTGGTTCGATAAGACCTGCCTTGGTTCCTCTAGTTCCTTGAGACCCGCCTTGGTTCCACTGGTTCTATAATACCCACCTTGGTCCCTCTGGTTCCTTGATTTCTGCCTTGGTCCCTCTGGTTCTATAATATCCGCCTTGGTCCCTCTGGTTCCTTGATCCCTGCCTGGGTCTCTCTGCTTCGAGAACACCCACCTTGGTCCCTCTGGTTCCTTGACACGTGCCTCGGTCCCTCTGGTTCTTTGATACTCGCCTTGGCCCCTCTGGTTCTATAACACCCACCTTGGTCTCTCTGGTTCCATGACACGTGCCTTGGTCCCACTGGTTGTATAATACACATATTTGTCTCTCAGGGTGTGTAGGAGCCGCCTTGATGCCTCTGGTTCCTTGATACTCACCTTGGTCACTCTGGTTCTATAATACCCACATTGGTCCCTCTAGTTCCTTGATACTCACCTTGGTTCCTCTGGTTCTATAATACTCGCCTTGGTCACTCTAGAGCTTTGATACCTGCCGTGGTTCCTCTGGTTCTATAATACCCACCTTGGTCCCTCTAGTTCCTTGATACCCGCCTTGGTTCCTCTGTTTCTATAATACCCGCCTTGGTCCCTCTAGTTCCTTGAAACCCTCCTTGGTTCCTCTGGTTCTATAATACCCACCTTGGTCCCTCTAGTTCCTTGATACCCGCCTTGGTACCTCTGGTTCTATAATACCGGCCTTGGTTCCTCTAGTTTCTTGATACTCTCCATGGTTCCTCTGGTTCAATAATACCTGCTTGGTCCCTCTAGTTCTACAATACCCGCATTAGTCCCTCTAGAGCCTTGATACCTGCCTTGGTCCCTCTGGTTCTATAATATCCGCCTTGGTACCTCTGGTTCTATAATACCTGCCTTGGTCCCTCTAGTTCCTTGATACCCACCTTGATTCCTCTGGTTCTATAATACCCGCCTTGGTCCCTCTAGTTCTATAATACCCGCCTTAGTCGCTCTCGAGCCTTGATACCAGCCGTGGTTCCTCTGATTCTATAATATCTGCCTTGGTCCCTCTCGAGCCTTGATACCTGCCGTGGTTCCTCTGGTTCTATAATACGCACGCTGGTCCCTCTAGTTCCTTGATACCCGATTTGGTTCCTCTAGTTCCTTGATACCCACCTTCGTTCTTCTGGTTCTATAAGACCTGCCTGGGTTCCTCTAGTTCCTTGATACCCACCTTCATTCTTCTGGTTCTATAAGACCTGCCTGGGTTCCTCTAGCTCCTTGATACCCACCTTCGTTCTTCTGGTTCTATAAGACGTGCCTGGGTTCCTCTAGAGCCTTGATACCCGCCTTGGTTCCTCTGGTTCTCTAATACCTGCCTTAGACCCTCTGGAACTTTGATACCTGACTTGGTTCCTCTGGTTCTATAATACCAGCTTGGTCCCTCTAGAGCCTTGATACCCGCCTTGGTTCCTCTGGTTCTATAATACCCACCTTGGTCCCTGAGGTTCCTTGATACCCAACTTGGTTCCACAAGTTCTATAATACCCGCCTTGGTCCCTCTCGAGCCTTGATACCCGCCTTGGTTCCTCTGGTTCTTAAATACCCGCCTTGGTTCCTCTGGTTCTAAAATACCCGCCTTGGTCCCTCTAGATCTATAATACCCGCCTTGGTCCCTCGAGAGCCTTGATACCTGCATTGGTTCTTCTGGTTCTATAATCCTCACCTTGGCTCCTCTAGTTCCTTGATACCTGCCTTGGTTCCTCTAGTTCCTTGATACCTGCCTTGGTTCCTCTAGTTCCTTGATACCTGCCTTGTTTCCTCTGGTTCTATAATACCCGCCTTGGTTCCTCCGGTTCTATAATACCCGCCTTGGTCCCTCTAGTTCTTTAATACCCGCCTTGGTCCCTGTAGAGCCTTGATACCTGCCGTGGTTCCTCTGGTTCTATAATACCAGCCTTGGTCTCTCTAGATCTATAATACCCACCTTGGTTCCTGCCTTGGTTCCTCGAGTTCCTTGATACCTGCCTTGGTTCCTCTGGTGCTATAATACCCACCTTGGTTCCTCTAGTTCCTTGATACCTGCCTTGGTTCCTCTAGTTCCTTGATACCTGCCTTGTTTCCTCTGGTTCTATAATACCCGCCTTGGTCCCTCTAGTTCTATAATACCCGCCTTGGTTCCTCTGGAGCCTTGATACCTGCCGTGGTTCCTCTGGTTCTATAATACCCGCCTTGGTCCCTCTAGTTCTATAATACCCGCCTTCATCCCTCCGGTTCTTTGATACCCGCCATGGTTTCAATGGTTCTATAATACCCATCTTGGTCCCTCTGGTTCTATAATACCCGCCTTGTTCCCTCTCGAGCCTTGATACCCGTCGTGGTTCCTCTGGTTCTATACTACCCGCCTTGGTCCCTCTACAGCCTTGATACCTGCCTTAGTCACTCCAGAGCCTTGATACCTGCCGTGGTTCCTCTGGTTCTATAATACCCACCTTGGTCCCTCTAGTTCTATAATACCCGCCTTGGTCCCTCTACAGCCTTGATACCTGCCTTAGTCACTCCAGAGCCTTGATACCTGCCGTGGTTCCTCTGGTTCTATAATACCCACCTTGGTCCCTCTAGTTCTATAATACCAGCCTTGGTTCCTCTCCTTCCTTCATACCCACCTTGGTTCCTCTAGTTCCTTGATACCCAACTGGGTTCCTCTGGTTCTATAATACCAGCCTTGGTCTCTCTAGATCTATAATACCCACCTTGATACCTGCCTTGGTTCCTCTGGTGCTATAATACCCACCTTGGTTCCTCTAGTTCCTTGATACCTGCCTTGGTTCCTCTAGTTCCTTGATACCTGCCTTGTTTCCTCTGGTTCTATAATACCCGCCTTGGTCCCTCTAGTTCTATAATACCCGCCTTGGTTCCTCTGGAGCCTTGATACCCGCCTTGGTCCCTCTAGTTCTATAATACCCGCCTTCATCCCTCCGGTTCCTTGATTCCCGCCATGGTTTCAATGGTTCTATAATACCCATCTTGGTCCCTCTGGTTCTATAATACCCGCCTTGTTCCCTCTCGAGCCTTGATACCCGTCGTGGTTCCTCTGGTTCTATACTACCCGCCTTGGTCCCTCTAGTTCTATAATACCCGCCTTGGTCCCTCTACAGCCTTGATACCTGCCTTAGTCACTCCAGAGCCTTGATACCTGCCGTGGTTCCTCTGGTTCTATAATACCCACCTTGGTCCCTCTAGTTCTATAATACCCACCTTGGTTCCTCTAGTTCCTTGATACCCAACTGGGTTCCTCTGGTTCTATAATACCTGCCTTGGTTCCTCTCCTTCCTTCATACCCACCTTGGTTCCTCTAGTTCCATAATACCCACCTTGGTTCCTCTAGTTCCTTGATACCCAACTGGGTTCCTCTGGTTCTATAATACCTGCCTTGGTCACTCTAGTTTTATAATGCCCGCCTTGGTCCCTCGAGAGCCTTGATACCTGCCTTGGTCCCTCTAGTTCTAGAATACCTGCCTTGGTTCCTCTCCTTCCTTCATACCCACCTTGGTTCCTCTAGTTCCATAATACCCACCTTGGTTCCTCTAGTTCCTTGATACCCAACTGGGTTCCTCTGGTTCTATAATACCTGCCTTGGTCACTCTAGTTTTATAATGCCCGCCTTGGTCCCTCGAGAGCCTTGATACCTGCCTTGGTCCCTCTAGTTCTAGAATACCCGCCTTGGTCCCTCTGGTTCCATAATCCCCGCCTTGGTTCCTCTAGTTCCTTGATACCCGCCGTGGTTCATCTGGTTCCAGAATACCCGCCTTCGTCCCTCGAATTCCTTGATACCCACCGTGGTTCCTCTGGTTCTATAATACCTGCCTTGGTCACTCAAGTTTTATAATGCCCGCCTTGGTCCCTCGAGAGCCTTGATACCTGCCTTGGTCCCTCTAGTTCTAGAATACCCGCCTTGGTCCCTCTGGTTCTATAACACCCGCCTTGGTTCCTCTAGTTCCTTGATACCCGCCGTGGTGCCTCTGGTTCTATAATATCGAACTTGGTCCATCTAGTTTATAATACCCGCCTTGGTCCCTCTCGAGCCTTGATACCCGCCTTGGTTCCTCTGGTTCTAAAATACCCGCCTTGGTCCCTCTAGATCTATAATACCCGCCATGGTCCCTCTAGAGCCTTGATACCCGCATTACTTCCTCTGGTTCTATTATCCTCACCTTGGTTCCTCTAGTTCCTTGATACCTGCCTTGGTTCCTCTGGTTCTATAATACCCACCTTGGTTCCTCTAGTTCCTTGATACCTGCCTTGTTTCCTCTGGTTCTATAATACCCGCCTTGGTTCCTCCGGTTCTATAATACCCGCCTTGGTTCCTCTAGTTCCTTGATACCTGCCGTGGTTCCTCTGGATCTATAATACCCGCCTTGGTCCCTCTAGTTCTATAATACCCGCCTTCATCCCTCCGGTTCCTTGATACCCGCCATGGTTTCAATGGTTCTATAATACCCATCTTGGTCCCTCCAGTTCTATAATTCCCGCCTTGGTCCCTCTCGAGCCTTGATACCCGTCGTGCTTCCTCTGGTTCTATAATACCCGCATTGGTCACTCTAGTTCTATAATACCCGCCTTGGTCCCTCTAGTTCTATAATACCCGCCTTGGTCCCTCTACAGCCTTTATACCCGCCTTGGTTCCTCTGGTTCAATAATACCAGCTTGGTCCCTCTACAGCCTTGATACCCGCCTTGGTTCCTCTGGTTCTATAATACCCGCCTTAGACCCTCTGGAACTTTGATACCCGACTTGGTTCCTCTGGTTCTATAATACCAGCTTGGTCCCTCCAGAGCCTTGATACCCGCCTTGGTTCCTCTGGCTCTATAATACCCGCCTTAGACCCTCTGGAGCCTTGATACCCGCCTTGGTTGCTCTGGTTCTATAATACCCGCCTTGGTCCCTCTAGAGCCTTGAAATCCACCTTGGTTGCTCTGGTTCTATAATACCCGCCTTCGTCGCTCCGGTTCCTTGATACCCGCCATGGTTTCTATGGTTCTATAATACCCATCTTGGTCCCTCTGGAACTATAATACCCGCCTTGTTCCCTCTCGAGCCTTGATACCCGTCGTGGTTCCTCTGGTTCTATAATACCCGCCTTCGTCCCTCTCGTTCCTTGATACCCACCTTGGTCCCTCCAGTTCTATAATTCCCGCCTTGGTCCCTCTCGAGCCTTGATACCCGTTGTGGTTCCTCTGGTTCTATAATACCCGCCTTGGTCCCTCTAGTTCTATAATACCCGCCTTGGTCCCTCTACAGCCTTTATACCCGCCTTGGTTCCTCTGGTTCAATAATACCAGCTTGGTCCCTCTAGAGCCTTGATACCCGCCTTGGTTCCTCTGGCTCTATAATACCCGCCTTAGACCCTCTGGAACTTTGATACCCGACTTGGTTCCTCTGGTTCTATAATACCCGCCTTGGTCCCTCTAGAGCCTTGATACCCGCCTTGGTTCCTCTGGTTCTATAATACCCACCTTGGTCCCTGAGGTTCCTTGATACCCACCTTGGTTCCTCAAGTTCTATAATACCCGCCTTGGTCCCTCTGGAGCCTTAATACCTGCCGTGGTTCCTCTGGTTCTATATTACCCGCCTTAGTCCCTCTAGTTCTATCATACCCGCCTTGGTCCCTCGAGAGCCTTGATATCTGCCGTGGTTCCTCTGGTTCTCTACGGCCTGCCTTGGTTCCACTTGTTCCTTGATACCCACCTTGGTTCCTCCGGTTCTATAATACCCGCCTTGGTCCCTCGAGAGCCTTGATATCTGCCTTGGTCCCTCTAGTTCTAGAATATCCGCCTTGGTCCTTCTGGTTCTATAATCCCCGCCTTAGTCCCTCTAGATCCTTGATACCCGTCCTGGTTCCTCTAGTTCTATAAAACCGCCTTGGTTCCTCTAGTTCCTTGATACCCACCTTGGTTCCTCTGGTTCTATGATACCCGCCTTGGTCCCCCTAATTCTCTGATAGCCGCCTTGGTCCCTTTAGAGCCTTGATACCTGCCATGGTTCCTCTGGTTCTCTAAGGCCTGCCTTGGTCCCTCTAGTTCCTTGATACCCGCCTTGGTTCCTCTGGTTCTATAATACCCGCTCTGGAGGGACCAAGGCGGGTATTATAGATCTAGAGGGACCAAGGCGGGTATTATATAATACCCGCCTTGGTTCCTCTAGTTCCTTGATACCCACCTTGGTTCCTCTGGTTCTATAATACCCGCCTTGGTCCCTCTAGTTCCTTGACAGCCACCTTGGTTCCTCTGGTTCTATAATTCCGGCCTTGGTTCCTCTAGAGCCATGATACCCGCCTTGGTTCCTCTGGTTCTATGATACCCGCCTTGGTCCCTCTAATTCTCTAATACCCGCCTTGGTCCCTCTAGTTCCTTGATACCCGCCTTGGTTCCTCTGGTTCTCTAATACCCGCCTTGGTTCCTCTAGTTCCTTGATACCCACCTTGGTTCCTCTGGTTCTATAATACCCGCCTTGGTCCCTCTAGTTCCTTGATAGCCACCTTGGTTCCTCTGGTTCTATAATTCCGGCCTTGGTTCCTCTATAGCCATGATACCTGCCTTGGTCCCTCTGGTTCTATTTTATCCGCCTTGGTCCCGCTGGTTGCTTGATACCTGCCTTGGTCCCACTGTTTCCTTGATACCTGCCTTGGTCCCTCTGGTTCTATTATATGCGCCTTGGTCCCTCTGGTTCTACAATATGCGCCTTGGTCCCTCTGGTTCCTTGATACCTGCCTTGGTCCATCTGGTTCTATAATATCCGCCTTGGTCACTCTGGTTCTAGAATATCCGCCTTGGTCACTCTGGTTCTAGAATATCCGCCTTGGTTCCTCTAGTTCTTTGATACCTGCCTTAATCCCTCTGGAGCCTTGAAACCTGCTAGGGTTCCTCTGGTTGTATAATACCCGCCTTGGTCCCTCTAATGCCTAGATACGTGCCCCTGTTCCTCTCGTGCCTTGATACCCGCCTTGGTTCCTCAATTTCCTTGATACCCGCCTTGGTTCCTCTGGTTCTATAATACCCGCCTTGGTCGCTCTAGAGCCTTGATACCTGCCTTGGTCCCTCTGCTTCTATAACACTCACCTTAGTCCCTCTGGTTCCTTGATACCTGCCTTGGTCTCTCTGCTTCTATAACACCCACCTTTGTCTCTCTGTGTGTATAATAGCCGCCTTGTTTCCTCTGGTTCAAAGAACAAAGAACAGTACAGCACAGGAACACGCCATTCGGCCCTCCAAGCCTGCGCCGATCTTGATGCCTGCCTAAACTAACACCTTCTGCACTTTCGGGGCCCATATCCCTCTATTCCCTTCCTATTCATATATTTGTCAAGATGTCTCTTAAACGTCGCTATCGTATCTGCTTCCACCACCTCCCCTGGCAGCAAGTTCCAGGCACTCACCACCCTCTGTGTAAAGAACTTGCCTCGCCCATCCCCTATAAACTTTGCCCCTCGTACCTTAAACCTATGTCCCCTAGTAACTGACTCTTCCACCCTGGGAAAAATCTTCTGACTATCCACTTTTTCCATGCCGCTCATAACTTTGTAAACCTCTATCATGTCGCCCCTCCACCTCTGTCGTTCCAGTGAAAACAATCCGAGTTTTTCCAACCTCTCCTCATAGCTCGTGCCCTCCAGACCAGGCAACATCCTGGTAAACCTCCTCTGTACCCTCTCCAAAGCCTCCACGTCCTTCTGATAGTGTGGCGACCAGAATTGCACACAAAATTTTAAGTGTGGCCTAACTAAGGTTCCGCACAGCTGCAACATGACTTACCAATTTTTATACTCTATGCCCCGACCAATGAAGGCAAGCATGCCGTTTGCCCTCTTGACGACCGTATCCACCTGCGTTGCCACTTTCAGTGATCTGTGGACCTGTACGCCCAGATCTCTCTGCCTGTCAATACTCCTAAGGGTTCTGCCATTTACTGTATACCTCCCAACTGCATTAGACCTTCCAAAATGCATTACCTCACATTTGTCCGGATTAAACTCCATCTGCCATTTCTCCACCCAAGTCTCCAACCGATCTATATCCTCCTGTATCGTCTGACAATACTCATCACTGTCCGCAACTCCACCAACCTTTGTGTCGTCCGCAAACTTACTAATCAGACCAGCTACATTTTCCTCCAAATCATTTATATATACTACAAACAGCAAAGGTCCCAGCACTGATCCCTGCGGAACACCACTAGTCACATCCCTCCATTCAGAAAAACACCCATCCACTGTTACCCTCTGTCTTCTATGACTGAGCCAGTTCTGTATCCATCTTAATAAAAGCAAAATACTGCGGATGCTGGAATTCTGAAACAAAAACAAGAAATGCTGGATTCACTCAGCAGGTCTGGCAGCATCTGTGGAAAGAGAAGCAGAGTTAACGTTTCGGGTCAGTGACCCTTCTTCAGAAGAAGGGTCACTGACCCGAAACGTTAACTCTGCTTCTCTTTCCACAGATGCTGCCAGACCTGCTGAGTGAATCCAGCATTTCTTGTTTTTGTTTCTGTATCCATCTTGCCAGCTCACCTTGATACTCGCCTTGGTCCCTCTGGTTCCTTGATACTCACCTTGGTCGCTCTGGTTCTATGATACCCACCTTGGTCCCTCTAGTTCCTTGAAGCTCACCTTGGTTCCTCTGGTTCTATAATAGCCGCCTTGGTCCCTCTAGTTCCTTGATACCCGCCTTTGTTCCTCTGGTTCTATAATACCCGCCTTGTTCCCTCTGGTTCCTTGATACTCGCCTTGGCCCCTCTGGTTCCTTGATACTCACCTTGGTCGCTCTGGTTCTATGATACCTACCTTGGTCCCTCTAGTTCCTTGATACTCACCTTGGTCCCTCTAGTTCTATAATACCCGCCTTAGTCCCTGTAAAGCCTTGATACCCGCCTTTGTTCCTCTGGTTCTATAATACCCGCCTTGTTCCCTCTGGTTCCTTGATACCTGCCTTGGTCCCTCTCGTTCCTTGATACTCACCATGGTTCCTCTGGTTCTGTAATAGACGCCTTGGTCCCTCTAGTTCCTAGATTCCTGCCTGGGTCCCTCTAGTTCCTTGAAACCCACCTAGGTTCCTCTTGTTCTCTAATACCCGCCTTAGTCCCTCTAGAGCCTTGATACCCGCCTTGGTTCCTCTGGTTCTATAATACCCGCCTTGGTTGCTCTGGTTCTATCATACCCGCCTTGGTCCCTCTTCTATAATACCCGCCTTAGTCCCTCTAGAGCCTCGATACCTGCCGTGGTCCCTCTGGTTCTATAATACCCACCTTTGTCTCTCTGGGTCTATAACAGCCGCCTTGGCCCCTCTGGTTCTTTGATACACACCTTGGTCGCTCTGGTTCTATTATACCTGCCTTGGTCCCCCTTGTTCTATAATATCCGTGTTGGTCCCTCAGGTTCCTTGATACCTGCCTTGGTCTCTCTGGTTCCTTCATACCTGCCTTGTTTCCTCTGGTTCTATAATACCCAATATTGTTCCTCTGGTTCTAAAACAACCGCCTTCATTCCTCTGGTTCCTTCATACTCACTGTGGGCCCTCTGGATCTATAATACCCGCCTTGGTTCCTCTGATTCCTTGGTACCCATCTTGGTTCCTCTGGTTCTGGATAGCTGCCGTGGTCTCTCGGGTTCTATAATACCCGCCTTGCTCCTCTGGTCCCATCATATCCACCTTGGTCCCCCTTGTTCTATAATACCCGTGTTGGTCCCTCAGGTTCCTTGATACCTGCCTTGGTCCTCTCATGGTTCCTTGATACCTGCCTTGGTTCCTCTGGTTCCTTGATACCCGCCGTGGTTCCTCTAGTTCTATAATACCCGCCTGGTCCCTCTGGTTATATAATACCCGCCTGGTCCCTCTGGTTCTATAATACCCGCTTTGGTTCCTCTGGTTCCATTATAACCCCTTTGGTCCCTCTAGTTCCTCGATACCCGTCTTGTTTCCTTTGGTTCCTTGAAAGCCATCTTGGTCCCTTTGGTTCTGCCTTATTTCCTCTAGTTCCTTGATACCCGCCTTTGTCCCTCTGGTTCCTTGATACCTACCTTGATCCCTCTGGCTCTGTAATTCCTGCCTTGGTCCCTATGGTCCCTTGACACTTGCCTTGGTCACTCTGGTTCCTTGAGAATCGCCTTGGTTCCTCTGGTTCCCTGATACCTGTCTTGGTTCCTCTGGTTCGATAACAACTGCCTTGGTCTCTCTGGTTCCTTCATACCTGCCTTGATCCCTCTGGTTCCTTGATACCCACCTTGGTCCCTCTGGTTCCTTGATACCCACCTTGGTCCCTCTGGTTCATTGATACCCGCCTTGGTTCCCACTGGTTCTATAATAATTGCCTTGGTCCCTCTAGTTCCTTGATAGCCACCTTGGTTGCTCTGGTTGTATAATACCCGCTTTGTCCCACTGGTTCCAAAATACCCGACTTGGTTCCTCTTGTTCTATAATAACGCTATTGTTCCTCTGGTTCCTTGATACCCGTCTGGGTCCCACTGGTTCAATAATAATTGCCTTGGTCCCTCTAGTTCATTGATAACCACCTTGGTTGCTCTTGTTCTATAATACGCTTGTTGGTCCAGCTGGTTCGAAAATGACCATCTTGTTTCCTCTGTTTCTTAATACCCACCTTGGTCCCTCTGGATCTAAAATACCCACCTTGGTCCCTCGGGTTACTTGCTCCCCACCATGGACCCTCAGGTTCTCTAATGCCCGCCTTTGTTCCTCTAGTTCCATTATAACCCCCTTGGTCCCTTTAGTTCCTCGATACCCGTCTTGTTTCCTCTCGTTCCTTGAAAGCCGTCTTGGTCCCTCTGGTTCTGTAATACCTGCCTTAATTCCTCTAGTTCCTTAATACCCGCCTTTGTCCCTCTGGTTCCTTGATACCTACCTTGATCCCTCTGGCTCTATAATACCCACCTTGTTCCCTATGGTCCCTTCACACTTGCCTTGGTCCCTCTGAGTCCCTGATACCCACCTTGATCCCTCTGATTATAAAATACCCGCCTTGGGCCCTCTGGTTCTATAACAACTGCCTTGGTCCCTTTGGTTCCTTGATACCTGGCTTAGGTCCTCTAGTTCTTTAATACCCGCCTTTGTCTCTCTGGTTCTATAACAACTGCCTTGGTCCCTCTGGTTCCTTGAAACCCTCTGGTACTATAATACCCACCTTGGTTTCTTTGGTTCCTTGATACCCTGCTTGGTTCCTCTAGTTCTATAATACCCGCCTTGGTTCCTTTGGTTCCTTGATACCCGCCTTAGTTCCTCTAGTTCTATAATACCCGCCTTGGTTCCTTTGGTTCCTTGATACCCGCCTTGGTTCCTCTAGTTCTATAATACCCGCCTTGGTTCCTTTGGTTCCTTGATACCCGCCTTGGTTCCTCTAGTTCTATAATACCCACCTTGGTTCCTTTGGTTCCTTGATACCCGCCTTGGTTCCTCTAGTTCTATAATACCCGCCTTGGTCCCTCTAGTGCATTGATACCCGCCTTGGTCCCTCTAGTTCCTTGATACCCGCCTTGGTTCCTCTAGTTCCTGATACCCTCCTTAGTTCCTCTGGTTCCTTAATACCCACCTTGGTCTCTCTGGTTCTATAATACCTGCGTTGGTTCTTCTGGTTCCTTGATACCCACCTTGGTCCCTCTGGTTCTAAAATACCCACCATGCCCGCTGGTTCTATAATACCCAACTTGGTTCCTCTTGGTCTATAATAACCGTTATTGTTCCTCTGGTTCTTGATACCTGCCTGGGTCCCACTGGTTCAATAATAGTTGCCTTGGTCCCTCTACTTCATTGATAACCACCTTGGTTGCTCTGGTTCTCTAATACCTATGTTGGTCCCACTGATTCTATAATAACCACCTTGTTTTCTCTGTTTTGATAATACGCGCCTTGGTTCCTCTGGAACCATCATATCCGTCTTGGTCCCTCTGGTTCTATACTGGTTCTATAATACCCACGTTAGTTCTTCTGGTTTCTTGATACCTGCCTTGTGCCCCCTGGTTCTATAATACCCACGTTGGTCAATCTGGTTCTATAATACCCGCGTTGGTTCTTCTGGTTCCTTGATACCCACCTTGGTCCCTCTGGTTCTTTAATACCCATCTTGGTTATCTGGTTTTATAAAACCCACCAAGGACTCTCATTCTATAATACTCACTTTGGCTCCTCTGGTTCCTTGATTGCCTGCCATAGTCCCTCTGGTTCTTTGATACCCACCATGCTCCCTCTGGTTCCTTAATAGCCACCTTGGTTCCTCTGGTTCTATAATACCCGCCTTGTTCCGCTGGTTCCAAAATACCCAACTTGGTTCCTCTTGCTCTATAATAACCGCTATTGTTCCTCTGGTTACTTGATACCCGCCTGGGTCCCACTGGTTCAATAATAATTGCCTTGGTCCCTCTAGTTTATTGCTAAGCACCTTGGTTGCTCTGGTTCGATAATACCCCTGTTAGTCCCGCTGGTTTTATAATAACCATCTTGTTTCTTCTGGTTCCTTAATACCTGCCTTGGTCCCTCTGGTTCCTTGATACCCACCTTGGTCCCTCTGGATCTAAACTACCCACCTTGGTCCCTCGGGTTACTTGTTACCCACCTTGGACCTTCAGGTTCTGTAATGCCGCCTTTGTTCCTCTGGTTTAATTATACTCCTCTTGGTCCCTCTAGTACCTGCCTTGTTTCCTCTGGTTCCTTGATAGCCATCTTGGTCCCTCAGGTTCTATAATATCCCTCCTGGTTCTTCTGGTTCCTTGATAGCCACCTAGGTACCTCTTGTTCTATAATACCCACCTTGCTTCCTCTAGTTCCTTGATAGCCTGCCTTAGTCCCTCTGGTTCTGTAATACCTGCATTATTTCCTCTAGTTCCTGGATACCCGCCTTGATCCCACTGGTTCTATAATACCCGCATTGGTTCCTCTGGTTCCTTGATACCTCCCTTGGACCCTCTGGTTCCTTGATAACTGTCTTGGTCCTTCTGGTTCTGTAATATCCACCTTGGTCCCTCTGGATTCTTGATACCTACCTTGGTCCCTCTGGTTCCTTGATCCCCACCTTGGTCCCTCTGGTTCTATAATACCCACCTTGGACCCTCTGGATTCTTGATACCCACCTTGGTCCCTCTGGTTCTATAATACCCACCTTGGTCCCTCTGGATTCGTGATACCCACCTTGTTCCCACTGGTTCCTTGATACCCACCTTGGTCACTCTTGTTCGATAATACCCACCTTGGTCCCTCTGGTTCTATAATACCCACCTTGGTCCCTCTGGTTCCTTGATACCCACCTTGTTCCCACTGGTTCCTTGATACCCACCTTGGTCACTCTGGTTCTATAATACCTACCTTGGTCCCTCTGGTTCTATAATACCCACCTTGGTCCCTCTGGTTCCTTGATACCCACCTTGGTCACTCTGGTTCCTTGATACCCATCTTGGTCACACTGGTTCTAAAATACCCACCTTGTCCCACTGGTTCTATAATACTCAACTTGGTCCCTCTGGATCCTTGATACCCACCTTGGTCCTTCTGGATTCCTTGATACCCACCTTGGTCCCACTGGTTCTATAATACCTGCCTTGGTTCCTCTGGTTTCTTGATACCCACCTTGGTCCCTCTGGTTCTATAATACCCACCTTGGCCCCTCTGGTTCCTTGATACCCACTTGGTCCCACTGGTTCTATAATACCTGCCTTGGTCCCTCTGGTTTCTTGATACCCACCTTGGTCCCACTGGTTCTATAACACCTGCCTTGGTCCCTCTGGTTTCTTTATATCCACCTTGGTCCCTCTGGATTCTTAGATACCCACCTTGGTCTCTCTGGTTTCTTTATATCCACCTTGGTCCCACTGGTTCTATAACACCTGCCTTGGTCCCTCTGGTTTCTTTATATCCACCTTGGTCCCTCTGGATTCTTAGATACCCACCTTGGTCCCTCTGGTTCCTTGATACCCACCTTTGTCCCACTGGTTCTATAATACCCACCTTGGTCCCTCTGGTTTCTTGATACCCACCTTGGTCACTTTGGTTCTATAATACCCACCTTGGTCCCTCTGGTTCCTTGATACCCACCTTGGTCCCTCTGGTTCTATAATAACTGCCTTGGTCGCTCTGGTTTCTTTATATCCACCTTGGTCCCTCTGGTTCCTTGATATCCACCTTGGTCCCACTGGTTCTATAATACCCACCTTAGTCCCTCTGGTTCCTTGATACCCACCTTGGTCCCACTGGTTCTTTGATAGCCACCTTGGTACCTCTGGTTCCTTGATACCCACCTTGGTCCCTCTGGATCTAAACTACCCACCTTGGTCCCTCGGGTTACTTGTTACCCACCTTGGACCTTCAGGTTCTGTAATGCCCGCCTTTGTTCCTCTGGTTCAATTATACTCCTCTTGGTCCCTCTAGTACCTGCCTTGTTTCCTTTGGTTCCTTGATAGCCATCTTGGTCCCTCAGGTTCTATAATACCCACCTTGGACCCTCTGGATTCTTGATACCCACCTTGGTCCCTCTGGTTCTATAATACCCACCTTGGTCCCTCTGGATTCGTGATACCCACCTTGTTCCCGCTGGTTCCTTGATACCCACCTTGGTCACTCTGGTTCTATAATACCCACCTTGGTCCCTCTGGTTCTATAATACCCACCTTGGTCCCTCTGGTTCCTTGATACCCACCTTGGTCACTCTGGTTCCTTGATACCCACCTTGGTCACACTGGTTCCAAAATACCCACCTTGTCCCACTGGTTCTATAATACTCAACTTGGTCCCTCTGGATCCTTGATACCCACCTTGGTCCTTCTGGATTCCTTGATACCCACCTTGGTCCCACTGGTTCTATAATACCTGCCTTGGTCCCTCTGGTTTCTTGATACCCACCTTGGTCCCTCTGGTTCTATAATACCCACCTTGGCCCCTCTGGTTCCTTGATAACCACTTGGTCCCACTGGTTCTATAATACCTGCCTTGGTCCCTCTGGTTTCTTGATACCCACCTTGGTCCCACTGGTTCTATAATACCTGCCTTGATCCCTCTGGTTTCTTTATATCCACCTTAGTCCCTCTGGATTCTTAGATACCCACCTTGGTCTCTCTGGTTCCTTGATACCCACCTTGGTCCCTCTGGTTCCTTGATACCCACCTTGGTCCCTCTGGTTCTATAATAACTGCCTTGGTCGCTCTGGTTTCTTTATACCCACCTTGGTCCCTCTGGTTCCTTGATACCCACCTTGGTCCCACTGGTTCCTTGATACCCACCTTGGTCCCTCTGGTTTCTTGCTCCCACCTTGGTCACTTTGGTTCTATAATACCCACCTTGGTCCCTCTGGTTCCTTGATACCCACCTTAGTCCCTCTGGATCTAAACTACCCACCTTGGTCCCTCGGGTTACTTGGTACCCACCTTGGACCTTCAGGTTCTGTAATGCCCGCCTTTGTTCCTCTGGTTCAATTATACTCCGCTTGGTCCCTCTAGTACCTGCCTTGCTTCCTCTGGTTCCTTGATAGCCATCTTGGTCCCTCAGGTTCTATAATATCCCTCCTGGTTCTTCTGGTTCCTTGATAGCCACCTAGGTACCTCTTGTTCTATAATACCCACCTTGCTTCCTCTAGTTCCTTGATAGCCTGCCTTAGTCCCTCTGGTTCTGTAATACCTGCATTATTTCCTCTAGTTCCTGAATACCCGCCTTGATCCCACTGGTTCTATAATACCCGCATTGGTCCCTCTGGTTCCTTGATACCTCCCTTGGACCCTCTCATTCCTTGATAACTGTCTTGGTTCCTCTGGTTCCTTGATACCTGCCTTGGTCCTTCTGGTTCTGTAATATCCACCTTGGTCCCTCTGGATTCTTGATACCTACCTTGGTCCCTCTGGTTCCTTGATCCCCACCTTGGTCCCTCTGGTTCTATAATACCCACCTTGGACCCTCTGGATTCTTTATATCCACCTTAGTCCCTCTGGATTCTTAGATACCCACCTTGGTCCCTCTGGTTCCTTGATACCCACCTTGGTCCCTCTGGTTCCTTGATACCCACCTTGGTCCCTCTGGTTCTATAATAACTGCCTTGGTCACTCTGGTTTCTTTATATCCACCTTGGTCCCTCTGGTTCCTTGATACCCACCTTTGTCCCACTGGTTCTATAATACCCACCTTGGTCCCTCTGGTTCCTTGATACCCACCTTGGTCCCACTGGTTCCTTGATACCCACCTTGGTCCCTCTGGTTTCTTGATACCCACCTTGGTCCCTCTGGTTTCTTGATACCCACCTTGGTCCCTCTGGTTTCTTGATACCCACCTTGGTCACTTTGGTTCTATAATACCCACCTTGGTCCCTCTGGTTCCTTGATACCCACCTTGGTCCCACTGGTTCCTTGATACCCACCTTGGTCCCTCTGGTTTCTTGATACCCACCTTGGTCCCTCTGGTTTCTTGATACCCACCTTGGTCCCTCTGGTTTCTTGATACCCACCTTGGTCACTTTGGTTCTATAATACCCACCTTGGTCCCTCTGGTTTCTTGATACCCACCTTGGTCCCTCTGGTTTCTTGATACCCACCTTGGTCACTTTGGTTCTATAATACCCACCTTGGTCCCTCTGGTTCCTTAATACCCACCTTGGTCCCTCTGGATCTAAACTACCCACCTTGGTCCCTCGGGTTACTTGTTACCCACCTTGGACCTTCAGGTTCTGAAATGCCCGCCTTTGTTCCTCTGGTTCAATTATACTCCTCTTGGTCCCTCTAGTACCTGCCTTGTTTCCTCTGGTTCCTTGATAGCCATCTTGGTCCCTCAGGTTCTATAATATCCCTCCTGGTTCTTCTGGTTCCTTGATAGCCACCTAGGTACCTCTTGTTCTATAATACCCACCTTGCTTCCTCTAGTTCCTTGATAGCCTGCCTTAGTCCCTCTGGTTCTGTAATACCTGCATTATTTCCTCTAGTTCCTGGATACCCGCCTTGATCCCACTGGTTCTATAATACCCGCATTGGTCCCTCTGGTTCCTTGATACCTCCCTTGGACCCTCTCATTCCTTGATAACTGTCTTGGTTCCTCTGGTTCCTTGATACCTGCCTTGGTCCTTCTGGTTCTGTAATATCCACCTTGGTCCCTCTGGATTCTTGATACCTACCTTGGTCCCTCTGGTTCCTTGATCCCCACCTTGGTCCCTCTGGTTCTATAATACCCACCTTGGACCCTCTGGATTCTTGATACCCACCTTGGTCCCTCTGGTTCTATAATACCCACCTTGGTCCCTCTGGATTCGTGATACCCACCTTGTTCCCACTGGTTCCTTGATACCCACCTTGGTCACTCTTGTTCTATAATACCCACCTTGGTCCCTCTGGTTTTATAATACCCTCCTTGGTCCCTCTGGTTCCTTGATACCCACCTTGTTCCCACTGGTTCCTTGATACCCACCTTGGTCACTCTGGTTCTATAATACCCACCTTGGTCCCTCTGGTTCTATAATACCCACCTTGGTCCCTCTGGTTCCTTGATACCCACCTTGGTCACTCTGGTTCCTTGATACCCACCTTGGTCACACTGGTTCTAAAATACCCACCTTGTCCCACTGGTTCTATAATACTCAACTTGGTCCCTCTGGACCCTTGATACCCACCTTGGTCCTTCTGGATTCCTTGATACCCACCTTGGTCACACTGGTTCTATAATACCTGCCTTGGTTCCTCTGGTTTCTTGATACCCACCTTGGTCCCTCTGGTTCTATAATACCCACCTTGGCCCCTCTGGTTCCTTGATACCCACTTGGTCCCACTGGTTCTATAATACCTGCCTTGGTCCCTCTGGTTTCTTGATACCCACCTTGGTCCCACTGGTTCTATAACACCTGCCTTGGTCCCTCTGGTTTCTTTATGTCCACCTTGGTCCCTCTGGATTCTTAGATACCCACCTTGGTCCCTCTGGTTCCTTGATACCCACCTTTGTCCCACTGGTTCTATAATACCCACCTTGGTCCCTCTGGTTCCTTGATACCCACCTTGGTCCCACTGGTTCCTTGATACCCACCTTGGTCCCTCTGGTTTCTTGATACCCACCTTGGTCACTTTGGTTCTATAATACCCACCTTGATCCCTCTGGTTCCTTGATACCCACCTTGGTCCCTCTGGTTCTATAATAACTGCCTTGGTCGCTCTGGTTTCTTTATATCCACCTTGGTCCCTCTGGTCCTTGATACCCACCTTTGTCCCACTGGTTCTATAATACCCACCTTAGTCCCTCTGGTTCCTTGATACCCACCTTGGTCCCACTGGTTCCTTGATACCCACCTTGGTCCCTCTGGTTCCTTGATACCCACCTTTGTCCCACTGGTTCTATAATACCCACCTTAGTCCCTCTGGTTCCTTGATACCCACCTTGGTCCCACTGGTTCCTTGATACCCACCTTGGTCCCTCTGGTTTCTTGATACCCACCTTGGTCACTTTGGTTCTATAATACCCACCTTGGTCCCTCTGGTTCCTTAATACCCACCTTGGTCCCTCTGGATCTAAACTACCCACCTTGGTCCCTCGGGTTACTTGTTAACCACCTTGGACCTTCAGGTTCTGTAATGCCCGCCTTTGTTCCTCTGGTTCAATTATACTCCTCTTGGTCCCTCTAGTACCTGCCTTGTTTCCTTTGGTTCCTTGATAGCCATCTTGGTCCCTCAGGTTCTATAATATCCCTCCTGGTTCTTCTGGTTCCTTGATAGCCACCTAGGTACCTCTTGTTCTATAATACCCACCTTGCTTCCTCTAGTTCCTTGATAGCCTGCCTTAGTCCCTCTGGTTCTGTAATACCTGCATTATTTCCTCTAGTTCCTGGATACCCGCCTTGATCCCACTGGTTCTATAATACCCGCATTGGTCCCTTTGGTTCCTTGATACCTCCCTTGGACCCTCTCATTCCTTGATAACTGTCTTGGTTCCTCTGGTTCCTTGATACCTGCCTTGGTCCTTCTGGTTCTGTAATATCCACCTTGGTCCCTCTGGATTCTTGATACCTACCTTGGTCCCTCTGGTTCCTTGATCCCCACCTTGGTCCCTCTGGTTCTATAATACCCACCTTGGACCCTCTGGATTCTTGATACCCACCTTGGTCCCTCTGGTTCTATAATACCCACCTTGGTCCCTCTGGATTCGTGATACCCACCTTGTTCCCGCTGGTTCCTTGATACCCACCTTGGTCACTCTGGTTCTATAATACCCACCTTGGTCCCTCTGGTTCTCTAATACCCACCTTGGTCCCTCTGGTTCCTTGATACCCACCTTGGTCACTCTGGTTCTATAATACCCACCTTGGTCCCTCTGGTTCTATAATACCCACCTTGGTCCCTCTGGTTCCTTGATACCCACCTTGGTCCCCTGGTTCTATAATACCCGCCTTGTGCCCCATGTTTCTATAATACCCACCTTGGGCCCTCTGGTTCTATAATACCCGCGTTGGTTCTTCTGGTTCCTTGATACCCATGTTGGTCCCACTTGTTCTATAATATCCGCCTTGGTCCCTCTGATTTCTTGTTAGCCTAAAAAGTAGACAGTTAGCTAGTTATGTTCTGTCCACAAAAAGCAGGACAAATCCAATCCAGCCATTTACCGCCCCATCAGTCTATCCTCACTCTTCAGAAATGTGATGGAAAGGGTCATCGATAGTTCTATCAAGCAGCACGAACACAGCTATGATTTGCTCTGTTTGTATTCCACCAGGGTCACTCCACTCCTGACCTCAATACAGCCTTGGTCCAATAATGGACAAAGGAGATGAATTTCAATGTTGATGTGAGAGTGACTGCGCTTAATATAATGCAGCATTTGAGCAAGTGTGGCATCAAGGACCCTGAATAAAACTGAAGCCAATGGGAATCGGGGGAGAATTCTCCATTAATTGGAGTCCTACCTCGTACAAAGGAAAATGGTTTTGTTTGTTGGGGGCAATCATCTCAGCCTCAGGTCATTGCTGGAGGAGATCTTCAGGGCGGTGTCCTAGGCCCAATCATCTTAAGCTGCTTCATCGATGACCTGGACAAATTCAGGTTTGGGCTAATAATTGGCAAGTAACATTCGTACCACACAAGTGCCAGCAAAAGATGATCCCCAACTAGCGAGAATCTGACCATCTGTACTTGACATCCAATGGCATTACCATCGCTGAATCCCCCAACATCAACATCCAGGAGGTTACCATTGGCCAGAAACTGAACTGGACCAGCCACATAAATACTGCGGCTACAAGAACAAGTCAGAGGCTGAGAATTCTGAGGTGAGTAAACCACATCCTGACTCCCCAGTGCCTGTCTGCCATCTGCAAGGCACAAGTTAGGAGTGTGGTTTTGTGAAGGGGAGGTCGTGTCTTCCTAATTTGATTAAGTTTTTTGAGGAAAAGACGAAGATGATTGATGAAGGAAGGGCAGTGGATGTTATCGAAATGGACTTTAGTAAAGCCTTTGACAAGGTCCCACATGGCAGACTGGTACAAAAGGTGAAGTCACATGGGATCAGAGGTGAACTGGCAAGATGGATACAGAACTGGCTCAGTCATAGAAGACAGAGGGTAGCAGTGGATGGGTGTTTTTCTGAATGGAGGAATGTGACTAGTGGTGCTCCACAGGGATCAGTGCTGGGACCTTTGCTGTTAGTAGTATATATAAATGATTTGGAGGAAAATGTAGCTGGTCTGATTAGTAAGTTTGCGGATGACACAAAGGTTGGTGGAGTTGCGGACAGTGATGAGGATTGTCAGAGGATACAGCAGGATATAGATCGGTTGGAGACTTGGGCGGAGAAATGGCAGATGGAGTTTAATCCGGACAAAGGTGAGGTAATGCATTTTGGAAGGTCTAATGCAGGTGGGAGGTATACAGTAAATGGCAGAACCCTTAGGAGTATTGACAGGCAGAGAGATCTGGGCGTACAGGTCCACAGGTCACTGAAAGTGGCAACGCAGGTGGATAAGGTAGTCAAGAAGGCATACGGCATGCTTGCCTTCATCGGTCGGGGCATAGAGTATAAAAATTGGCAAGTCATGTTGATGCCATACAGAACCTTAGTTAGGCCACACTTAGAATATTGCGTGCAATTCTGGTCGCCACACTACCAGAAGGACGTGGAGGCTTTGGAAAGGGTACAGAAGAGGTTTACCAGAATGTTGCCTGGTCTGGAGAGCATTAGCTATGAGGAGAGGTTGGAAAAACTCGGATTGTTTTCACTGGAACGACAGAGGTGGAGGGGCGACATGATAGAGGTTTACAAAGTTATGAGCGGCATGGACAGAGTGGATAGTCAGAAGATTTTTCCCAGGGTGGAAGAGTCAGTTACTAGGGGACATAGGTTTAAGGTGCGAGGAGCAAAGTTTAGAGGGTATGTGCGAGGCAAGTTCTTTACACAGAGGGTGGTGAGTGCCTGGAACTTGCTGCCAGGGGAGGTGGTGGAAGCAGATACGATAGCGACGTTTAAGAGGCATCTTGACAAATACATGAATAGGAAGGGAATAGAGGGATACGGACCCCGGAAGTGCAGAAGGTGTTAGTTTAGGCAGGCATCAAGATCGGCGCAGACTTGGAGGGCCGAATGGCCTGTTCTTGTGCTGTACTGTTCTTTGTTCTTTGTTCTTTGTGATGGAATACTCTCCACTTGCCTGAATGAGTGCCGCTTCAACAACATTCAAGGGCTCAACACCATCCAAGACAAAGCAGCCCTCTTCATTGGCACCCCATCTACCACCTTCAACTCCTTTCACCACCGATGCTGAGGAGCAACAGTGTGTACCGTATACTAGACACTCTGCAAGAACTCACCAAGGCTCCTTAGACAGCACCTTCCAAACCTGTGACCTCTACAACCTAGAAGGACAAGGGCAAAACATGCATGAGAACAACACCACCTGCAAGATCCCCTCCAAACCACACACCATCCTGACTTGGAACTATATCATCGTTCCTTCACTGTCATTGGATCAAAAACCGAGAACTCCATTCCTAACCGCACTGAGGGTGTACCCCTTCCTAACAGCACTCTGGGTGTCCCCCTTCCTAGCAGCACTGTGGGTGTACCCCTTCCTAACCGCACTGAGGGTGTACCGCATCCTAACAACACTGTGGGTGTACCCCTTCCTAACAGTACTGAGGATGTACGCCTTACTAACAGCACTGTGGGTGTACCCCTTCCGTACAGTACTGAGAGTGAACCCCTTCCTAACAGTACTGAGGATGTACCCCTTCCTAACAGAACTGTGGGTGTACCCCTCCCTAACAGCACTGAGGGTGTACCCCTTCCAAACCACTCTGAGGGTGTAACCCTTCCTAACAACACTGCTGGTGTACCCCTTCCTAACAGCACTGAGGGTGAACGCCTTCCTAACAGCACTGTGGGTGTACCCCTTCCTAACAGCACTGTGGGTGTACCCCTTCCTAACAGCACTGAGGGTGTACCCCTTCCTAACAGCACTGTGGGTGTACCCCTTCCTAACAGCACTGAGGGTGAACGCCTTCCTAACAGCACTGTGGTTGTACCCCTTCCTAACAGCACTGAGGGTGTACCCCTTCCTATCAGCACTGTGGGTGTACCCTTTCCTAACAGCACTGAGGGTGAACGCCTTCCTAACAGCACGGTGGGTGTATCCCTTCCTAACAGTACTGATGGTGCACCCCTTCCTAACAGCACTGTGGGTGCACCCGTTCCTAACAGCACTGAGGGTGTACCCCTTCCTATCAGCACTGTGGGTGTACCCTTTCCTAACAGCACTGAGGGTGAACGCCTTCCTAACAGCACGGTGGGTGTATCCCTTCCTAACAGCACTGTGGGTGCACCCGTTCCTAACAGCACTGAGGGTGAACGCCTTCCTAACAGCACGGTGGGTGTATCCCTTCCTTACAGTACTGTGGGTGCACCACTTCCTAACAGCACTGTGGGTCTACACCTTCCTAACAGCATTGTGGGTCTACACCTTCCTAAGCACTGTGGGTGCACCCCTTCCTAACAGCACTGTGGGTGCACCCGTTCCTAACAGCACTGTGGGTGTACGCCTTCCGAGCAGCACTGTGGGTGTACGCCTTCCTAACATCACTGTGGGTGTACCCCTACCTATAAGCACTGAGGGTGTACCCCTTCCTAACAGCACTGTGGGTGTACCCCGACCTATAAGCACTGAGGGTGTACCCCTTACTAACAGCACTGAGGGTGCACACCTTCCGAACTGCACTGAGGGTGTACCCCTTCCTAACAGCACTGTGGGTGTACCCCGACCTATAAGCACTGAGGGTGTACCCCTTCCTAACAGCACTGTGGGTGTACGCCTTCCGAGCAGCACTGTGGGTGTACGCCTTCCTAACATCACTGTGGGTGTACCCCTACCTATAAGCACTGAGGGTGTACCCCTTCCTAACAGCACTGTGGGTGTACCCCGACCTATAAGCACTGAGGGTGTACCCCTTACTAACAGCACTGAGGGTGCACACCTTCCGAACTGCACTGAGGGTGTACCCCTTCCTAACAGCACTGTGGGTGTACGCCTTCCTAACAGCACTGTGGGTGTACGCCTTCCGAGCAGCACTGTGGTTGTACGCCTTCCTAACAGCACTGTGGGTGTACCCCTTCCTAACAGCACTGCTGGTGTACCCCTTCCTAGCAGCACTGTGGGTGTACGCCTTCCTAACAGCACTGTGGGTGTACCCCTTCCTAACAGCACTGTGGGTGTACCCCTTCCTAACAGCACTGAGGGTGTATGCCTTCCTAGCAGCACTGTGGGTGTACCCCTTCCTAACAGCACTGAGGGTGTACCCCTTTTTAACAGCACTGTGGGTCTACCCCTTACTAACAGCACTGTGGGTGTACCGCTTCCTAACAGCACTGTGGGTGTACCCCTTCCTAACAGCACTGTGGGTCTACCCCTTACTAACAGCACTGTGGGTGTACCGCTTCCTAACAGCACTCTGGGTGTCCCTCTTCCTAACAGCACTGTGGGTGTACCCCTTCCTAACAGCACTGTGGGTGTACCCCTTCCTAACAGCACTGAGGGTGTACCCCTTACGAACAGCACTGAGGGTGTACCTCTTATTAACAGCACTGAGGGTGTACACCTTCCTAACAACACTGAGGGTCTACCCCTTCCTAACAGCACTGTGGGTGTACCCCTTCCTAACAGCACTGAGGGTGTACCCCTTACGAACAGCACTGAGGGTGTACCTCTTATTAACAGCACTGAGGGTGTACACCTTCCTAACAACACTGAGGGTCTACCCCTTCCTAACAGCACTGAGGGTGTACACCTTCCTAACAACACTGAGGGTCTACCCCTTACTAACAGCACTGTGGGTGTACCGCTTCCTAACAGCACTCTGGGTGTCCCTCTTCCTAACAGCACTGTGGGTGTACCCCTTCCTAACAGCACTGTGGGTGTACCCCTTCCTAACAGCACTGAGGGTGTACCCCTTACGAACAGCACTGAGGGTGTACCTCTTATTAACAGCACTGAGGGTCTACCCCTTCCCAACAGCACTGTGGGTGTACCCCTTCCTAACAGCACTGAGGGTGTACCCCTTACGAACAGCACTGAGGGTCTACCCCTTCCCAACAGCACTGTGGGTGTACCCCTTCCTAACAGCACTGAGGGTGTACCCCTTACGAACAGCACTGAGGGTGTACCCCTTCCTAACAGCACTGTGGGTGTACCCCTTCCTAACAGCACTGTGAGTATACCCCTTCCTAACAGCACTGAGGGTGCACCCCTTCCTAACAGCACTGTGGGTGTACCCCTTCCTAACAGCACTGTGGGTGTACCCCTTCCTAACAGCACTGAGGGTGCACCCCTTCCTTACAGCACTGAAGGTGTACCCCTTCCTAACAGCACTGTGGGTGCACCCCTTCCTAACAGCACTGTGGGTGTACCCCTTCCTTACAGCACTGAAGGTGTACCCCTTCCTAACAGCACTGAGAGTGTACCCCTTCCTAACAGCACTGAGGGTGTCCGCCTTACTAACATCACTGTGGGTGTATGCCTTCCTAACAGCACTGTGGGTGTACCCCTTCCTAACAGCACTGAGGGTGTCCGCCTTACTAACATCACTGTGGGTGTATGCCTTCCTAACAGCACTGTGAGTATACCCCTTACTAACAGCACTGTGAGTATACCCCTTCCTCACAGCACTGTGGGTCTACCCCTTACTAACAGCACTGAGGGTGTACCCCTTCCTAACAGCACTGTGAGTATACCCCTTCCTAACAGCACTGTGGGTGTACCCCTTCCTAACAGCACTGTGAGTATACCCCTTCCTAACAGCACTGTGGGTCTACCCCTTCCTAACAGCACTGTGGGTGTACCCCTTCCGTACAGTACTGAGAGTGTACCCCTTCCTAACAGTACTGAGGATGTACCCCTTCCTAACAGCACTGTGGGTGTACCCCTTACTAACAGCACTGAGGGTGTACCCCTTCCTAACAGCACTGTGAGTATACCCCTTCCTAACAGCACTGTGGGTGTACCCCTTCCTAACAGCACTGTGAGTATACCCCTTCCTAACAGCACTGTGGGTCTACCCCTTCCTAACAGCACTGTGGGTGTACCCCTTCCGTACAGTACTGAGAGTGTACCCCTTCCTAACAGTACTGAGGATGTACCCCTTCCTAACAGCACTGAGGGTGTACCCCTTCCAAACCACTCTGAGGGTGTAACCCTTCCTAACAACACTGTGGGTGTACCCCTTACTAACAGCACTGAGAGTGTAACCCTTCCTAACAGCACTGTGGGTGTACCCCTTCCAAACAGCACTGTGGGTGTATCCCTTCCTAACAGCACTGAGGGTGAACGCCTTCCTAACAGCACGGTGGGTGTATCCCTTCCTAACAGTACTGATGGTGCACCCCTTCCTAACAGCACTGTGGGTGTATCCCTTCCTAACAGCACTCTGGGTCTACCCCTTACTAACAGCACTGAGGGTGTACCCCTTCCTAACAGCACTGTGGGTGTCCCCCTTCCTAACAGTACTGAGTCTGCACCCCTTCCTAACAGCACTGTGGGTGTACCCCTTACTAACAGCACTGAGGGTGTACCCCTTCCTAACAGCACTGAGGGTGTACCCCTTCCTAACAACACTGTGGGTGTACCCCTTCCTTACAGTACTGAGGATGTACCCCTTACTAACAGCACTGAGGGTGTACCCCTTCCTAACAGCACTGTGCGTGTACCCCTTCCTAACAGCACTGAGGGTGTACCCCTTCCTAACAGCACTGTGGGTGTCCCCCTTCCTAACAGCACTGAGGGTGTACCCCTTCCTAACAGCACTGTGGGTGTACGCCTTCCTAACAACACTGTGGGTGTACCCCTTCCTAACAGCACTGTGGGTGTACCCCTTCCTAACAGCACTGTGCGTGTACCCCTTCCTAACAGCACTGAGGGTGTACCCCTTCCTAACAGCACTGTGGGTGTCCCCCTTCCTAACAGCACTGAGGGTGTACCCCTTCCTAACAGCACTGTGGGTGTACGCCTTCCTAACAACACTGTGGGTGTACCCCTTCCTTACAGTACTGAGGATGTACCCCTTACTAACAGCACTGTGGTGTACCCCTTCCTAACAGCACTGTGGGTGTACCCCTTCCTAACAGCGCTGAGGGTGTACCCCTTCCTAACCGCACTGAGGGTGTACCCCTTCCTAACAACACTTTTGGTGTCCCCCTACGTTACAGTACTGAGAGTGTACCCCTTACTAACAGCACTGAAGGTATACCCCTTACTAACAGCATTGTGGGTGTACCCCTTACTAACAGCACTGTGGGTCTACCCCTTTACAGCACTGTGGGTGTACCCCTTACTAACAGCACTGTGGGTCGACCCCTTCCTAACAGCACTGTGGGTGTACGCCTTCCTAACAGCACTGTGGGTGTACCCCTTACTAACAGCATTGTGGGTGTGCCCCTTACTAACAGCACTGTGGGTCTACCCCTTTACAGCACTGTGGGTGTACCCCTTACTAACAGCACTGTGGGTCGACCCCTTACTAACAGCACTGTGGGTGTGCCCCTTACTAACAGCACTGAGGGTGTACCCCTTACTAACAGCACTGTGGGTGTACCCCTTCCTAACAGCACTGTGGGTGTCCCCCTTCCTAACAGTACTGAATGTGTACCCCTTCCTCACAGCACTCTGGGGGTCCCCCTTCCTAACAGCACTGTGGGTGTACCCCTTACTTACAGCACTGTGGGTGTAGCACTACCGTACAGCACTGTGTGTGTACTCCTTCCTAACCGCACTGATGGTGTTCCCCTTCCTAACAACACTGTGGCTGTACCCCTTCCTAACAGCACTCTGGGTGTCCCCCTTCCTAACAGCACTGTGGGTGTACCCCTTCCTAACCGCACTGAGGGTGTACCCCTTACTAACAACACTGTGGGTGTACCCCTTCCTTACAGTACTGAGAGTGTACCCTTTCCTAACAGTACTGAGGATGTACCCCTTCCTAACAGCACTGTGGTGTACCCCTTCCTAACAGCACTGTGGGTGTACCCCTTCCTAACAGCACTTAGAGTGTACCCCTTCCTAACCGCACTGAGGGTGTACCCCTTCCTAACCGCACTGAGGGTGTACCCCTTACTAACAACACTGTGGGTGTACCCCTTCCTTACAGTACTGAGAGTGTACCCTTTCCTAACAGTACTGAGGATGTACCCCTTCCTAACAGCACTGTGGTGTACCCCTTCCTAACAGCACTGTGGGTGTACCCCTTCCTAACAGCACTTAGAGTGTACCCCTTCCTAACCGCACTGAGGGTGTACCCCTTCCTAACAGTACTGAGGGTGTACCCCTTACTAACAACACTGTGGGTGTACCCCTTCCTTACAGTACTGAGGATGTACCCCTTCCTAACAGCACTGTGGTGTACCCCTTCCTAACCGCACTGAGGGTGTACCCCTTACTAACAACACTGTGGGTGTACCCCTTCCTTACAGTACTGAGAGTGTACCCTTTCCTAACAGTACTGAGGATGTACCCCTTCCTAACAGCACTGTGGTGTACCCCTTCCTAACAGCACTGTGGGTGTACCCCTTCCTAACAGCACTTAGAGTGTACCCCTTCCTAACCGCACTGAGGGTGTACCCCTTCCTAACAGTACTGAGGGTGTACCCCTTACTAACAGCACTGTGGTGTACCCCTTCCTAACAGCACTGTGTGTGTACCCCTTCCTAACAGCACTGAGGGTGTACCCCTTCCGAACAGCACTGTGCTTGTGCCCCTTCCTAACAGCACTGAGGGTGTACCCCTTCCGAACAGCACTGCAGGTGTACACCTTCCTAATAGCACTGTGGGTGGTCACCTTCCTAACAGCACTGTGGGTGTACCCCTTCCTAGCAGTACTGATGGTCTACACCTTCCTATCAGCACTGTGGGAGTACCCCTTCCTAACAGTACTGAGGGTGTGCCCCTTCCGAACAGCACTCAGGGTGTACACCTTCCTAACAGCACTGTGGTGTACCCCTTCCTAACAGTACTGAGGGTCTACCCCTTCCTAACAGCACTGTGCGTCTACCCCTTCCTAACAGCACTGAGGGTGTACCCCTTCCGAACAGTACTGAGGGTGTACCCCTTCCGAACAGCACTCAGGGTGTACACCTTCCTAACAGCACTGTGGCTGTACCCCTTCCTAACAGTACTGAGGGTCTACACCTTCCTCACAGCACTGTGGGTGTACTGTTATCATCTCAGTTGAGACAGCTAACTTTAAAAAAAAGATATGAATTCCCCAGACCGACTAAAGTGTTACTTGGCAAGATTTCACATTCTAAGATTTTTACTATAGCAACTAAACTACCATCAGCATTAATAAAACAGTACTCATTAGGTAGCTAATACACTAAATTACAGAGAATGGTATTTCCCATTAATTTATCAAATAATCTCTTGAAAATTCCATCCTACATCTCTACATTACACAGTGTTCTCATCAAATCAGTAACTTTGCAGTTAAAAGTTCCAAACTCTTCCCAGTTGCAATGAGTTTGATCTCCCAGTCCTTCTCAAAAACCAATGTCCTCTTTGCTCATTTCTTCCAAGCACATTTGTCTGGCCTTCTGTTAATAAGGCAATTTCTGGTGACCCTGGTGGTCTTTTCGCCTCCGCAAATCTCAACTTTCACATCAAGTTCAAGTCTGAGCAACCTTTTGTTGCATCAGTCCTAGAGTCATAGAGTTATACAGCACAGGAACAGGCCCTTCAGCCCATTGTGTCCATGCCGGCCATCAAGCCTATCTAGTCTAATCCCATTTTCCAGCACATAGATTTAAAGTAAGGGGCAGGAGGTTTAGAGGGGATTTGAGGAAAATTTTGTTCACCCAGAGAGTAGTTGGAATCTGGAACGCACTGCCTGAAGAGGTGGTAGAGGCAGGAACCGTCACAACATTTAAGAAGTATTTAGATGAGCACTTGAAACGCCATAGCATACAAGGCTATTTTTAAAAATTTATTTTACGATATAGCACTGAAACAGGCCCTTCGGCCCACTGAGTCTGTGCCGACCAACAACCACCCATTTATACTAACCCGATAGTCATCCCATATTCCCTACCACCTACCTACACAAGGGGCAATTTATAATGGCCAATTTACCTATCACCTGCAAGTCTTTGGCTGTGGGAGGAAACCAGAGCACCCGGCGAAAACCCACGCGGTCACAGGGAGAACTTGCAAACACCACACAGGCAGTACCCAGAATTGAACCTGGGTCCCTGGAGCTGTGAGGCTGTGGTGCTAACCACTGCACCACTGTGCCACCCCTTTTCCATAACTACCTTAAATCTTACAGGGTTATGGTCACTGTCCCCGAAATGCTCCCCCACTGACACTTCTACCACTTGTGCGGCTTCATTCCCTAGGATTAGGTCCAGTACTGCCCCGTCTCTTGTAGGACTTTCTACGCACTGGCTCAAAAAGCTCTCCTGTATGCAATTTAAGAATTCCGCCCCCTTTAAGCCTTTTGCACTAAGACTATCCCAGTTGATATTGGGGAAGTTGAAATCCCCTACTATTATTACCCTATTATTTTAACACCACTCTGAGATTTGCCTACATATCTGCTCCTCTATCTCTCCCTGACTGTTTGGCGTCCTGTAGTACACTCTCAGCCAAGTGATTGTCCCCTTTTTGTTTTTAAATTCTACCCATATGGCCTCATTTGAGGAACCTTCTAAGATATCATCCCTCCTTACAGCAGTAACTGACTCCTTGATCAACAGTGCAATACTACCTCCTCTTTTACACTCCCCCACCGCCCCACCCCCCCACCCTCTGTCACGCCTGAAGATTCTATACCCTGGAATATTGAGCTGCCAGTCCTGCCCTTCCCTCAACCATGTCTCTGTGATAGCAATAATATCATATTCCCATGTGTTACTCAATGCCCACAAATGCCTTACTTGTAAGACTCCTTGCATTAAAATAGATGCAATCCAGCCTTGCATTATTCGCTTGTGCCTTAACAGGTCTAGATTTGCTCTGCCTTCCAGACTGACTCAGTTTCTCTTCTATGCTTGGCTGTGCCTCACTGTATCTCCACTCTGTATCCCATCCCCCTGCCGAATTAGTTTAAACCCTCCCCAACAGCACTAGCAAACCTCCCAGCAGAGATGTTGGTCCCTTTCCGGTTCAGGTGCAACCTGTCCAACTTGTACAGGTCCTACCTTCGCCAGAAACAGACCCAGTGATCCAGGAAACTAAAGCCCTCCCTCCTGCACCATCTCTTCAGCCATGCATTCATCCGCTCTATCCTCCTATTCCTATACTCACTAGCACGTGGCACTGGGAGTAATCCAGAGATTACAACCTTTGCGGTCCCGCTTTTTAATCTGCTACCCATCTCCCTAAATTCTTGTTGCAGGGTCTCATCCCTCTTTCTGCCTATGTCATTGGTATCAATGTGAACCACGACCTCTGACTGTTCACCCTCCCCTTTCAGAATGTCCTGACCCTTTCTCTCTTCTGAGGCTGCCACTGCTGGTTTTTGTCTGTTCCTTTCTTCTTTACAGCCTGTCAGATTTAGGAAAGCCTGCTGAATTTATTCAGAACAAAAGTCAATTCTCAGAGTCCATAAGTCTGGCCATAGCAAAACCACTTGGCCTTCCTTTGTTTCCAGATGTCAACAATTGCAACTCGATTTTACAGTTTCAGAGCCCCTGGCTCCCGGTTTACTATCTGAGAGTCTGGGAGAGCGAAACCCATTGTCTGTCAGGTGTTACAACCTCGTCCTTTACTTTCATGAGGGCCTTTGATCTGGGTTCCTTGTTTTCTTGGTAACCAAGATCCCTGGCTTGTCTCTGGACAAACTTAGTGTGAGGTGACATGTCTCCCCGAATCCTCTTTATACTGCATTAAAAATCACAGTTTTTAAAACATAATCATACAACAAAGTCCAACATTCGTAACACTACCAACACCACATAGACTGTAGCAGTTCACGAAGGTGACGCACCACCACATTCACAAGAGCAATTAGGGATGGTCAATAAATACTGACCTTGCCAGTGATATCCAGATCCTATGAATGAATAAAAAAAAAATCGCTTATCCATATTAATCTATGGATCTCAGTCTTGAAAGCTCCAATTGACCCCATAGTCATTGGGGAGATTCCAGATTTCCACTGCCCTTTGTGTAAAAAAGTGCTTCCTAATTTCACTCCTAAATAGCCTGGTTCTAATTTTAGGATTATGAAAGCTGCCAAAATCCAGGGACCATTAAGATCTTCAGTCCAACATTCTCCCCACTGGGGTATTTCGGTTCCCAAGCTGCTGCTTGTGAAGGACTTGTGTAAAATGAGTTTGGGCAATCTCAATCTATTTCCCAGTGGACAAGGTTACTACCACAGCCAGAGCATTCATTGCCTTCAGAAACATAAAGGAAAAGAGTTCAACTTCCCATTGGACTTGACTCAACCACAATGTAGAAGGGTCATGTGCACGTGCATATCCTTTAACATTGAACAGGCCATCATGGGAGAAAATGGTTGCTACATGCTAGCAATCCAGTAAACATGGCAGGAATATTTCTTATCTGGTGGGATTCCAACAAAACAGGAAGAGCAGGCAAAGGCGATTTCCAGGAAAGTGAATATCTCATTTGGGTAACTGCTTTGTTCAATTATTTTCATTAAATTCCTTTCACATTCAATGGGTTTATTTATACTGCAGACAGTGTTTAGTACAAGCTGTAACTCCACACTACTTTGAAGGGATTAGAAGGATTTAAGTAAACAAAAGGTAATTGAACATTAACCAGAGGTTATTTACTTATGATCGTTCTCAGATCCAGTGCTCCATAACGAGGTGTGAACTGCTAGTTTTGGCCCAAAATAAACAGAACAATTAAGACGCCATAACTGGCAGCTTTGAAATTGTTAATCCAGGCAGCTGATGGTTATCACTTTTTGGCTGATATAAGCGATTGCCAATTTTAAACGGGGTTGGGAGGGGTGTGTTAAAGTGGTGAGGACTGTATTACAAAGCACCGGGGAAAGGTGAGGACACATGTGTAACCCCTGCATAAATAAAATTTAAAAAGCTCCTTTCAAAGTCCTTGTGATTACCAATGCCTCTCTGATCACTGTCAACATTGTTCTCGCACTGATATCAGAATAAATTTTTTATTTGTTCCTGGGATGCGGGCGTCGCTGGCTAGGCCAACATTTATGACCCATCCCTAAATGCCCTTGAGAAGGTGGTTATGAGCTGCCATTTTGAACCACTGCTGTCCATGTGGTGTAGAACACTCACAGTGCTATTACAAAGGAGGTTCCAGGTTTTTGACCCACAACAGTGATATCGATCCAAGTCAGGATGGCGTGTAACTTGGAGGAGAACTTGCAGGTGGTGGTGTTCCCATGAGCCTGCTGCTCTTGACCTTCTAGATGGTAGAGATTATGCATTTGGAAGGTGATGTCGAAGCAGCCTTGGCAAATTGCTGCAGTGCATCTTGTAGATGGTACACACTGCTGCCACTGGACATCGCAGGGTTATTGCTGGTGCAGTGTAATAGATGGGAGACTTTGGCTGTCTTTAAAATATCTCAAATAGAGAGAGGATGGTGAAAGTGAATGAACATTCTTTTAAGACAGAAGTTCAGTCTTCACCTAAGGAGCTCCCCTTCCCTCACAGATATCAAAAGGAGGGGGAAAAAATCAGCAACACTAGGCCCAGTCCAAAAGTCCAGGCTCACCACCTAATCAATCTTGGGATTCCTGTTACCCTTTGGGCTTGCTGTCCTGACTCTCAATTTCCTCATTTTTAGTATATACCCAAGGATGTGGACCCTTCAGCAGAAGGAACCAACTGCTTGGACCAACTTTGTCAATCCTCTTGCTAAGCTTTCTATCTTCAAATTCCATCAAATCAGAATTTCCTCTCTTCCCTTTCTTCCAAAGAGAACAAGCCCAATTTCCTCAACTATTCCTTATAACTTAACTTCCCAATAGCTGGATTGCTCCTCTCTGTCCCCGCTGAAGGACAGTAACATCTTCTCTATGATTGGCTGATTAGTAGGATCTAATCCACAGTTTACACAGTAACTGCATAACCTCCCTCTGCTATTCTGTCCCTTTGCCATTCTGTCCCTCTGTCAGTACTTTATTTTCCATTGTTTTCATGTACTTTTCCATTATAACCCCAGATCTTCCCCCCAGTCAACACACTAATCTATTTAACACAAGCCACAATGATTATTTTATATTGTCCACATTGAACTGAATCCACCACCTATTGGCATAGTTGCTGAAAAGCTCTAATCCTCCGAAATCTGGTGGAATTGTTCCTTATTATTTACCTTGCCTTCTAAATTTGTACCATTGGTAAATTGGGAAAATTAGAAATATGTAGTTCTCACAGAAACCCACTCACAATCTCTTTCTTACCTATAAAAGTTTCCATTGATGCCTTACCTTTGCTTCACTGTTTTTAAGCTAATTATGTTTGTCCCCATACTCTGCCTTCATTCTCATGACTCTTGGCCCTAACTATTAATCATCAATGTGGAACCATTCTGATAGTCTTGGTATATAAGGGAGTATTTTACGGACCGATGCTCTTACCAGGGATTCTTGTCCACCAATAGCGGAAGTTGGCAATGGTCATGGACAGGCTGCCCACTATTTTTCTAATGGTAAGCATGGGCTTATAAATTAATCCCTATAGTGTCAACTGGATTTGCCAAGCCCACCATATAATGTCTTCAAGGTGGTCCTTAGTGCCATGACTATGACCCAACTACGAGCTCTGAAACATACATTGGAAGTGTGCGAAGGAGGCGTGGTCAGTAGGGTGGCTGCTGGGGGCTAGTTGGATCTGATTTACAGCCAATTTAGGAACAGTAACCAAAGGATAGCTCATAGGAACATAGGAATCGGAGTAGGCCATTCAGTCCCTTGAGCCTGTCCCACCATTAACTGATCTGTATGTCAATTCCTTGGTTTCATATCCCTTGATAATTTACCCCCAAAAAAACTTATGAAAATTTAAATTCACCCAGCATCCACAGCCTTTTGCACGAATGAGTTCCAGATTTCCACCAACACTTGTGTGCAAAAGTGCTTCCTGATTTCACTCCTGAATGGCATAGTTTTAATTTTAAGTTATGCCTCCTGATTCTTGACTCCCACACCAGAGGAAATAATTTCACAGTATTGATCCTATCAAATGTCTTTATCATTTTAGAGACCTTGATTAGCTCTTCCCTCACCCTCCTAAACTCAAGGGGATACAAGCCAAGTTTTTCAACCTGATCTCACAATTTAACCCTTTTAGCCGCTTTATTATTCTGGCGAATCTGTACCTCCTTCTAAGGCTAAAATATTGCTTTCTGAGGTGTGGTGCCTACATCTGAATGCTGTACTCCAGATGGGGTCTAACCAGAGTTTTTTTACAGCTTTATACAGCTGTAATATAACTCCCAGCCCTTTGTATTCCAGCCCTCAGAGATAAAGGCCAACATTCCATTAGCCTTTTAAGTTATTTTTGTACCTGTCCACTAGTTTTCAGTAGGGTTCATTGGTCTCATGTGTAGCTCCCTTTATTCGATTGAACAACTGAAACATTATGGTTGCGATTAGGTCTCTGTGAGATTGCCAAGGGGGAGAATTGCTGTGTTTATCTTTCACCTGATCTTTTCTCAACATTCTCCTTGTTCCTCAGCGTGTGTTTGTAGAGCATCACCACATTTAGCAGGTGTCACCAGAGAGACAGTGAGACAGAGAAAGAGAAACTAAACATCCCCAGGAAGTGGCTTCAACTTTCGTCCTGGCACAACTGCCATGTGGTTTCGCTACTAAAAGGCCTGTGTATTTACATTTGCCTTGGCTATTTTTTATGCTTGAAAAAGGCCACAAATTGTCACAGTTCCAAAAAAGAAAGAACTCAATTTTTTTTTGTTTGGACAGTTACACAGTCACATGTGAGGCAACCTTCCCTGAAATGTTTATGCTAGGTTGGGGAATGGATCCAGGTTCGGTGGTTAACAGGGCAGAATTCTTCTGTGTCTGCAGACTGTTTTTGTCAAAAAAAAACTTTAAAAAATGAAACTTTCGCCTCAACAAACAATGATATCTTGAGCACAGTCCTTTCTTCAGCCATTCTTTAGGAGGTGGCGTACTTCTCAAATCTAATCACAGAATCAAATAGCACAGAAGGAGGCCACTTGGCCCATTGCAGCTGTACTAGCTCTGTGAAAGAGTGATGCCATTAGTTCTACACCCCCACACTTTCCCCTGCAATATTTTTCTTTTAAATATATATCCAATTCCCTTTTGAAAGTTACTACTGAATCTGCTTCCACCACTCTTTCAGGCAATGCATTCCAGATCATAACAGTTCACTGTGCAAAATGTTTCTCCTCATCTTCCTCTTGGTTTTTTTGTCAATTATCTTAAGTCAGTGTCCTCCATGTTAATATTATATTAATAAGTCTATTTTACTGCAGTTGGCATACTAGACATTCTACAAGTAAACCCAGGAAAGAAATCATTGCTCTGATACTCCATGGAAGAAAATGACTTCATCGCTCGATCTTGTTTAATTATTTTTAGAATCTTCTAGAAAAGCATTGCAGCTCCAGCTGCAGTGGGTGCGTAGAATCATCTTCTCTGAGCATAGGGGCATTAAATTACACTTCTCTTTGAGCTGGAACCTGTTTGTTTTCAGTGTTCCCAATCCCAACCAAAGTTGAAATGCATCTATAGAAGTCATGCCTCTTTTCTGTCAGTGGTTTCCTGGTAGTGAGGCTGCATTTGCATTCAAATGGGTGCCACACACATTAAATCATTGCCCTGGAATCCCCTTGCTTCCTGAAGGAGAAATGTGGCGCACATCAAAGGTTGCTCTGGTACTGAAGCAGGATTTTGCCCCATGTGATGCCAATTTGGTGTCTCACCAAGTCAAAGACCAAAGTTAGAGAAAGTGCTTTTATACCAACATGATACCCATGTGTGTGAGGAGTCCAGCTCGGCAGCTTGGCTCTGGGATAAATTCCATTTTGGAGCTGCACCATTGTGAAATTGGCAGTCCAAATAAGCATTAGGTTACGGTACCTCAGCAAACAGGTAATTCAAGTCCTGAATGATGCTATCCAATAGGCAAAGATGTGAATTCCTGGCCTGTAGATTAAATAATCAGTTGTTTGTTACTTGCAGCTAAATTTTTATTCCATCCATTGCCTGTCAAATGGTCTCTTTCTCTTCCTAGCCTCAAATGCCTTCACGTTGATCATCGGGGCAGGCTTTTCATTTATCCAGCCATTCCTCTTCAAGTTGTTGATTTCTTCTGCTCGCACTAAGGCTCCACGCACTCCTCACCCAATTCTTCACGTGACAGTCTCAACAGTAAACTGTCGGCCAAAAAAAGGACAAGAAAGCAGAACATCAGGGGAAATACTCATTAGACACTGAAAAAATTCAGTGGATGTTTTACTAAAGCAAAATCCTGAACCTTATGGATTCAGGCCTAGGGCAGAGGATGAGGGGGAAAATCATCCAATTACATTGGCCCATCATTCCTTGAAGTTTCCTCCAATGACACCATTGCAATGATAATGATGTGATGGACGGGGTGCGTTCCAACAATCCACATGATGGGCTCGACGGTGCAAGGGGTGTCATGAGAATTTTTTTTATTACGTCATGGCATTGCTGACAAGGGCAGCATTTATTACCCATCCCCGAATTGCCCTTGAAAAGATGGTGATGAGCTGCCTTTTTGAACTACTGCAGACCACGTGGTGAAGGTGCCTCCACAATGCTGTTCAATAAATTGGTAAAACTGGGCATCCAAGAGGCACTGTGGGCCATCAGCAGCAACTGAATTATATTCAACTACAATCTGAAATCTCATGGCCAGTAAATTCCTCACTCTACCTTTACCATCAAGCCATGGGACCAACACTGGTTAAATGAGGAGTATAAAAGAGCATACCAGGAGCAGCACCAGGCATAGCGAGAAATGAGGTCCCAACCTGGTGAAGATATAACACAGGACTATATGCATGCTAAACAGCACAAGCAGCATAATTTAGACAGAACTAAGTGATCCCACAACCAATGGATCAGATCAATGCTCCACAGTCCTGCTACATCCAGCCATAAATGGTGGTGGACAATTAAACAACTAACTGGAGGAGGTGGCTCCACAAATATCCCCATCCTCACTGATGGGGGAGCCCAGCACATCTGTGCGAAAGACAAGACTGAAGCATTTGCAACAATCTTCAACCAGAAGTGCCGAGTGGGCCTCTTCCTGAGGTCCTCAGCATTACAAATGTCAGTCTTCATCTAATCTGATTCACTCCACATGATATCAAGAAGCAGCTGAGAACACTGGATACTGCAAAGGCTGTGAACCCTGACAGCATCCCGGCTGTATTACTGAAGACCTGTGCTCCAGAACTAGCCGCGTCCCTAGCCAAGTTGTTCCACTACAGCTACAACACTGGCATCTACCCGGCAATATGGAAAATTGCCCCAGTATGTCCTGTCCACAAAAAGCAGGACAAATCCAATTCAGCAATTACCACTCCATCAGTATACCTTCAATCATCAGTAAAGTAATGGAAGCTGTCACTGAGAGTGCTATCAAATGACACTTATTCAGCAATAACCTGTTCAATTTGGGATCCGCCAGGAGCACTCATCTCCAGACTTAATTTCAGCCTTGACCCAAACATGGACAAAAGAGCTGAATTATAGAGGTGAGAGTGACTGCCCTTGTCGTCAAGGCAGCATTTAACCAAATCTGGCATCAAAGAGCTAGAGTACAATTGAAGTCAATGGGAATCAGGAGTAAAACTCTCCGCTGGTTGGAGTCATACCTAGCACAAAGGAAGATGGTTGTGGTTGTTGGAGGTCAATCATCCCAGCCCCATGACATCACAGCAGGCCCAACCATCTTCAGCTGCTTCATCAATAGCCTTCCTTCCATCATAAAGTCAGAAGTGGGGATGCTCGCTGCTGATTGCACAATGTTCAGCACCAGTTGCAACTCCTCAGATACTGAAGCCCATATGCAACAAGACCTGGACAACATTCAGGCTTGGGCTGATAAGTGGCAAGTAACATTTGTGCCACTCAAGTGCCAGACAATGACCATCCCCAACAAGAGAGAATCTAACCATCTCCCCGTGACATTCATTGCTGAATCGCCCACCATCCACACATCCTGGGCGTTACCGTTGACCAGAATCTTAACTGGACCAGCCGTGTAAGTACTGTGGCTACAAGAGCAGGTCAGAGGCTGGGAATCTTGTGGCGAGTAACTCACCTCCTGACTCCCCAAAACCTGTCCACCATCAACAAGGCACAAGTCAGGAGTGTGATGGAATGCTCTCCACTTGCCTGGATGGGTGCAGCTCCAATAACACTCAGGAAGCTCAACACCATCCAGGACAAAGCAGCCTGCTTGATTGGCACCTGATCCACCACCTTAAACATTCACTCCCTCCACCACCGAGGCACAGAGACAGCAGTGTGCACCATCTACAAGATGCACTGCAGCAACTCACCAAGGCTCCTTCGGCAGCACCTTCCAAACCCATGACCTCTACCAACTAGAAGGACAAGGATAGCAGATGTATGCGAGCACCGTCACCTGAAAGCTCCCCTCCAAGTCACACACCACATTGGCATAACTATATCGCCATTCCTTCACTGTCGCTGGGTCAACTTCCTGGAACTCCCTTCCTAACAGCACTATGGGTGTACCTACCCCACATGGACTGCAGCGGTTCAAGACAGCAGCTCACCACCACCTTCTCAAGGGCAATTAGAAATGGGTAATAAATGCTGGCCTTGTCAGCGATGCCCACATCCCATGAATGAATAAAAATAAGCTAAGGCTGCAGAGCTTTGGGGTTGGGAGGGAGTCACAGCAAAAGGAGCAAACGGTGCAACACAATTTAATTCCCACCCACCTGCCCTCAGGATGACCTGAGGAATGCAGAGCCTTTATGCTAATGATCTCCATTAATGATCTCAGCGTACACTGTCATTTCATAACAACTTTCCAGACTGGTGGCCCAACAGGGAGCCGGTTCTTCATTTAGGGTTCCTTTTTGTTTTATTTGTTCTCTGAATGTTGGCAGGTTACAACAAGGCTGGCAATTAATGTCCATCCCTTGTTGGTCTGAGGAGGTGGGCTGTGCCTTCTCCGCTGTTTAGAAGTTTCAGGATAAATATATAGCTGGCTGGGCCACTTTAGAGGGCAGTTAAGTGTGAACCATGTTGGTTTGGGACTGAGGAACATATTGGCCAATTTGAGTAAGTATGGCTACTTTCCTTCCCTAAAAGGATATAAGTGAACCAGTTGGGTTATTATATCAAGCTTCATCATCACTTTTACTGATAGTTCATTTTAATTTCCTGATGTTTTTTGAACTGAATGAGGAGCCTAATGACTGTTGAAGGAGCCCACTATGAAATGTAGGTCCCTTACTGGGACTGGACCTCCCAGATTCAGGACTTTTCCTGTAGTACCATTAACAATTATGTGTGTGGAGCCAGGAGGAGCTGAAGTGCTTCCCCGAACGACAACCTTTACCCACCCACCCCTCCCCCCGCTCCAAGGCCCACTTTTTGCCCCATCTAATATGTGCTCGCAGAACTTAAGGCATGATATTCATCTTACTCATGGGGTGAGCCACCTGTGGAGACATGACAGGTGCCGAAGGCTCACGTGAAGGTTAATTGGATGCCCAATTAAGTCTTTACATAAGGCCTGAAGCCCAACACCAGGGCAAGTAAAGCATGAGGTAGATACATAGTAAAGCTCCCTCTAAATTGTCCCATCAAACACTCCCAGGGCAGGTACAGTACGGGTTATATGCAGAGGAAAGCTCCCTCCACACTGTCCCATCAAACACTCCCAGGTCAGTTAGAGCAGAGGAGATTGAGGTGGGGAATTTGGGGTAGAGATCACGGTGTGGGACTGTGGAGTGGTTGCCGGCTGTGGAAGCCTTTGAGTGGATATTTTGGTGGGGTTTTTGGTTAACAGGGTAGATTGAGGGTGGGGAGAACTCCTGCTCCACCAGGTCCACAGGCAGTGCTGGGAAGACATAGACCTGTTCCATATTGCAGTCCTTGCCTTTTAAAATATTTAAATGAGGGTCCCACCTCCTGGGAGAGGGTTGGTTGCCTAGCACCCCTCCCCACCAACACTGCCCCCCCACCCCTCCCCCACCACCACCACCACCACTCCGCCTTCGCCATTAAAACTGAGCTCGAGACTGGTTGGATTCAGCTTTGAAATGTTTTCCATTTTACCTACCCACCAACCCAAAGGTTGAAGGTGAACAGAAATTCCCATGACCCTCTGACTTTCATCACATTTGAATCCTGGTCTCAGAGGCGAAATTTCAGGCCTCCTCACAACTCAATAATTTGGCAGCCTGCTCCAGTGTCTACTAGAAATATGCATTAAGAGTTTGCATTTCTACACTTCTGCTGTTTGGTATAATGTAGTCCTGTGTTGTAGCTTTACCAGATTCACACCTCATTTACAGGTAGTCGTGGTCCTCTTTGAACCAAGGTTGGTCATCCGGCATGTGATGATGGAGGAGTGAGGGATATGTCGGGGTATGAGGTTACAGATTGCGATGATCTACAGCTCTACTGCTGATAATGCAGATGACTGACAGCACCTAATGGATGCCCAATTTTGAAGTGCTAATCAGTTCATAACTGACCCGACAGCAGTTTGGTAGTGTCACACAACAGAACAAAGGATGTCCTCAGTATGAACGCAGGACTTCGGTCTCCTCAAGGACTGTGTGGTGCTATTCCTGCCAATACGTTCATGGGCACATGCCTCTCTGACAGGTAGATTGGTGAGGATGAGATCAAATCGGGTGTTGTCTTATGTTGGTACTCTGACCACCAGACTGGCAGTTATGTCCTTCAGGACTCTGTCAGCTCGTGGTACCAACAAGTGGTGGTATTACCAAGCCACGCTTGTTGATGAACATTGAGGTTTTCCCATCTTGAGTACATTATGTGCCTTTCTACACTCATGGTGTTCAACATGGTGGAGAACTAATTCATCAGTTGACATAGGGCAGTAGATGGTAATCAGCAGGAGATTTCCTTGCCCATTTTTGACCTGAAACCATGACAGTTCATGAGGTTTTGAGTTAACACTGAGGACACCCAGGGACATTGCCCCGACTGTATACCTTCATGCCACCACCTCCGGTAAAGTGAGGAGCTTTTTACAATCCCCATCCAAGCAAGCACTAAGATATCTCTTTTTCTTGGAATATAGCAAAGGAACGCATTAGATTAAGTATCAACCATGGTTTATTTGGAGCACTGTTACCTCAGAAACAGAGGTCATGAGTTCACATCCCACACCAGAGGCTTAACAAAAACCAAGGTTAGCACTTTAATGCTGTACTGAGGAAGTGCTGCTGTGTCAGAGGTCCCATTTTTTGGGTGAGACGTTAAACTGAGGCCCTGTCTGCTCTCTCAGGTGGGTGTTAAAGATCCCATGGCAATATTTAAAGAGGGGCAGCGGAGTCCTGGCCAACATTTACCCCTCAATCAGCATCACCCATACAGTTTATCTGGCATTATCACATTGCTGTTTGTGGGAGCTGGCTGTGCTCAAATTGGCTGCTGTGTATCCTACATTACAACAGTGACGACACTTCATGGCCTTAAAGTGCTTTGATATATCCTGCAGTCATGAAAAGTGCTGTAGAAATGCAAGTTCTTTCTTTCTTTACATGGTTTGGGAAGCCTGGCTCAGAGTGACAGCGTCTCCCCTCCCCAATCCTGTCCCAATATTATTTTTAGTCAACAAATGTAGGTAATGTTGAGCAGACTACGGATCCTGCAGTCCTTCTGAAAATAGGCTGTGGTTAGGCAGCTCCTCAAAGAGCCTGCAGTGCATTCCAGGCTGAAAATGAAGCCCAACTCATCAGCTTTTCTCGCATTATTCCGGGCTATTTTTACACAGCCTGAAGGATCAGTGACCACAGTTTCCACAATGTACCAAGAGCCATTCCGACACTCAGTGAAGTGCATCATCTCTCGATGAGGAATGGTTGCAGAAAACTGCGCAGGATATAATAGTTTCTGACGAAGTTATCATTGAGCTACTCTTAACTGTACATCAGTTGAGTTGGAAAAGCAGCATTTGATTTTGTATAAAAAATAAAGAATATAGCAATTTTACAACCTCAAGATATCCCAAAATGCTCTACAGCCAATTGATACTTTTCAAAGTTAGTCACTGCTGTAATGTAGAAAACACAGCAGCCAATTTGCGCACAGCAAGATCCCACAAACAGCAATGAGATCATCTGTTTTAGTGATGTTGCTTGAGGGATAAATAATTGCCAGGACACCAGGAAAACTCTACTGTTCTTCTTTGAAATGTTGCCCAAGAGGGCAGACGGGGCCTTGGTTCATTATATGAAAAATGGCACCTCCAACAGTGCAGCACTCCCTCAGTACTGCACTGGAGTGTCAGACTAGATTTCTGTGCTGAAGTCCCCAGAATGGGACTTGAACCCATGACCTATCTGACTGGAGATTACCACTGAGCCATGGCTGACACATGACCTGAATTTAGATTCATTTATTGCTCTTTAGCACTTCTCTCAAAAACACCCCAAAACGACTCACATGCAGTAGATGTCATTCAGAAGGCAGACGATAATATGTTTCATTTTCTTCCCCATGAGGAAATGATTCAGCCAGAAGACCAGTCTTCAACTCAAGATATACTCAGGCCCTGTGTTGTCTGAAGTGATGCTGCCCTGGGTTCAGAGGCCTGAAATCCATTCCGGTCCTGATTCAAATAGCACAGGCTGAAAGTGCTTTGTGTCAGAGATGTCAAGGCCCTCCTTTCTGGCTCAATGAAGGGCAAGTCTCCACTGTGGATCCACAGCATGTCTAGGCAGCACACCAAGATAAGGAAAATCCCAAGGCCTTTTATTAAGGGCAAGAGGATAACCAGGGAAAGAGTAGGGCCTATTAAGGACCAAAGTGGCAATCTGTGTATGGAGCCGGAGGACATAGGTGAGATTTTAAATGATTACTTTTCATCTGTGTTCACTATTGAGAAGGACGATGTAGGTGTAGTACTCAGGGAGGGGGATTGTGATATACTTGAACATATTAGCATTGAAAGGGAGGAAATATTAGCTGTATTAGTGGGCTTAAAGGTGGATAAATCCCTAGGCCTAGATGAGATATATCCCAGGCTGTTATGTGAGGCAAGGGAGGAGATAGCAGGGGCTCTGACACAAACTTTCAATTCCTCTCTGGCCACAGGAGAGGGGCCAGAGGATTGGAGGACAGTGAATGTGGTACCATTATTTAAGAAGGGTAGCAGGGATAAACCAGGTAATTACAGGCTAGTGAGTCTCACATCAGTGGTAGGGAAACTATTGGAAAACATTCTGAGGGACAGGATTAATCTCCACTTGGAAAGGTAGGGATTAACAAGGGATAGTCAGTATGGCTTTGTCAGGGGGAGATCGTGTCTAACAAACTTGATTGAATGTTTCGAGGCGGTGACTAGATGTGTAGATGAAGGTAAGGCATTTGATGTAGTCTACATGGACTTCAGTAAGGCTTTTGATAAGGTCCCACATGGGAGATTGGTTAAGAAGGTAAGAGCCCATGGGATCCAGGGCAATTTGGCAAATTGGATCCAAAATTGGCTTAGTGGCAGGAGGCAGAGGGTGATGGTCGAGGGTTATTTTTGTGAGTGGAAGCCTGTGACCAGTGGTGTACCTCAGGGATCAGTGCTGGGACCCTTGCTGTTTGTAGTGTACATTAATGAGTGAGATGTGAATATTGGAGGTATGATCAGTAAGTTCGCAGATGACACGAAAATTGGTGGTGTCGTAAATAGTGAGGAGGAAATTCTTAGATTACAGGACGATATAGATGGGCTGGTAAGATGGGCGGAGCTGTAGCAAATCGAATTTAATCCTGAGAAGTGTGAGGTGATGCACTTTGGGAGGACTAACAAGGCTAGGGAATATACAATGGATGGTAGGATCCGAGGAAGTACAAAAGGTCAGAGGGACCTTGGTGTACTCGCCCATAGATCACTGAAGGCAGCAGCATAGATAGATAAGGTGGTTAGGAAGGCATATGGGATACTTGCCTTTATTAGCTGAGGCATAGAATATAAGAGCAGGGAGGTTATGATGGAGCTGTATAAAATGGTAGTTAGGCCACAGCTGGAGTACTGTGTACAGTTCTGGGCACCACACTATAGGAAAGATGTGATTGCACTGGAGAGGATGCAGAGGAGATTCACCAGGATGTTGCCTGGGCTGGAGCATTTCAGCTATGAAGAGAGACTGGATAGGCTGGGGTTGTTTTCTTTAGAGCAGAGAAGGCTGAGGGGGGACCTGATTGTGGTATACAAGATTATGAGGGGCATTGATAGGATAGATAGGAAGAAACGTTTTCCCTTAGCAAAGGTGTCAATGACCAGGGGGCATAGATTTAAGGTAAGCAGCAGGAGTTTTAGAGGGGAGTTGACGAAAAAGTTTTTACCCAGAGGGTGGTTGGAATCTGGAACACACTGCTTGAAGGGTTTGGTAGAGGCAGGAACCTCACAACATTTAAGACGTATTTAGATGAGCATTTGATCACCATAGCATACAAGGCTAAGGGCCAAGTGCAGGAAAATGGGATTAGATTGGATGGGTGCTTGATGGTCGGTGCAGATGCATTGGGCCGAAGGGCCTGTTTCTGTGCTGTATAACTATATGACTTTATGACCAGATGCTAAGTGCACGTTTGAAGTGGATGCTTCAAGGGAGGCTGGATAAAATCCTGTCGCCCACCTCGGGGCACCCTTTGTTATAGAACCTTCAACACCATGGTCCTCAATGCCCAAATCTGATATGTCATCCTACCACCTAAAGAGTCTACCCACCTACCCTTGGCATTCCATGACATTACCATCAAGACAAAATCCCTTACCATTAATATCCTGAGTTATCATTGAACAGAAGCTGAGCTGGACCAACCATATAAAAACTGTGGCTACAATTGCCGATCAGATTGGGAATTCTGCAGTGAGTAACTCACCTCCTGAATCCCCATAGCCTGTCTACCATCTACAAGACACAAATCAGGCATGTGTTGGAATACTCTCCACTTGCCTGGATGAGTGCGGCTCCAACAACACTCAAGGTACTCGACACCATCCAGGATGAAGCAGCCTGCTGGATTAGTATCCCATCCACCACCTTCAACATTCACTCCCTCCACCACTGACGCACAGTGGCAGCAGTGTGTACAATCTACAAGATGCACTGCAGCAATGCACCAAGGCTCCTTAGACAGCACCTTTCAAATCCACGACCTCTACCACATAGAAGGACAAGGGCAGTAGATGCATGGAAACACCACCACCTGCAAGCTCTTTTCCAAGTCACACACCATCCTGACTTGGAACTATATTGCGACTGATATCACTGTCACTGGGTCAAAATTCTGGAACTCCCTTCCTAACAGCACTGTGGGGGTACTAACAGTACATGGACTGCAGCAGTTCAAGAAGGCTGCTCACCACCAACTTCTCAAGGGCAATTAGGGATGGGTAATAAATGCTGGCCTCATGAATGAATTTTAAAAAAGGGAGATCAGCTCGAGTGAAGTCCAATGCTCAACTTTGATGGGAGGCAGAAAGTCCCCCAATGGAGGAATTACCAGTGTGCATGATGAATAATGTGGTGTGGAGGGGAGTCATAGGAGCTCCAAAGATAGGTAACTGATGATAAGGAATGACATGAATAAACAAAAGGGTGGAGTTTTTCACTGGCGTGGGTGTGGGGGCGGATAGAAATAGGGAGAAATTAGCTCACCACCTGAGCTAATGTAAAACCTAGATGACAAAGAGTCATAGATATCAGTTGAGCATTAGGAAAGTGACCTGACGACTGTTGGGAAATGGTTCAAGTGCCTGGCAATGCATCTTCAACAGCAGCAGAAGTGCATAGAACACAAACTTCCTTATGTCTATCAAAGAGACAGCTCTTTGGGAACAGTGCAAGTGAAGGCCCAAACTCAAAAAGAAAACTGTGGTCAAATTGTACCATCTGCTCCAGCAAGATCTGCAGAGGGATTCAACAGCTGGCACAGAAATACCACTGCCCATGGGAAGGGTCAACCACAGCTCTCCACTCCTACGCCACAGGAAGCTCCCTGGCACCCACAGGGAAGATGCCAAGAATGACGAAAAAAGCCTCAAAAAGTTGGAATGTTTTCACTTAAATAAATGTTTATTTTGATTCATTCTTGGGATGTGCGTGCTGCTGGCAAAGCCAGCATTTATTGCCCATCCTGAGTTTCCTTTGAGAAGGTGGTGGTGAGCCACCTTCTTCAATCACTGCAGTCCATGTGGGGTAGGTACACCTGCAGTGCTGTTAGGAAGGGAGTTCCAGGATTTTGATCCAGCGACAGTGAAGGAACAGTGATATAGTTCCAAGTCTTGGAGGGGCACTTTGGAAGCAAAAGTATTCACAGGCACCTGTTGCCCTTGCCCTTCTAGGTGGACGTCTAGATGCAGGTCATGCATCTTGGAGATGCTGTCAAAGAAGCCTTGGAAATGAAAAATGAGGGGTCTAAAATTACAAAAGGTTTTGCGATGGTAAATTGTGGAAGGTTTTCAAATCAGTATTAAGATGGCCATTTATTTTGTTTGTTCTTGAGATGTGGGAAATGACTGCACACCCCTAGCTATCCTGAAAGCATTAAGAGTCAATCATAGAGTATAAAATTTGGCAAGCTGTACATGTTGCAGCTGTACAGAACCTTAGTTAGGCCACACTTGGAATATTGCGTGCAATTCTGGTCGCCACACTACGAGAAGGACGTGGCGGCTTTGGAGAGGGTACAGAAGAGGTTTACATGGATGTTGCCTGGTCTGGAGGGCATTAGCTATGAGGAGAGGTTGGTAATACTCGGATTGTTTTCACTGGAACGACGGAGGTGGAGGGGCGACATGATAGAGGTTTACAAAGTTATGAGCGGCATGGACAGAGTGGATAGTCAGAAGCTTTTTCCCAGGGTGGAAGAGTCAGTTACCAGGGGACATAGGTTTAAGGTGCGAGGGGAAAAGTTTAGAGGGGATGTACGAGGCAAGTTTTTTACACAGAGGGTGGTGAGTGCCTGGAGCTTGCTGCCAGGGGAGGTGGTGGAAGAAGATACGATAGCGACGTTTAAGAGACATCTTGACAAATAAATGAATAGGAAGGGAATAGAGAGACATGTTCCTGTGAAAATGAGGGATAGAAATGGCAAGATTAGGGAACCATGGATGACAGGTGAAATTGTGAGACTAGCTAAGAGGAAAAAGGAAGCATACATAAGGCCTAGGAGGCTGAAGAAAGACGAAGCTTTGGAAGAATATCGGGAATGTAGGACAAATCTGAAACGAGGAATTAAGAGGGCTTAAAGGGGTCATGAAATATCTTTAGCAAACAGGGTTAAGGAAAATCCCAAAGCCTTTTATTCATATAAAAGGAGCAAGAGGGTAACTAGAGAAAGGATTGGCCCACTCAAGGACAAAGGAGGAAAGTTATGCGTGGAGTCAGAGAAAATGGGTGAGATTCTAAACGAGTACTTTGCATCGGTATTCACCGAGGAGAGGGACATGACGGATGTTGAGGTTAGGGACAGATGTTTGATTACTCTAGGTCAAGTCGGCATAAGGAGGGAGGAAGTGTTGGGTATTCTAAAAGGCATTAAGGTGGACAAGTCCCCAGGTCCGGATGGGATCTATCCCAGGTTACTGAGGGAAGCGAGAGAGGAAATAGCTGGGGCCTTAACAGATATCTTTGCAGCATCCTTAAACACGGGTGAGGTCCCGGAGGACTGGAGAATTGCTAATGTTGTCCCCTTGTTTAAGAAGGGTAGCAGGGAAAATCCAGGTAATTATAGACCGGTGAGCCTGACATCAGTGGTAGGGAAGCTGCTGGAGAAGATACTGAGGGATAGGATCTATTCCCATTTGGAAGAAAATGGGCTTATCAGTGATAGGCAACATGGTTTTGTGCAGGGAAGGTCATGTCTTACCAACTTAATAGAATTCGTTGAGGAAGTGACAAAGTTGATTGATGAGGGAAGGGCTGTAGATGTCATATACATGGACTTCAGTAAGGCGTTTGATAAGGTTCCCCATGGTAGGCTGATGGAGAAAGTGAAGTCGCATGGGGTCCAGGGTGTACTAGCTAGATGGATACAGAACTGGCTGGGCAACAGGAGACAGAGAGTAGCAGTGGAAGGGAGTTTCTCAAAATGGAGACGTGTGACCAGTGGTGTTCCACAGGGATCCGTGCTGGGACCACTGTTGTTTGTGATATACATAAATGATTTGGAGGAAAGTATAGGTGGTCTGATTAGCAAGTTTGCAGACGACACTAAGATTGGTGGAGTAGCAGATAGTGAAGGGGACTGTCAGAGAATACAGCAGAATATAGATAGACTGGAGAGTTGGGCAGAGAAATGGCAGATGGAGTTCAATCAGGGCAAATGCGAGGTGATGCATTTTGGAAGATCCAATTCAAGAGTGAATTATACAGTAAATGGAAAAGTCCTGGGGAAAATTGATGTACAGAGAGATTTGGGTGTTCAGGTCCATTGTTCCCTGAAGGTGGCAATGCAGGTCAATAGAGTGGTCAAGAAGGCATACGGCATGCTTTCCTTCATCCGACGGGGTATTGAGTACAAGGGTTGGCAGGTCATGTTACAGTTGTATAAGACTTTGGTTCGGCCACATTTGGAATACTGCGTGCAGTTCTGGTCGCCACATTACCAAAAGGATGTAGATGCTTTGGAGAGGGTGCAGAGGAGGTTCACCAGGATGTTGCCTGGTATGGAGGGTGCTAGATATGAAGAGAGGTTGAGCAGATTAGGATTATTTTCATTGGAAAGACGGAGGTTGAGGGGGGACCTGATTGAGGTGTACAAAATCATGAGAGGTATAGACAGGTTGGATAGCATGAAGCTTTTTCCCAGAGTGGGGGATTCAATTACTAGGGGTCACGAGTTCAAAGTGAGAGGGGAAAAGTTTAGGGGGATATGCGTGGAAAGTTCTTTACACAGAGGGTGGTGGGTGCCTGGAACGCGTTGCCAGCGGAGGTGGTAGACGCGGGCACGATAGCGTCTTTTAAGATGTATCTAGACAGATACATGAATGGGCAGGAAGCAAAGAGATACAGACCCTTAGAAAATAGGCGACAGGTTTAGATAGAGGATCTGGATCGCCGCAGGCTTGGAGGGCCGAAGGGCCTGTTCCTGTGCTGTAATTTTCTTTGTTCTTTGTTCAATCATTTAGCATGAGATTTTAGTCATGTGTATGCCAGACCAGACTGGGAGAACAGGTTCCCTTCTCTGAAGGGCATTCGTGATGCAGTTGAGCTTTTACAACAATCCAGCAAATTTCATAGCCATTGTTTCTGATGCCGCCCCAGAAAGTATCACATTTATTAAACTGGACTTGCCATGATGGGATGTGAATTCCAGCTGTCTAGTGCTGCTAGTTCAGTACCAGAACCACTAGGCTATTGGACATACCCTCTGGTCTGAGGCATATCACTGCAAACATAAAAGAAGCAGTTCAAAGAATTTCTTTTCCACACAGAGAGCTTTCGCATAAGTAATTGCAGCAGAGGATATAACATCAGTTTAAATGGAAATGGAAAAGAATTTGGAAAGGTTGGAGAAAATGATTACAATAGACAGCCCTGAATTTCTCCAAGGATTCCTCCAGACTCCAGGCATCCAGCGGAACGCAACTGAAAGGGGCAAGGGCCCAGTTCCACCAACGCCAGGCCAATTCTGGAAATTCCCAGTTGGTGTTGTAAGGAATTAAAAGATTTGCCTACCAGTTACAATGTCAATGATGCAAAGATGTTGGATCCAACAATGGCTCTCCCAATGCTGGCAGTTGCCACTTCCTCAGTTTAGTCTGGTCCCAGTTATACTGGAAGCTGAGGGGACATCAAACCCAAAAGGATGCGTGGACTCCACCTAGGAGCAGAATTTTGCCAGGGAAGTGGTCTGGAGTCCACTTGGATTAGCCTCCTTGCACAGGGCACCATGGGACTGCAGCATAATCTTCTGGATTTTCCAGCAGAATGGGCAAATGGATGCCAGTGATATGCCCAGATTGACTTAGGTGACCCCAGCCCCAGGTAAATCACATGCCTGCACCCACCCCACAAACTTCAGCAGGGAATATTCTGGATATCAGGATCACAGCCCATCTGAGCCAATAGTTTCAGCTGAAGTACACAGGAACAACAGGCCAAATAGTCGCTTCTGTACTTTGATTTTTAGAACAACATACAAATTTAACCAGAAACTAAAGGGTGTTTTATTCTCTGTCCTGGTCCTGGATAACTGACCTGCCCTGGCTACAGTGATAGACCCAAGCCCAATGTTGCTCATGTACAGAGGCAGGAAGGGGACAATCTCAACACCCTGCCTGATTTTGTTTTCACTCATGTGGATGGATGACTAAAGTGTGTGACAGTCCACCTTGCCCACCTATCCTTGCCAACCAGAGATTGAGCATGTGGGAGGCCATGCTGAAGACAGGCCAGATCAGTACAATAATTACCTTTTAACCCACACTCCTCCCACAGGATGTTCTGGGGCTCTCCTGCCCCACAAACACAATGCACCTGCATTATTTGTGGGTTTTACATTTATTGCATAAGGTTGCACTGTGTAGTGAATAGGATGGGCACTGACTGGACTGCTGGCCTTTTCTCACCCTTCATTACCTCCATTACTCTCCCTAAATCTATAGTCTATTTCAGTCACCCTGGGCTCAGTGGTAGCATTCCCACCTCTTAGTTAAAAGGTTATGTGTTCAATTTCCACTCCAGAGACTTGAGCAAATAATCTCTGACATTCAGTGCAGTACTGAAGGTGTACTGCATTGTTGGAGGTTCTGTCTTTCAGATAAAGAAGACTTGCATTTATATAACACCTTTCACAACCACTGGACATCTCAAAGTGTTTTTTTCAAGAGTAGTCACTGTTGTAATGCAGGAAACACAGCAACCAATTTGCACAAAGCAAGCTTCCACAAACAGCAATGTGATAATGACCAGATAATCTGTTATTTTTTGTGATGTTGATTGAGGAATAAATATTGCCCAGGACACTCAGGAGAACTCCCCTGCTCTTCACAATAGTGCCATGGGATCTTTTACATCCACCCAAGTAATCAGATGCGGCCTCAGTTTAGCATCGCATCTAAAAGACAACACCTCCAACAATGCAGCACTCCCTCAGTACTACACTGGAGTGGCAGCCTTAATCGGCAATGCTTAAGTGCTGGAGTGGGAGCTGAAGCAAGAACCTTGTAATTAAGAGGTGAGAGTGCTACCAACTGAGCCACAGCTGATACATCAAATTGAAACTCCATCCACCCGCTCAGGTGGGTGATAAAGATCCCATGACACTATGTCAAAGACGAGCAGGGGAGTTCTCCAGTGTCTCGGCCAATATTTATCCCTTGACCAGCATCACTGAACAGGTTATCTGGTCATTATCACATTGCTATTTGTGCGACGTTGCTGTGTGCTAATTGGCTCCTGTATTTCTTACAACTGTGTGACCCTTCACGGGAACAAGCACGCTGCATACATCCTAAGGCAGTCCAACACTGCACAGCTTTTCGATGTCAGAGGACTGGATGGTATGTGAAGAGAAGGAGGCTATTTAACCCCTAGAGCCTGTTCTGCTATTCAATTAGATCATGCCTGATCTGCACCTTAATTCCATTTACATGTCTTTGCTCCATATTCCTTGATACCCTTACTTAATAAAAAATGTTTATCAATCTCAGTTGTAAAAGCTCCATTGAACCCCCAGAATAAACAGCCTTGTTGGGGGAGAGAGTTGGAGATTTCCATTACCCTTTGTAAAAAGTACTCCTGAACAGTTCAGCTCTAATGTTAAAATGCCACTCCTTGTTCTGGATTCCCCATCAAAGGGAATAGTTTTTCTTGATCTACCCTACCAAATCCCCTAAATCATCCTAAACATCTCACTAAATCACCCTTTAAACTTCGATACACATTGGACAGCAAGATGAGTCTAGGCAACCTATCCTCAAGATATAACCCAAGAAGGTGTCTTGAAAATTTCAATTGACTCAGCATCCTTAGCTTTGTTTATTGTTTTGGTGAGTCTGTTTAGCAGGAACATTAACCTGTCACCTCAGCACTGCCACTGCCCAGCACTGCGGGTGAGTGGAGACAAGGGTTGGGGAGGAATTCCTCCAATATGAATGCTAGTTCCATGAACAGAGGCATTGCTGTGGACTGGAATGAGAAACAGCAGCAAGCCAGGATGAGCAGACGATGTGGAGACAGAGTAGCAGACAGCATATGAGTGGGTGAGGCGGAAGGGGTGTCAGCAGTTGATTGATAACATTGTCCAATGAGCTTTCAAACAAGACATACAGGGTTGGATTTTGAGCTTGTATGGAAGGCGGGTTCTAAGGCGGGAGGGGAGGGAAGGGCGCAGAGAATCGACCCAGGTCCGTCCACCATGGAACTGGCCGCCGTAATTCTGGTTTCTGATTTTCTCAGAGGCGGTGATGTTCCTCGGCAGCACCTTGCCTCTCTGTGACGGGACCGTAATTTAAATATGTTAAATACTGTTTTGCATGAATTAGTATTTACTTCGCCGTGATCCTACCAGCTGTTCACAATCTTCTGCATGACGGGCGGCTCTCACGTGCCTTCACTTTCCTGTCTTTGAAAGGCTGGAGCCACCAAGGTGAGAGCCCACAGTGTCGGCAAAGGTTGGGAAGTTAACCGCTGTTATCCTGTTGAATTTGTTTCAACATCGGATATTGCCACTAAAATCAGTCTGCAGATGTGAGGGGGAGGGGGAAGGGGAACTCTGCAAGTGCATACTGTTGGAGGGAGGGGGAACTCTGCAAGTGGATACTGTTCGGGGGAGGGGGAAGGGGAACTCTGCAAGTGCATACTGTTGGAGGGAGGGGGAACTCTGCAAGTGGATACTGTTGGGGGAGGGGGAACTCTGCCAGTGCATACTGTAGGGGGAGGGGGAACTCTGCCAGTGCATACTGTTGGAGGGAGGGGGAACTCTGCAAGTGGATACTGTTGGAGGATTGGGAACTCTGCCAGTGGATACTGTTGGGGGAGGGGGAGGGGAATCTCTGCAAGTGGTTACTGTTGGGGGAGGGGGAGGGGAATCTCTGCAAGTGGATACTGTTGGGGCAGGGGGAGGGGGATCTCTGCAAGTGGATACTGTTGGGGGAGGGGGGGATATCTGCAAGTGGATACTGTTGGGGGAGGGGGAGGGTGAACTCTGCAAGTGGATACTGTTGGGGGAGGGGGATCTCTGTAACATGTTGCTGCCTATCCCTGTCCTGACTGCCTCCTGCTTTTGTGGGCCCCTTTCTTCTGAAAGATCAAGGATACAGTTACTGTTACGTTCCAAACATCTCTACATTATGTCAATGCTAACCCGGGCCCCTCTTCTGCACCTGGAGATGTCGCTACTCTCATACTGACTCTATCTATCATGGGTCTCAATTGGGATAAGATGGAAACAAGGGAGATTGGTCTCACTTATAAAGTCAGTCATCTATTATCATTACTCTATGACCTTCCTATCATTAGAATGGCTGTGGACAAGCAGATCACAGCAAGCTAAGTGCAAGCATGCAACTTACCTTGGCTGAGTGTAGGAGGACATTGACCCCACTTCCTATACTGCACCCAGTTATGATGGGTGACTCTACGGTTACTAATCTCCTCTACAATCTCTGTCCAGGCTTGCTTGGTCAAGTGGGAAGACCTCTTCTTGCCATTACTGAGAAAGAGAACCCCGCCTTTCCCTTGCAGGCTGGAGGAGAATCAGCAGGGAGGCATCATTGAACCATGGGGCCACCCTGACTGTGACATCTGCCATTGTGCGAATGACACCCAGGGGGATGTTTGCTGAGATGCGAGATGATAGCAAACCAAAGAAATGTTGCTGCCATAAACTGGCATCGACTGCAAGGAGAGTAAATGCAGGGCTGGCAGCAAAGATGATGCCAGCACCCAGTCTAACATCAGCTGACGCCATTCATGGCCTCGCCAATGCCACCCCACCACATCATTGGGGGAACAGCCATTGTCATTATGTTAAGTGACTCCCACCATGTAATTGCAGTGGCATGGCTGCAAACGTCACATGCAGGATAGCCAACATTTTGCACGCCCTCCACCGCTCCCAGTGGCATGATTACAAAATCCAGCAGACAGAGTGCAATGGGGCTATCTGGATGGTGACTCTTCTGTTCTTTACCTGACCAAAACTGATGTCCTCTTAGCTAATAAAAACAAGAAATGCGGTAAATACTCAGCAGGTCAGGCAGCATCTGTGCAGAGAGAAGCAGCCAATTTGTGCACAGCAAGCTCCCACAAACAGCAATGAGATAATGACCCCATCATCTGTTTTTGTGATGTTGCTTGAGTGGGACTTGAAGCCACGATTGGTTTATTCAGAGGTGGGAGTGCTGGCTCTGAGCCATGCCTGGCAACCAGTTGGTCGCACACACACACACACACACACACACACACACACACACACACACACACACACACACACACACACACACACACACACACACACACACACACACACACACACACACACACACAGTGATGTAACTAATGGGCTGTCTTCAGGCCACCCAATAAACAATAAGGGGAAGTTTTCTAAATGAAAGTCCTGCAGGTCGTTCCGTGTTGGGTTTCCCCCTTACCTCGGGATCACGGAGGAGCCACAAGATTACATTGTCATTGTTCAAGCAAGACCCATCCATGAATTGTTTTGTGATTCCCCACTTTTCACCTTTCGAATCGTGTACATGAAAATTCACCTCTATGTGCCTCATTTGCATAATTCATGGGCCTGAACAAGCCTTGTATCCAGTTTTTCTTGCAGTGTTGGCTGACTGGCTGGCTGAATGGTGAGTAAACACCACAGGCAATCTCCAGGCTTTTGATCCTCAGGCCTGATGATGTAAGGCATCTACCATTTCACTACTAGCCCTATCTGTAAGCCTTGCTACTCACTAACAACCGTGTACCTGCTATTTAGAGTTTTTAATTCAAGAGGGCTTTCTGGCATCGCCAATGGCAGGAGGAGGCCTTTGCTGCTTAATTATAATCATTGGGCCTCCTTTAAAGACCAACAATCCACCTCAGGCCCATTCAGCTGCTAACATTGGGTACCTATCATCAGGAAGATAAGTATTGGAGTAGCTCTCTGGGGAGGGGCAGTCAGGACAGAGGAGATCACAACTTACGTTATGGGGTCCCGGGGAGATGCTCTTTCTGCACCATTGAAGGAATATGACAGACTTAACCAAGGGAGCCCTGATAGCTTTCCATCACTTTGTGCTGACGGCTTCCCCTGTTCAGGCCCCTGTTTAAAACCCCATCAGAAACAGATCCTGAACTGTATAAATTCATCATGTCCTTGCCTTCTCATCCACCTGCCCAATGGTGCAGGGTAAGATCGCAGACAGTTTGAAAGTTGTGAGTTAAGAATGAGAAATAAACAGCAGAGGTTTCAATGTCTACCTACCCAGTTTATGCCTTGCGACGAAGATTAAACCGGCTCAGTGGCGCAGTGGTTAGCACCGCAGCCCCACAGCTCTAGAGACCTAGATTCGATTCTGGGTACTGCCTGTGTGGAGTTTGCAAGTTCTCCCTGTGACTGTGTGGGTTTTCTCCGGGTGCTCTGGTTTCCTCCCACCCAGGCAGGTGATAGGTAAATTGGCCATTGTAAATTGCCCCTAGTGTAGGTGGGTGGTAGGGAATATGGGATTACTGCAGGGTTTTTTTTTAGAACATTACAGCGCAGTACAGGCCCTTCAGCCCTCGATGTTGCGCCGACCTGTGAAACCATCTGACCTACACTATTCCATTTTCATCCATATGTCTATCCAATGACCACTTAAATGCCCTTAAAGTTGGCGAGTCTACTACTGCTGCAGGCAGGGTGTTCCACGCCCCTACTACTCTCTGAGTAAAGAAACTACCTCTGACATCTGTCCTATATCTATCACCCCTCAACTTAAAGCTATGTCCCCTCGTGTTTGCCATCACCATCCGAGGAAAAAGACTCTCACTATCCACCCTATCTAACCCTCTGATTATCTTATATGTCTCTATTAAGTCACCTCTCCTCCTTCTTCTCTCCAACGAAAACAACCTCAAGTCCCTCAGCCTTTCCTCGTAAGACCTTCCCTCCATACCAGGCAACATCCTAGTAAATCTCCTCTGCACCCTTTCCAAAGCTTCCACATCCTTCCTATAATGTGGTGACCAGAACTGCACGCAATACTCCAGGTGCGGCCTCACCAGAGTTTTGTACAGCTGCAGCATGACCTCGTGGCTCCGAAACTCAATCCCCCTACTAATAAAAGCTAACACACCATATGCCTTCTTAACAGCCCTATTAACCTGGGTAGCAACTTTCAGGGTTATTGGGTGGTTCTTGGTCAGCACAGACTCGGTGGGCCGAAGGGCCTGTTTCAGTGCTGTATCTTTAAATAAATAAAATTAAAAATAAAGGTGATCCCATGGCTACTGGTCTGACTAGCCTAATAATATGGCGATACAGACAAAGAGTCAAAAAGGGATTGCAAAAAAACTCAAAGGTGAAAATCCAGATGTTAATTCTACACAATGAAGCTCAGATTCTGGTGGTACCTAGCCGAAGGCCAGGATTTGTGTTCTCTGACAGTTCCAGTTGCCTGTGGGCTACGTGGTAAGAGGATTGATACCCCTTGGAGAGAAGGAGAGAGAGGAAAAGGGGAGATTAAGAAGAGGAAGGGTTCCATCAGTGTTCTCAGCTACAATTAGAACTGGGCCACCATTATAGGCTGCAGCCCCTCGATGGGTTTAGGGGAAGGGAAAACTACATGCACACAAACAGCCCCACATGCACACATACACAAACAGATATACACACATGCATGCATACTTATACACACAGAGATACACATAGACAAACAAGAATGCATTTACACACATACACACAGATACACAAGCCATTAAGTTGTATTAAACTGCTACGAGAAAGTGTGATAAGAATAAAACCAGACTGACCACCTGGCATCAAACTGGGCACTGCACACAACAAAGGCACACACAGCCCAGCTGACATTGTAAAGTCCTTCTCACTATCGTCGCGGGACTTGTGCCAGAATTGGGAGAGTTGTTCCACAGACTAGTCAAGCAGTCATACTCACTAAATGATATCTTACAGCCAGACTCTTCCATCACCATCCCTGGATATGTCCTGTCCCACTGGCAAGACAAACCCTCCAGAGGTGGCAGCACAGTGGTATACAGTCGGAAGGGAGTTGCCCTAGGAGTCCTCAACATTGATTCTGGACCCCACATAGTCTCATGGCATCAGATCAAACATGGGCAAGGAAACCTCCTACTGATTACCACCTCCCACCCTCCGTTCATGAATCAGTAGTCCTCCACGTTGAACAACACTTGGAAAAAGCACTAACGGTAGCAAGAGCACAGAATGTACTCTGGGTCATAGAGTCATAGAGTAATTTATGGCACAGAAGGAGGCCATTTGGCCCATTGAATCCATGCTGGCTCTCCACAAAACTATTCAGTAAGTCCCAGGCCCCTGCTCGATCTTCGTAGCCCTCCAAGTATATTTCCTTCAAGTACCCATCCAATTTCCTCTTGAAGTCATTGATTGTCTTCACTTCCACCACCTTAGTGGGCAGCGAGTTCCAGGTCATTACCACCTGCTTTGTAACAAAGTTCTTCATCATATTCCCCCCTGCATCTCTGACCTAAAACCTTCAATCTGCGTCCCCTAGTCCTTGTGCCATTAGTTAGTGGAAACAGTTTTCCTTGTCTAACTTATCTAAGCCTATCATAATCTTGCACATTTCTATTAAATCTCCCTCAATCTTCTTTCTTCTAAGCAGGTTCTAAAGTGGGAGACTCCATTGTTCATCACAAAGAGTGGCTTGGTAGCACCATTACTGACCGAGCTGGCTGAGTCCTGAAGGACATACCTGCCAGACTGGGTCTGCAGCAGGTGGTGAGAGAGCAAACACAAGGGAAAAATCTACTTGACCTCGTCCCTACAAATCTGCCAGTTGCAGAAGCATCTGTCCACGGCAGTATTGGTAGGAGTGGCCACTGTAGAGTCCTTTTGGAGACAAAGTACTGTCTTCACATTGGGGATAGCCTCCATTGTGTTGTATGACACTACCACCGTGCTAAATGGGATAAATTCAGAACAGATCTAGCAGCTCAAAACTGGGCCTCTGTGAGGTGCTATGGACCATCAACAGCAGCAGAATTGTATTCAACCACAATCTGTAACCTCAGTTACTAGGGGACATAGGTTTAAGGTGCGAGGGGCGAAGTTTGGAGGGGATGTGCAAGGCAAGTTCTTTACACAGAGGGTGGTGAGTGCCTGGAACTTGCTGCCAGGGGAGGTGGTGGAAGCAGGTACAATAGCGACGTTTAAGAGGCATCTTGACAAATACATGAATAGGATGGGAATAGAGGGATACGGACCCCGGAAGTGCAGAAGGTTTTAGTTTAGACAGGCATCAAGATCGGCGCAGGCTTGGAGGGCCGAATGGCCTGTTCCTGTGCTGTACTGTACTTTGTTCTTTGTTCTTTTTTTTCTCATGGACCGGCACTCTACCATTACCATCAAGCCAGGGGATCAACCCTGGTTCAATGAGGAGTGTAGGAGGGCATACCATGAGCTGCAGCAGGGGTAGAAATGACGTGCCAACCTGATGAAGGTGCAACCCAGACTACAAGCATGCTAAACAGCAGAGGCAGCAGGCTATGGACAAAGCTGAGCAATCCCACAACCAAGGGATCAGATCTAAACTCTGCAGTCCTGCCACATCCAGTCATGAATGGTGGTGGACAATTAAACAACTGACAGGAGGAGGAGGCTCCACAAATATCACCATCCTCAACAATGGGGGAGCCCAGCACATCAGGGCAAAAGACAAGGCTGAAGCATTTGCACCCGTCTTCAGTCAGAACTGCTGAGTGGATGATCCATCCTGGCCTTATCCTGAGGTCCACAGCATTATAGATGCCATTCTTCAGCCAATTTGATTCACTCCATGTAATATCAAGAAAGAGCTGAAGACACTAGATACAGCAAAGGCTATGGACCCTGACAACATCCTGGCTGTATTGCTGCAGGCCTGTGCTCCAGAACTTGCCGTGACCCTAGCAAAGCTGTTCCAGTACTGCTGCAAAACTGGCATCTAGCAGACAAAATGGAAAATTGCTCAGGTATGTCCTTTCCACAAAAAGCAGGACAAATTCATTTAAGTCAATTACCTCCCATCAGTCTACTCTCAATTATCAGCAAAGCGATGGAAGGTGGCATCGACAGTGCTATCAAGTGACACTTATAACACCAATAACATGCTCACTGATGCTCAGTACGGGTTCTGAAAGGGTTACTCAGCTCCGGACCTCATTATAGTCCAAACATGGACAAAAGAACTGAACTCCAGAGGTGAAGTGAGAGTGACTGCCCTTGACATCAAGGCATCATTTAACCAAGTATGGCATCAAGGAGCCCTAGCAAAACTGAAGTCAATGAGAATCAGGGGGGAAACTCTCCTCTGGTTGGAGTCATACTGAACACAAAAGGAAGTTAGCTATGGTTGTTGGAGGTCAATCATCTAAACCCCAGGACATCACTGGAGAAGCTCCTCAGGGTAGTGTCCTACACCAAAGCCATCTTCAGCTGCTTCATCGATGATCTTCCCTCCATCAAAAGGTCAGAAGTGGGGATGTTCACTGATGATTACGCAGTGTTCATTTCCATTCACGATTCCTCAGATACTGAAGCAGTCCATGTCCATATGCAGCAAGACCTAGACAGCATTCAGGCTTGAGCTGGTAAATGGCAAGTAACATTTGCACCACACAAGTGCCAGGCAATGACCATCTCCAACCAGAGACAATCTAACCATCTACCTTTGACATTCAATGGCATTGCCATCACTGAATCCCCCACCATCAACATCCTGGGGGTGCCATTTACGAGAAACTTAAGTGGATCAGGTATATAAATCCTTTGTTTACAAGAGCAGGTCAGGGGCTGGGAATTCTGCAGCAAATAACTCATCTCCTGACTCCCCAAAGTCTGTCCACCATCTACAAAAAGGGTAATTGTTGACGGGTGTTTTAGCGACCGGAGGGCTGTTTCCAGTGGGGCTCTGCAGGGCTCAGTACTGGGTCCCCTGCATTTTGTGGTATATGTAAATGATTTGGATGTAAATGTAGGGGCATGATCAAGAAGTTTGCAGACGACACAAAGATTGGCCGTGTGGTAAATAGCGAGGAGGATAGCTGTAGGCTGAAAGAAGACATTGATGGTCTGGTCAGATAGGCAGAAAAGTGGCAAATGGAATTCAGCCCAGAGAAGTGTGAGGTGATGCATTAGGGGAGGTCAAACAAGGCAAAGGAATACACGATTAATAGGAAAATACTCAGAAGAGTAGAGGAAGTGAGGGGCCTTGGAATTAACATTCACAGATCCTTGAAGGTAGCAGGACAGGTTGCGAAGGTGATTAAGAAGGTATATAGAATCCTTTCCTTTGCTAGCCGAGGTACAGAATATAAGAGCAGAGAGGTTATGCTGGAGCTGTATAACCCATTGGCTAGGTCACAACTTGAGTATTGTGTGCAGTTTTGTTGACCTCATTACAGAAAGGACGGAATTGCACGAGAGAGGGTACAGAGGAGATTTATGAGGATGTTGCCAGGACTGGAAAATGCAGTTATGAGGAAAGATTGGATAGACTGGGGTTGTTCTCCTTGGAACAGAGAAGACTGAGGAGAGATCTGATTGAAATGTACAACATTTTGAGGGTCCTGGATAGAGTGGAGGTGAAGAGCCTATTTACCTTAGCAGAGAGGTCAGTGACGAGGGGGCATAGAATTAAAGTGATTGGTAGAAAAATTAGAGGGGAGATGAGGAAAACCTTTTTCACCCAGAGGGTGGTGGGGTTCTGGAACTCACTGTCTGAGAGGGTAGTTGAGGCAGAAACCCCATTCAAAAGGAGTCTGGATATGCACTTCAAGTGCCGTAATCTGCAGGGCTACGGACCAAATGCTGGAAGGTGGGATTAGAATAGGTGGATAATTTTTTGGCTGGCACAAACACGATGGGCCAAGTGGCCTCTTTCTGTGCCTTAAACTTTCTATGATTCTATGATTCTACAAGCCACCAGTCAGGAGTGTGATGGAATACTCTCCACTTGGCTGAATGGGTGCAGCTCCAACAACACTCAAGAATTTCAACACCATCCAGAAAAAAGCAGCCCACTTTATTGGCACCCCATGCAACACCTTAAACATTCACTCCCTCCACCACCGATGCACAGTGGCAGCAGTGTGTACCATCTACAAGATGCACTGCAGCAACGCACCAAGGCTCCTTAAACAGCACCTTCCAAACCCGTGACCGCTACCAACTAGAAGGACAAGGGCAGCAGATGCATGGGAACACCACCACCTGCAAGTTCCCCTGCAAGCCACACACCATCCTGACTTGGAAAGATATCTCCATTCCTTTATCGTCACTGGGTCAAAATCCTGGAACTCCCTCCTGAACAGCACTGTGGGTGTATCCACACCACATGGACTGCAGTGGTTCAAGAATGTGGCTCACCACCACCCTCTCAAGGACATTTAGCAATGGGCAATAAATGCTGGCCTTGCCAGTGGCGCCCACATCCTGTGAATGAATAAATAAACAATACACACGTGCAAGCATATTCACACACACACATACAGAATCACCAGCAAGGGGACTTTGGCTGTTATCCCAATCCACAGTGCAGCTGAGAGGGCAGTTGTCGATCCCCTCACTGCTATCCTGAGATCAGCTAACTTAATCTAAACCAGGAATTGAAGCTGGGACCTTATGGTCTGTGCAGGTCAAATACACACTCACTCTATCAAGAGCCAACTCCTGCCCTTTGTGTCCTATATAATTCCCTGAAAAAATTTAGCAGGAGTCACCTGAGGAAAGAGAAGACTAAGGTATCCCTGGGAAACTCATTCTCACTTGACCTGAGCAGACTTGTTTTCAAGACTTTGATCAAACGAAGCTTGTGGGTTTTTATTTACATATCTCTGCAGGATTTTGTTTGCTGAAATAACTGACAAAACCTTGTAATTCCACTCCCCACCCCCCCCCCCCCCACCCCCCAATCAAAAAAACAGTCTGATCTTTTCCTTTGGCTACTTACAGAGTTTGTGCAATTCGATCCTCCCTGCAATGTTTATACTGTGTGGGTAATGGATCCAGGTTTGGTGGTTAACAGGCCAGAATTCTTCTGTGTCTGCCTTTTTGAAGACTGTTTTTGAAAAATGCTAATATTTTATTTTGACTGTTTCTTGAGGCTGGAATTCTCAGAAATATGAACTTGATATTTGACTTGCTCTGATGTGTCACCTTATTGAGTTTGTTTCATGTGAGGTGTGCAATGGCAGTTCCTCTCATGGATAGTTGGATAAAAATGGATGTACAAACATTCAGACAAACCTTTATGATATAATGAGGAAGTGCCTAAGCTCAGACCTGCTGTGTTATAAACCAGGATGATCTTCCAGGCAGTACTGACGGAGATTGTACTGCCCGAGGTGCCATCCTTTGGCACTATTTGAGGGAGAGCAGGGGCATTCTCTTCTTGTGTCCTGGCCAATATTCCTTCCTCGACCAACACTGCCAAAAAATTTTTAACTAATCTGTCTTTTCCCTGCAGTCTGTGGGATCTTGCTTTGTATAATATGGTTAATGAAGTTGCCCAGAGAACAAAGGTCATTGTGCTTCAGAGCAATTTATAATAAGGTGTTATGTAAATACAAATCTCTGTTTCAGATTGAGAATCTTTAACAATCCAATTTGGTTTCATTCGCTAACATAGAAATTTGGATCTGATTTTTTTTAATGAGTTTTGCTGACCCTTTAACAAAATGTCTCATCTGTTTTTGAATATTTAAAGGGCAACTGCCTGAACTACGTAGACTAAACGTCCCATTGATTGGCCACACAGTCTGTATTGAGTCATCTGATCTCTGCTGTAGCGGCATTGGTGGATGTTATGATTGGCTGCATGGCCTCGGGCTGGTGAAGTGTGCCCATGGAAGTCAGGATGAAAATAGGATCAGGCTGAGGTGCAACAACTGTCAGTGTTAACTGACATTTTTTTAATTTGTTCATGGGATGTGGGTGTCTCTGGCCAGGCCAGCATTTATTGCCCATCCCTAATTGCCCTTGAGAAGGTGGAGGTGAGCCGCCATCTTGAACCACTGCAGTCCATGTGGGTGTAGGTACACCAACAGTGCTGTTAGGAAGGAAGTTCCAGGATTTTGACCCAGCAACAGTGAAGGAATAGCGATATAGCTCCGGATCAGGATGGTGTGTGGCTTGGAGGAGAATTTGAAGGCAACCACAGCCCTTGTCCTTCTAGGTAGAGGTCTCAGATTTGGAAGGTGCTGTCGAAGGAGCCTTGGTGAGTTGCTGCAATGCATCTTGTAGATGGTGCACACTGCTGCCACTGTGCGTCAGTGGTGGAGGGAGTGAATGTTTGTAGTTGGCGTGCCAATCAAGTGGGCTGCTTTGCATGGCTCCTGGATGGTGTCGAGCTTCTTGAGTGTTGTTGGAGCTGCACCCATCCAGGCAAGTGGAAAGTATTCCATCACACTCCTGACTTGTGTTTTTAGATGGTGGACAGGCTTTGGGGAGTCAGGAGGTGAGTTACTCGCCACAGAATTCCTAGCCTCTGACCTGCTCTTGTAGCCATAGAATTTATATGGCTACTCCAGTTTAGTTTCTGGTCAATGATGACCCCCAGAAAGTTGATAGTAAGGGATTCAGTGATGGTAATGCCATTGAATGTCAAGGGGAGATAGTTAGATTCTCTCTTGTTGGAGATGGTCATTGCCTGGCACTCAAGTGGCGCGAATGTTATTTGCCACTTATCAGCCCAAGCCTGGATATTGTCCAGGTCTTGCTGCATTTCTACACAGAGTGCCTCAGTATCTGAAGAGTCGTGAATGGTGCTGAACATTGTGCAATCATCAGCGAACATCCCCACTTCTGACCTTTTGATTGAAGGAAAGTCATTGATGAAGCAGCTGAAGATGGATGGACCTAGGACACTACCCTGATGAACTCCTGCAGTGATGTTCTGGAGCTGAGGTGATTGACCTCCATCAACTACAACCACCTTCCTTTGCGCTAGGTATGACTCCAACCAGCGGAGGGTTTTCCCCCTGATTCCCATTGACACCAGTTTTGCTAGGGCTTCTTGATACCATACTCAGTGAAATGCTGCCTTGATGTCAAGGGCAGTCACTCTGACCTCACATGCGAACATAGGAACAGGAGTAGGCCATTCAGCCCCTCGAGTCTGATCCACCATTCATTGAGTTCATGGCTAGTTTGTGACCTAACTCCATATATCCGCCTTAGCCCCATACCCCTTAATACCTTTGGTTAACAAAAATCTACCGTCTCAGATTTAAAATGAACATTTGATCCCACATCAATTGCTGTTTGCTCAATAGAGTTACACACCTCTACCACCCGTTGCATGTTGAAGTATTTCCTAATTTGATCCTGAAAGATCTAGCTCTAATTTTTAGGCTATGTCCCTAGTCCTAGACTCTCCAACCAGTGGAATATTTTCTCTCTATCTAGCCTATCAGCTCCCCAATCAGTAACCCAACAGATCCCACTCTGCAGGATTGTACTGAATGATGGCCCCAAGTATGAGGTACTGGTGGCAAGCTGACGCACATGGAAGCCAGTGCCAGTGTCTTCAGGACAAGTCTTGGAGGGTGCAGAGGATATTTACTAGAACAGCAACTAGAATGAGAGACTTTAGTTACATGGCGAGACTGGAGGAGCTGGGATTCTTCTCCTTTGAGCAGTGAAAGTTAAGTGGAGATATAATAGAGACGTTCAAAATTATGAGGGGTGTTGACAGAGCAAATAAGGAGAAACTTGTTAGGAAAACCCTATATGCCAAATGGGAAATATTAATTTCATCAGTTGGAAACTTACATTAAACTTTTAATGGAAAAACCCTGCAAGTTAACTTTTAAAAACTAGCAGTCAAGATGGCCACTGCAATTTACATTTGAAACATCGGGAGATTGAGCTGGAGACAAAAAGTTTAACAAAGCCCAACCAGAGCAATGGCTTGCTCCAAGTGATTGAATTACCTAGAATGGCTTTATCAGCACAGTCATCAAGGCCATTCCCACTCATCGCCTGTGAAAGAGGCAACCCCCACCAAGTGTGGATGGACACCATGGGGCATGTCGCACCTTGAATTTCATTTGAAGATTCCAGAAAAAACTTCATTAAAAACAAAGGGGTTTGATAGAACCATATGACTGCTTGCACAACTCTGAAGAAACTGTAAGTTTTGTCACACAGACAGCAGACAGGCAGTAACTGAAAATCCAGCAATGAAGCAGGCTTCCTCTCTCTCTCCAGAAAATATCAGGGGAAGACCCAGCTGTGACTGGAAACCACCCCCCCCCCCCCCCCACTCCCACATCCAGCAACTAGGGGAAGCAAATCAGCCACTCCTTCTGCTTTTAGGAGCCCTGAGCAAAGCAAGCTAACCACAGTGTACATGGACTAGCGAGGACTTCAAGACTACAACTTCAGCCGAGGACTATTTGACCTACAGACTGTATTTAAATTCTGGACTTTAATCCAACCAAATCTGTTTCCCTCTGTAATCTATTTGTTTGTGTGTGAGACTCTCATGTGAATGTGCGCATGAATGTGTAGCATATTTTTAGTATTTGAAATCGGGTTAGTGTTAAGGGTAATAAACCTAACTCTTTCTTGTTTAAACTCAAGTAAACTTGTCTGATTGGTTCTTTTGCAATTTCATTAGAGGAGCAAGGTCAAACAATCACTGAGGCGGTAAGCACAACCACAGTTTTAAAAAAGAAATAAACCCTGTTGCGGTCAAATGAGAGGAACGGTGAAAGGGGAGCCTGAGACCCCCTCGTCACCTTGTTGTTACAGAAATTTGTCCGGGATCATAACCCAAAGACAAATGAGAGATTGGAAGTGGGAAACCAAATTGATCCCTCTCAAAAAAACTGCAATACAAGTTTTCTTGTGTTTTTTGCTGCTTCTTTTTCTTCTTTCTTTTGGGCCTCCTTATCTCGAGAGACAATGGATACGCGCCTGGAGGTGGTCAGTGGTTTGTGAAGCAGCGCCTGGAGTGGCTATAAAGGCCAATTCTGGAGTGACAGTCTCTTCCACAGGTGCTGCAGAGAAATTTGTTTGTCGGGGCTGTTGCACAGTTGGCTCTCCCCTTGCGCCTCTGTCTTTTTTCCTGCCAACTGCTAAGTCTCTTCGACTCGCCACAATTTAGCCCTGTCTTTATGGCTGCCCGCCAGCTCTGGCGAATGCTGGCAACTGACTCCCACGACTTGTGATCAATGTCACACGATTTCATGTCGCGTTTGCAGACGTCTTTATAGCGGAGACATGGACGGCCGATGGGTCTGATACCAGTGGCGAGCTCGCTGTACAATGTGTCTTTGGGGATCCTGCCATCTTCCATGCGGCTCACATGGCCAAGCCATCTCAAGCGCCGCTGACTCAGTAGTGTGTATAAGCTGGGGGTGTTGGCCGCTTCAAGGACTTCTGTGTTGGAGATATAGTCCTGCCACCTGATGCCAAGTATTCTCCGAAGGCAGCGAAGATGGAATGAATTGAGACGTCGCTCTTGGCTGGCATACGTTGTCCAGGCCTCGCTGCCGTAGAGCAAGGTACTGAGGACACAGGCCTGATACACTCGGACTTTTGTGTTCCGTGTCAGTGCGCCATTTTCCCACACTCTCTTGGCCAGTCTGGACATAGCAGTGGAAGCCTTACCCATGCGCTTGTTGATTTCTGCATCTAGAGACAGGTTACTGGTGATAGTTGAGCCTAGGTAGGTGAACTCTTGAACCACTTCCAGAGCGTGGTCGCCAATATTGATGGATGGAGCATTTCTGACGTCCTGCCCCATGATGTTCGTTTTCTTGAGGCTGATGGTTAGGCCAAATTCATTGCAGGCAGACGCTAGAATACGAACATGTCCACATCCGAAGCCAATACCTCCCCAAGCCAGGGTGAAATAACTTGGGATAAGTTAAAGGCCCTATGTATTGAAGAGTTGAGGAATGTAGCTGGGTAGTTTGAGATTACTTTCCATATAAAAGCTAAGAAATCCGAAATCCTAAGACTTGTGGCCAACTATTTTTCACTTGAACCTGAAGATTCAGAAACAGGGTTGGAGTCAGACACAGACAGGGTAATATTAATTAAAATATAATTAGAACAGAGGAAACTCGAACTGGAAGACAAGGAAAAAGAGAGGGAAAGAGAGAGAGAAGAAAGGAAAAAAGAGATGAAAAGAGAGAGGGAAAGAAAGAGAGAAGAGAGGAAAAAAGAGATGGAAAGAGAGAGGGAAGAGAGGGGAAAAAGAGATTTTCCAGAAGGAGAAGGAGGTACGAGAGCTAAGGTGGCTTGAATTAACTAGTGGGTGACACGGTACCCCCAGTAAAGTATGGCTAGTGAGGAAGCTACCCCTTGCTCCAGACCATGTGTTAAGTTCTTAAAGTTCTCTCAGTTGATTCTGAAGTTCTGTGAGGAAGATGTGGAAGCATTTTTGGCACTTTTGAAAAGCTTGCGAGACAGCTGAAATAGCAGTAGAGAGCTGGACCCTGTTGTTACAAAGCAAGCTAACAGGAAAAGCCCATGAGGTTTATTCACTGTTACCAGATGAAAGTTCATCAGATTATGAATTGACTAAAAATGCTATCCTGAGCGCATATGAGCTAGTACCGGAAGCTTACCACCAAAAATTCCGAATCGTCCGGAAGCAACCTGATCAAACTTATCTCGATTTTGAAAGAGTTAAGCAGCTGGCTTTTGACCAGTGGCTAAGGGCCTTTAAGTTACAGCCCACATATGAAAATCTCAGAGTGGTGATTCTTCTCGAGGAATTTAAAAACTCACTTCCCCTTTCTATTAAAGCCCACATAGAGGAACAAAAGGTCCAAAGAGCTAGGCAGGCCGCAGCTGATGAATTTACTCTCATATTTAAGTCCGTACCCCAAGGGAAACCATTCCCTAGTCACCCCCACAACTCTGAAAAGGATAAATGTGGGAGGTGTGATAGGAGCCCGAACAGCCCTGGGTGAGAAAAGAAAGCTGAACACACAGGGGTCCTTCCTCATGTCAAAAAAGATGGTGCTGAGAGCAGGATGAGACCTGAAGACCTGTGTGTTTCCATTGCAACAAGGCAGGTCACCTCCGAGCTGACTACAGCGAAAACTTGTAGGATTAATTAGGGCACACCAGACTAGTGCAGCAGAAGGGGCCCTGGTGGAAAGCACAGCTGGGCAGGCTATGGTTTTAACTGCAATAGCAGTTAGACCCAGGAAACATACTGCTGTGGGTGTGGGAAAACATATTAAGATCCCTGAAGGTTATTAAGATTTTGTATCCCAAGGGAAGTAACCCCATACCCCTCGAATGGGGCAAGCAAGCTCATCGTCATATTCAGTGATACAGGGGCCACCCGATCCCTTCTGCTGGTAAAACCTTTCCCCCAGAGAGTGTAGTGAATACTAGGTTGTTAGTGAATGGCATCGAAGGGCGGTGTACACCTGTGCCTTTATTTCGGGTGCACTTGGAGTGTGACCTAGTTTCGGGACCAGGTGACCGTGGGGATTGTCACTAGTTTGCCTGTAGACAGCATCGATCTGCTCCTGGGTAAGGATCTGGCGGGGCTGAAGGTGGTAGCTTCCCCAGTAGTTGGAGAGATTCCGAAGGAGGTCAGAGAGACTGGGCAGTTGCAGCATTTCACCTGATTGTGTGGTGACTTGGTCCATGGCCAAACCAGCTCCCTCAGAGGAGACTGAGCGGACACTACAGACAGATGACCCTGCTGTCTGGTTGTCTGAAGTCTTCTTTGGGAAGTTAGAGGACCCAAGGAATGGGTTAAACAGATTGTCCCATGTTGAGGCTCAGCAAGCTGACTCAGTATTAACAAAGTTAGCATAGACTGCCCAAATTGAAGCTGAAGCAGAGGGAGTCCCTGAGTGCTACTATTTAAGGGATGAGGTGCTGATGAGGAAGTGGAGACCTCCTCACAGACCTGCGGACAAAGTGTGGACAGTGATTCACCAGATAGTGGTGCCGCCGAGGTACCTTAAAGAAATATTAAGAATGGCCCACAAGCTGACAAGGGCTGGACATATCGGTGTATGAAAAACCAAAGCCCGCATAAGACAGCATTTTGACTGGCCAAAGCTCCACAAAGATGTGGTGGCGTTCTGTAAAGCCTGCCACATGTGCCAGGTTGTGGGGAATCCCCAACCTGCAGCAAAATCTGCACCCCGAATTCCCATACTGGGTTTTGGGGAACCCTCTCAGCAGAGGGCTGGTGGACTGTGAGGGACCCCTGCCGAAAAAAAAAGGGACAGACAAGCACAGGTCTGCCAGATAGTTCAGGAGGAAGGGGATGAAAAGGGCAGTGAGGACAGGTTAAATGAGGGCCGGGAGGCTGCCCAAATGGAACCCCTTACTGTCCAGTCAGCCAACCCTGAAATGTTGGAGAAATTAGACCCCCAATCCTCCTATGTAAATGCAGTCTAAAGGAGCACCCTTCCAAGGCTGCTAACAGCACATTTTTTATTCGCTCATGGGATGTGGCTGTCACTGACTAGACCAGCATTTATTGCCCATCCCTAATTGCCTTTGAGAAGGTGGTGATGTGTTGCCTTCTTGAACCGCTGCAGTCCAAGTGGTGTAGGTACACCAACGGTGCTATTAGGAAGGGAGTTCCAGGATTTTGACCCAGCGACAGTGAAGGAATGGTGATATAGTTCCACGTCAGGATGGTGTGTGAGTTGAAGGGGAACTTGCAGTTGGTGGTGTTCCCCTGGATTTGCTGCCCTTGTCCTTCTAGGTGGTAGAGGTTGAGGGTTTGGAAGGTGCTGTCTAAGGACCTTTACAGAAGCCTGCAGGGGCAAGGAAAATTCCCAAAAAGGCAAACCAACAGTGAGGTCGATGCCTCAGCTGGTCGAAGTGCCAGAGAGGAGTGAAGAGAAACTGGACAAATACCTGTGAGAAGGAGGACATCGGATTGATTAGCAGAGTCCCTCCCCACAATAAAGAGAAGAAGGAAACACAAATGCCCTAAAGTGAGTAGCACTTGTGTGACTCACCAGAGCACTAAAGGTGAGGTCAGTGTGTATCTACCGACTGCAGAACTCAATGATCAGGGCCCAAGCTCAAAGCTAATCAAATCCCACAATTTCACTTCAGAATTCAGCAAGAACATGGGCACAGAGGAAATTTCAGACATCTCACAGAGGCTTAAACCCATTTATTACCCAATACCACTATAGGGAGAAAAATTGTCAAGATACTGGAACCTGAATGATTAAAGACATGTGTTGCAGAAACAACAGTTGAGGAATTGAAGATTGGCCTGAAACAACCATGGAAATTTACAGACCCCAAGCTTCATCAACCACCACATGTTTATTGAGATGCATTTCCCCAGGGCAAAGCAAGCCAACCACCATGCACGTGGCCAAGCGAGAACTTCAAGACTATGAGAATACAACTTCAGCCGAGGACTTACAGACTGTATCTAAATTCCATTTATTCCAGACTTTCATCCAACCACCAAATCTGTCTCCCTCTGTAATTTATTTGTGTGAGTGTGACTCTCGTGTGAATGTGCAGTGTATTTTTAGTATTTTAAATCGGATTTGAGTATTAAGTGTAATAAACTTATCTCTTTCTTGTTTAAACTGAAGAAAACCTGTCTGATTGGTTCTATTGCAATTACATTAGAGGAACAAGGTCAAACAATCACAGAGGTGGTAAGCACAACTATTGTTTTAAACAAGGCATAACTCCTGTTGCAGTCAAACGAGAGGAAGGATGAAAGGGGAGCCAGAGATTCCCCTCCTCACCTTACCGTAACAGAAACTGTTTCCACTTTCAAGAAGGTCAATAACCAGAGGACACAGATTTGAGATGATTGGCAAAAGAACCAAAAGGAATATGAAGAGGAAGGCATACGGCATGCTTGCCTTCATCGGTTGGGGCATAGAGTATAAAAATTGGCAAGTCATGCTGTAGCTGTACAGAACTTTAGTTAGGCCACAATTAGAATATTGCGTGCAATTCTGGTCGCCACACTACCAGAAGGACGTGGAGGCTTTGGAGAGGGTACAGAGGAGGTTTACCAGGATGTTGCCTGGTCTGGAGGGCATTAGCTATGAGGAGAGGTTGGATAAACTCGGATTGTTTTCACTGGAACGACGGAGGTGGAGGGGAGACATGATAGAGGTTTACAAAGTTATGAGCGGCATGGACAGAGTGGATAGTCAGAAGCTTTTTCCCAGGGTGGCAGAGTCAGGTACTAGGGGACATAGGTTTAAGGTGAGAGGGGCAAAGTTTAGAGGGGATGTGCGAGGCAAGTTCTTTACACAGAGGGTGGTGAGTGTCTGAAACTTGCTGCCGGGGGAGGTGGTGGAAGCAGGTACGATAGCGAGGTTTAAGAGGCATCTTGATAAATACATGAAGTGCAGAAGGTTTTAGTTTAGACGGGCATCAAGATCAGCACAGGCTTGGAGGGCCGAATGGCCTGTTCCTGTGCTATACTGTTCTTTGTTCTTTGTTTGTAGGGCATTTTGACACTGAGTTGCAATGATCTGAATGCACTGCCTGAAAGACTGGTGGAAGCTAATTCTGTAATAACTTTCAAAAGGGAATTGAATAAATACTTGAAAGGAGAAACTTGCAGGACTATAGGGAAACATCAGGGATATAGGAGTAATTGGATATAGGGGTAATTGGGTAGCTCTTCAAAGAGCTAACACAGGTACAATGGCTCAAATGGCCTTCCAGGGGAGGCCAATGAAGTAGAGAATGGCTTCATAGGACATTTAGGTGCATTTCTGGAGAGAGTTTGAGGGATATAATGAGAAGTTAGGTTTATCTGTGCAAATTTTCTGAACACATTTTATCAGCAAGGAACATGATCACCAGCTATCCAAAAGTGAATGATTTTCCACCTGATTTCCCAACCTCCAAAGCTCCCCACAAATAGTGTGCACTGTAACATTGGCCCTGCTGAGTTGCAGGAGGGCTTCATTTCATCTGTGCCGGTACAGAGCTGAGTACACGGTCAGTCAATTCCATTATCTCCCACCGAGGTAAGTGCCATTTGTTTGGTTGTGATCCATATCTGTATCCTGACTCGCACAAAGTACTGTTCACCCATCGCCCCGATGTTCGCTGACCTACATAGGCTCTGAGTCCAGCAATGCCTTAAATTTAAAATTCTCATTCTTCCTTTGAAATACCTCGCCCCTCTCTATCTCTCCCTCAATAACCCTACAACCCTCCAAGATCTCTGCACTACTCCAATTCTGGCCTTTTGCACATTTCCCATTTTCATTGCTCCACCACTGGCGGGCGTGACTTCAGCTGCCGAGGCCCGAATCCCTGGAATTGCCTCCCTAAACCTCTCTGCCTTTGACCTCACTGACCTCCTTTAAATTGCTCCTTAAAACCTGCATCTTTGACAAGCTTTAAGTCACCTGCCCTAATATCTCTTTATGTGACTTGGGGTCAGATTTTGTTCATAAAGCTCTTGTGAAACACCTTGTTTACTACGTTAAAGGTGCTAAATAAATGTAAGTTGTTGTTGTTTTTCACCAATTGAAATGTTACTGGACTCAAATGAGTCAACGGAAAGTCTGCTTCAGTTTTGCACCAATGGCATCAAACACATTGCACTAAGGATGGCACTTGGAGAATTGGGGAAGCTGGGAAAGAGCAGGAGAAATCATCCAGTCCAGGAATTGCATAAACTACAGCTAGACAATATCTACCATTTCCATGATCATCAATGTGAAAGATGTAGTGGTGGAAACATCCAACAATGCTCCCAGGCCAGGCGTAGCACGGCTAGATACACAGTAATATCCAGTTCACACCACTCCTTCCAACACTCTCAGTGCAGGTAGAACATGACTTTGATACAAAGTAAAGCCTCCTCTATACTCCCTCTTTTCTCATCACAGGACAGATGCATCATAGATGAGATACTGAGTAAAGCTCCCTCTACATTGTCCCATCAAACACTCCCAGGACAGGTACAGTATGGGATAGATATAGAGTAAAGCTGCCTCTACACTATCCCTTCCCTCCTATTAGGGGTAAAGCATGACTTAGATATGGAGCACAGCTGTCTCTGAACTGTCCAAACTGATATTCACAGGCAGGTACAGCATGGATTAGATACCAAGTAAATCTCCCTCTCCACTATCCCATCAAACACTCCCTGGGCAGGAACTGCACAGATTAGATACAGAGTAAATCTTTCGCTACACTACCCATCAAACTTTCCCAGGGCAGGGACAGCACACGTTAGATATTCAGTAAACCTCCCTGTGCACTGTCCCCTTCAAATACTCCCCGGACAGGTAAAGTATTGGTTAGATACAGAATAAAGCTCCTTCTGCACCAGGGTTATTCAACATATGGCCCGTGAGCCAGGATTCAGCCCACCAAAGGTTTCCTTCTGGCCCGTGAGTGTAAACTGTACTGGGGCCGTTCCTCATCCTCACCAGGGGTCCGTGACTGGAGATGAGAAATTTCCCATTGTCAGACCGTCTTTTAAAAAAGATCAGAAGTTAGTTTCACAGCTGACAGTTGCTGACATCAGGAACAGCTATTTCCCAACTTCAGACAGATTTGGGTTTTTTTAAAAGCCCGCTGGCAAACCCCGAATCTGTCCGAAGTGGGGAAACGGCTGTTCCCAATGTCAGCAACTGTCAGCTGTGAAACTGCCTTCTGATTTTTTAAAAAACTAATCAACTATCCTGCTGTCTGCAACAGTCAGAGACAGAGAGAGAAAAGGGAATATATAGAGAGAGAAAGGGGAATATATATATATATATATATAGAGAGAGAGAGAGAGAGAGAGGGGTTGGAGAGAGAGAGAGAGGGAATTGAGAGAGAGAGAGAAAGGGGAACTGAGAGAGAGAGAAAGGGGAACTGAGAGAGAGAGAAAGGGGGACAGGCAGAGAGAGAGAAGGGGGGGGAACAGAGAGAGAGAGAGGGGACAGAGAGAGAGAGGCAGAGAAAGAGATAAAGAGGGATCGAGAGAAATAGAGAGAAAGAAGGGGACAGAGAGAGGGGGGACAGAGAGAGAGAAACGGGACAGAAAGGGAGACAGAGGGGAGTGGACACAGAAAGAGAGAATGGGGGATAGGGAGAGAGAGAGAGAGACAAGGAGGGAGACAGGCAGAAAGAGAGAGAAAGGGGGATAGGCAGAGAGAGAGAGGGCGGCAGAGAGAAAGAGGGGGACAGAGAGAGAAAGGGGACAGAGGTGGTGGTATTGAGAGAGTGAAAGGGGGATAGACAGATGGGGGGGAGAGAGGGGGGTAGAGAGAGAGGGAGAGAGAGAGTGATCAAGATCACTCCTGACAGACGAACATCTATCCGGAATACTCCGCATTGCTACAAGAAGTGTACGGGCAGACATTGACTACTTGTGCAAGCAAAAAAGTGCCAGTTTTCTCATTAAATCAGTGATAACATAGTGAAGAGAAAGGAAGTCAATAAATTAGACTTTTCATTTAAAGCTTCTTCACGAAAAATGTACATTTCTTACTGTTTTGATTAATATATCAATTTTAGTGCCTTTGTCTTTCCAAAATTGTCTCACTGGACCCCGCATGTAAGACAAAAATTGCAGTGTGCTCCCCCCCCCACAAGAAAATGTTAGACAATCCTGCTCTACACTGTCCTGCCAATCATTCATAGGGAAGTATGATATGGCTTCAATACAGAGTAAAGCTCTCTCTACACTACTGCACCAAACACTCCCAGGACAGGTACAGCACAGGGTTAGATACCGTGCTGGCCCACATGATCCACCCCGACCAGTCCTACACGGTCCCGGGCCGGTCCATCCAGGACAACATCCACCTGGTCCGGGACCTGATCCATCTTTCCCAGAGGACTGGTCAGTCGGTCGCCTTTCTCTCCCTCGATCAGGAGAAGGCGTTCGACAGGGTGGATCACGATTACCTTTTCGGGACTCTGCGCGCTTTCGGACTCGGGCCGCATTTTGTGGCCCGGGTCCGACTTTTATACGCCGCCGCAGAGTGTCTAGTCAAAGTTAACGGGTCCTTGACGGCGCCCCTTCGATTTGGGAGAGGAGTGCGTCAGGGGTGCCCCATGTCCGGCCAATTGTATACCATCTGCGTGGAGCCCTTCCTGTGCCTGCTTCGCAGGAGGTTGACGGGATTGGCTCTGCGCGAGCCGGCCATGCGGGTCGTCCTCTCGGCTTACGCCGACGACGTGCTCCTCGCAGTCACAGATCCCGTTGACTTGCGGAGGATGCGCGACTGCCAGCAGACCTTTTCTGCCGCGTCCTCCGCGAGGATCAATTGGGAGAAATGTTCCGGACTCCTGGTTGGTCAGTGGCGGGTGGACTCCCTGCCGGAGGAGATGACACCTTTTGCGTGGAGCACCACGCACCTCCTCTATCTGGGAGTCCACCTTAGCCCCGCTGAGGAAGCCTGGCCGGCAAACTGGCAGGAGTTGGAGGCGAAAGTCACCGCTCGGCTGGGGCGCTGGACAGGACTGCTCCGAGTGCTTTCCTACAGGGGCCGAGCGTTGGTCATAAACCAACTGGTGGCCTCCATGCTGTGGTACCGGTTGGTCACTTTGGCCCCGCCCCCTGTATTTGCCACCAAGATCCAGAAGAAACTCGTCGATTTCTTCTGGGGCAAGAGGAAACACTGGGTCTCTGCCGCGGTCCTGAGTCTCCCGATCGAGGAGGGCGGTCAGTCGCTGGTGTGCGTCCGCACCCAGGCTGCGACTCTCCGCCTTCGGACCCTGCAGAGATACCTGTACGTCGAGCGTCCTCCCAGATGGTGTGCGCTGGCGACGTATTTTTTCCGCCAGTGTCACTGCCTTCAAGACGACACGCAGCTCCCGGTGGAGTCCGTTAGCCGCGCCTCTCTGAGGGAGTTGCCTGTCTTTTACCGGGATCTTTTCCGAGTCTGGAACATGGTCGCCTCCAGTCAGGGCGCTCCCCCGCCGGCGGAGGAGAGCGCCTCGGCTGTCCGGGCGGCCGACTCCGGGGATGGTCCGGCGGGCGGAGGAGTAGCCGAAACCCCCGGGACGCCCCTCACTGCGGGTGGCGAGGGGGCTCGGGAGTGCGGAGCGCTCCCGGCCGAGCTGACTCCCGCTCGGCCGGAACTGCTCATCGGACCCAGGCCCCGAAACCATCCTCGGGAGCCGGTCCCGCACAACCCGAGCCGCCTCTCGGAAATGCCCTCCGTGCCATTCCAATCGGCGCGGAGGGGTTTCCTGTACGGGCTGCTCCTGCACACTCTCCACTTCCTCGCCCTCGTCAGCCGGCCGGACACGCCCTGGCGGTCCGCGTTGCCATCTGGCGGCGAGGGGAAACCCCGATGGAGGTCTCTCTACGCGGGAGTCTTCCCCCTTTACATCGGGGACCTGGGGTGGAGGGTGCTGCACAGAGCAGTCCCGTGCAATAGGCTTTTAAGTAGGTTTACGGACTCCCAGGCCACCTGTACTTTCTGCGGCCTGGACGAGTCCGTGTTCCACATTTATATGGAGTGTACGAGGTTGCAGCCCCTATTTGAGTATCTGAAGGGGCTGCTCCTCAAATTCTGGCTGCACTTCAGTCCCACGCTCCTGATCTTTGGGCACCCGGTGCGGAGGGGCTTGGGCCGGGAGGAGGATCTCCTCATCGGTCTGCTCCTGGGCCTGGCCAAGGTGGCAATTCACAGGTCCAGGTTGCGGGCCGTCGGGGGGTCCGTCCTCCCCGATTGCCTGCCCCTCTTCCGCGGTTACGTTCGCGCCCGGGTGTCCCTGGAAAAGGAGCATGCGGTGTCCGCCGGTACGCTTGAGGCCTTCCGCGACCGGTGGGCACCGCAGGGACTGGAGTGCATTGTCGACGCCGAGAATGGCATTTTAATTTGAGTTTTTGTTTATTTATCTGGTTTTAATAAAGTTATTTAAAAAAAAACGGGTTAGATACAGAGTAAAGCTCCCTCTACACTGTCCCGTAAAACACTCCCAGGACAGGTACAGCACAGAGTTAAATACAGAGTAGAGCTCCCTCTACACTGTCCCATCAAACAATCCCAGGATAGGTACAGCGTGGGGTTAGATACAGAGTAAAGCTCCCTCTATACTGTCCCAACCAACACTCTCAGGGCAGGTACAGTACAGATTAGATGCAAAATGATGTTCCTTCTACACTGACCCCCAATTTGTTTCAGTCCCAACCTTAGAAGAGGGTTTCCTAAACAAAAAACGGGGTTAGATGCAGAGCATCTGAACACTGTCCCATTAAACACACCCAGGACAGGTACAGCACTGGGCTGGCTGCTGTCTAATTGGGACCACAGACTGCTGGGTGCACAATGAGTCTCAGCAGACTGCTGATCGTGGACTGTGAGTTGGAGGCTGGAAGCTGGAGGCTGTGTGGCTGCTGCAAGAGGAAGACTGAGACTTTAAGGAGGGTTTTTCCATCTATCCCTGTCTTCCAAACAGGAAAACAGGAGGCCAAAAGAACTGACAGCTCTTGTGAATTTGCCTTTTTGAAGCCCTTTCATTGATTGTTGTGGGAGGGGGAAAGAAGAGAACTGAAGACCTTGGGTGGGGCTGTTTTGTCTGAATAGGGAGCTCCTGTGTTTAACAGCATTGAATAGGAGCTCCCTCCCCACCCCAACGACCTAGTCTGGGATAGCTGGAGCTGCCCAGGTGAAGAGACTTTCTCTTTTCTCTTTTCTCTCAATACCGGAAGCTAAGTGTGTCTGGGCAGCTTACAGTTGTCCCAGGTGAAGACATTGTCCCCCCTCCCCCACCAACCCCAACCAACAACTGGAAGACCAGCGAAAGGACTGCCTTGAAAATAAGATCTGCAAAGAGACTGATTCCTCCCGGCTTTCCTCTCCTTCAGCCTCTCTCCCCTGTGATAACCCCTAGCAAAGTATTTGTGGGGCTATTTGTTATTATTATTATTTTTCTCCTTTCTCTCAAACTTTGTTTTATTCCCGATGAGCTCTTCCTCCCCCACCTGCACAATGGGGGAGGTGAGGTCTGGACTCACCCGAGTCCCACTCGGTCTTCAGCAGAACAATCTCTGACATGTCTACTCCTTCCGCCACCAGTTATTCATGCAGCTGGCACAGGAGGAGGTCACGGAAAGCTATTTTGCTGTTCAGTTCCAGGGGGCGGCCTTCTGAACCTCGGACGGGGAGGAGTTCCATGCCAGCAAGGGGGTGGGGCATGTTCAAAAGAACTGCCCCAACCTCCCGGCCGCCAACTCCATCTCGGCAGCCCAGGGTGGCCCGCTGTACCTCCTCCCACTCCCCCTACACCTCCAACAGACACTGCTCAGGTGGTTCCGGAGTCCATGCTTTTCACGGCCTCCAGCAGGCGTGGAGTGCCCGTCCGAGAGGAAGGAAGACGCGAGAGGCGCGTCCCCCGGACACCGGGGCACAACCCGAGCCTGGACTCAGCCCAAACCCCGATCCCGGGGAACCCACTTGCCCCAGGCCTGGGCTCAGGCCCAGGGTAACCAGGCAAAAGGAGGGTGCAGAGGCGGAGGCCTCTGATGACATGGAGGTCTCTGAGCCTGCATGCACTAGTGGGAAAAAGAGGAGAAGGCACCCCTCCACAGAGGCATCACTGGGACCTGGGTGCAGGGCCCATCTGTTGGAGGGGAGCTATTTCCTGGTTCGGGTCCCCAGTTTCCCCAGCTACCACCACCATCAAGGCTGTAAAGCCTGGGCAGGAGCTCCCTACCCATCAGGATAGAGGGGTGGGGAAGACCCCTGTACATGTGGCCCCTCCTGAAGGAGCAAGTGGAGCTCTCTTGTGGTGGGGGAGCCTGGGGATGCTCCTGAAGAAGCCTCCCATTCTGCCACTGGGTTGGGTGCCCTGAGTGGAGGGGAGGGCGAGGCCACAAAGGGTCAGCCCTCCCAGCCAAAATCCACTCCCAACCATGAAGTGCCCAACCCAGTTATGGGTGAAATTGCTGCCCTGTCTGCTGAGCCTGTGGGCGCTGGCGGGGTGGGAGATGGCCTCCTCTCTCCGTCTCCAGTCCCGGCTCAGGCTGGATTTCCGGAGTCGGGAACTACCGTCTCCCCGAGGCCGCTCATTGGCCTAGGGACGGAGGTGGAGGAGGATCCTGAACCGTTGGTGCTCATAAGCTCCAGTTCCACAGAAGAACCCAGTGAGGACTCCTTTGCCATCGATCCTGGGGGTGAGATCATGACAGAGGCGGGACCAGCTGGCACGGCAGGGATGTCCGCCCCACAGTATGTGGTGGGTGTGTCAGCTGCTGGCTGTGACGACTCACAGCAGGATGGGGACTCGATGTGAGTACAGAGGACGACCTTGAGTCCATTGCCAGTGAGGAGATGGACTCCCTTGTGCTTCCCACCGAGTCTCCTCTCATCCCCACTAGGGAACTCCGGGACTTCCTTGCAGCATGCAGGTTTTGCCGCAATAAAGTTCAGCTGTCCCTCGGCCGGTGGTCGAGTCTGGCGCTAATCATTCCGTCTGTCTGTGCCACCCTCAAGAAGGCGGGGAAGGGTGCGTGCATGAAACTGGTTGAGAGGTGCTGGTTTAAAGTGTTCCTCAATGAGTTGCTGGAGAAGTGGAAGGCGAGGTGCGCTTTCGCTCCCTCCTCACAGTAAGGTCTTGGCGATGGGACCAGAATACCTTTGACATGAAGATAACCATAGCCAGCCTCAACATCAATGGCAGCAGGGGGTCTCTCCACAGATTTCACAATCTCTCAGTCCTCAAGGAAGGGAGATATGCAGTGAGCTTTCTGCAGGAAACCCACACCGTTCTGGGAGATAAAGCCACCTGGTTCCTGGAGTGGCAGGGTGGGATCACCTCACCCCTATTTCTAGTGGGGTGACTATCTTGTTGGCCCCGACTTTTCAGCTGGAGATCTTGGGGGACAAGGAGCTTGTGCCGGGCTGCTTGCTCCACCTTTCGTTCGCCTGGGTAGCGTGCCGCTCCACTTTGTGAATGTATACGCGCCCAGGCCCGACACGTTGCAAGCGCGTTTCTTTAAAGAAATGTCTGCCCTCTGGAGCTGTATCGATAGTGGTAGAGTGCATCATCCTCGGGGGAGATTGTAACTGTCCTCTTGAGGTGAGGGAATGTTCCGGTCCGCAGTGCAGCCAAGCACGGTGGAGAGGGAACTGATTAGCTCCCTCAATGTGGTGGACATCTGGTGGAATCTCCATCCTGACTCCAGCGCCTTCACATGGAGGTCTGGAGGAGAAGGGTCCTGAATTGACTGCCTTTACATTTCGCAGGCGTACGTCTCCCGCGTCTTGGCGGCCTCCATGCGGCTGGTGCCATGGTCGGACCACCGCCTGGTGTGGGAGGAGTTCACTCCGCTCTGCATGCGGGCGGGTTCCACGTACTGGCACTTTAACAACCAGCTGCTGGAGGACGAACAATTCCGGGACTCGTTCCGTCGATTCTGGGTCAACTGGAGAAGGTAGCAGGGGGGCTTCCCCTCCTTGAAGCTATGGTGGGTTGTGTGCAAGACTCATATTCAGTCAGGAATACGCAAAAGGGTCGACCAAGAGGTGGGAAGCCAGGATCGGGCGCCTGGAGAGGGAGATGTTTGACTTGAAGTCCCGCCTCAGTCATGACGTCACGGACCCGGCCCTGTGGCAGGCGTACAAAGAGAAAAAAGGGCGCCTGAGGGACCTGCAGCTCATAGGGTCCCAAGCAGTGTACATGAGGTCGCGGATCCAGATCCTGAAAGTTTTGGACAGTACCTCACCCTTCTTCTACTCACTGGAAAAATGGCGAGGGGTCCGTAAGCAGCTCATTGAGCTGCTGGCCGACAATGGTTCCTTCATCACGGATTCGGAGGGAATGGGCCTTTTGGTCCGTACATACTATGGCCATTGTTCTCTCTGGATCTGTCCAGCGAGGACAGGTGCAGAGTTTTGTGGGAGGACCTGCCGAAGGTCAGCCTGGAGGGCGCCGAAGGATTGGAGACTCTACTCACGTTGGTGGAGCCTTCCACCAGCTCTCGAGGGGCAAATCCCCGGGGCTGGATGGGCTGGTCGTGGAGTTCCTCAGGGCATTTTGGGACATACTGGGAGGGTGATTACGTGTGGGTCCTGCGGGAATGCCTAGCAACTGGCGAGATGGCCCTCTTGTGATGCAAGGCGGTCATCGTCCTGTTGCTGAAGAGGGGCAATCTCCATTTGCTTAAGAACTGGCGTCCGGTCTCCCTCCTCAGCATGGATTATAAGATCTTTGCCCGGGCTATGTCTAACTGCCTGGGCGCCGTGCAGGCCCACATGATCTACCCTGACCAGTCCTACACGGTGCCGGATCGGTCCATCAAGGACAACATCCACCTGGTCTGGGACCTGATCCATCTTTCCCAGAGGACTAGATGTCGGTCACCTTTCTCTCCCTCGATCAGGAGAAGGTGTTCGACAGGGTGGATCAGGAATACCTTTTCGGGACTCTGAGCATATTCGGACTCGGGACACCTTTTGTGGCTTGGGTCCGACTTTTGTTCTCCACCGCAGAGTGTCTGGTTAAGGTTAACAGGTTCTTGACGGCGCCCGTTTGCTTTGGGAGAGGTGTGCGTCAGGGATGCCCCAAGTCCGGCCAATTATATACCATCTACGTGTAGCCATTGCTGTGCCTGCTTCGCAAGAGGTTGACGGGTTTGGCTCTGCGCGGGCCGGCCATGCAGGTTGTCCTCTCAGTTTACACCGATGATGTGCTCCTCACGGTCACTGATCCCATTGACTTGCGGAGGAGGCGCAAGTGCCAGCAAACCTTTTCTGCCGCGTCCTCCATGAGGATCTATTGGGAGAAATGTTCCGGATTCCTTGTGGGTCAGTGGTGTGTGTACTCCCTACCGGAGGAGTTAACACTTTTTGCGTGGAGCACCACGCACCTCCTTTATCTGGGAGTCCGCCTTAGCCCCGCTGAGGAAGCTTGGCCGGCAGACTGTCAGGAGTTGGAGGCAAAAGTCACCACTCAGTTGGGGCGCTGGACAGGACTACTCCAAATGCTTTCCTACAAAGGCCGAGCACTGGTCATAAACCAACTGGTGGCCTCAATGCTGTGGTACCTGTTGGTCTCTTTGGCCCAGCCTCCTGCATTTGCCACCAAGATCCAGAAGAAGCTCGTTGATTTCATCTGGGACAAGAGGAAACACTGGGTCTCTGCCGTAGTCCTAAGTCCCCCGATTGAGGAGGGCTGGTGTGCATCCGCACCCAGGCTGCAACTCTCCGCCTTCGGACCCTGCAGAGAGACCTGTAACTCGCGTGTCCTCCCAGATGGTGTGCGCTGGCGATGTACTTTCTTTGTCAGGGCCACTCCGTTCAAGACAACATGCAGCTCCTAGTGGAGAACATTAGCCATGCCTCTCTGGGGAGTTGCCTGTCTTTTACCAGTATCTATTCAGAGTCTGGAACATGGTGGCCTCCAGTCAGGGCGCTCTCCCACCGGCAGAGGAGAGCGCCTTGGCTGTATGGGCAGCCAGCTCTGGGGATGGACCGACAGGCGGAGGAGTAGCCGAAGCCCCCGGGATGCCCCTCACTGAGAATGACGAGGGGGCTCAGGAGTGCGGAGCTGACCCCCCGCTCGGCCGGAACGGCTCATCAGTCCCAGACCCCGAAACCCTCCTTGGGAGCCAGTCCCGCACAACCCTTGCCACTTCTCGGAAATGCCCTCCGTGCCATTGCACATCGCATGGGGGTGTTTCCTGTATGGGATGCTCCTGCGCATTCTCCAGTTCCTCACCCTCGTCTGCCAACCGGATGGGCCATGACAGTCCGTGTTGCCATCTGGCAGCGAAGGGAAACCCCAGTGGAGGTCTCTCTACGTGGGAGTCCTCCCCCTTTACATCAGGGACCTGGGGTGGAGAGTGCTGCACAGGGCAGTCCCATGCAGTTGACTTTTAAGTAGGTTCACGGACTCCCAGGCCACCTGTAATTTCTGTTTATATGGAGTGTGCAAGGTTATAGCCCCTCTGAGTATTTAAAGAGGCTGCTCCTCAAGTTTTGGCGGCACTTCAGCCCCAAGCTCCTGATCTTTGGCCTCCCGGTGCGGAGCAGGGTGGGCCAGGCAGAGGATCTCCTCGTTGGTCTGCTCCTGGGCCTGGCCAAGATGGCAATTCACACATCCAGGCTGAGGGCCGTCGAGGGGTCCGTCTTCCCTGATTGCCTGCCCTTCTTCCGAGGTTATGTTCGTGCCTGGGTGTCCCTGGAGAAGGAGCATGCGGTGTCCGCTGGTATGCTCAAGATCTTCCACGATGAGTGGGCACCGCAGGGGCTGGAGTGCATCATTGATGTAGACAATGCTGTTTCAATTTGAGTTTTGTTTTATTTATCTGTTTTCAATAAAGTTATTTATTTAAAATGTATATAAAGGGGGCCTGGAGAATAAAGGCCCCTCAACAAAAATATATAAAAGTGGCCTGGGGTATAAAGACATCTTATTAAAAAAATCAGGTTAGATACAGAGTAAAGCTACCTCTTGTCACACCCATGCAATCCAAACTTATGAACCAGAAAATGCACTTATGAAGTAAACAGACATTTTTATTGTAAACAAAATGGAGTAAGATGTCAGGTGAACTTTCCTTTCCTGCCAATACATAGAACTACAAGAACCCTGAGCTAATTTTCATGTCGAGGTAAGTCTTGGAGAAACCATTAAAATGCAAACAACCCGTTCTGTGGTAATGGATGCTTCTCACCAACTGATTAGGTTGATGATACTTTTACAGAACTTTTGAACTCCAAACTCAAATTCCAAAGATTGGGTGTGAAAAGCCCTACTTTATCAAGGTGAGATGAAGATGAATGGACACCCTAACAATGGTCTCATCAACAGAAACCATTTATGAGGACAATGAGGAAAGAGAAACTATGGTTACATGGCAGAAACTAGGTTTCTGATGAGGAACTTTAATAAAGTATATTTTGGGCAGACAATGCTATCGAGAGAAAGGACCCTGCCTAAGATTACCAGCTTTAAAGTACATGTCAGCAGCGACTGGAATCACAGAATTGTTACAGCGTTGAAGGAGGCCATTCAGCCCATCGTGTCTGTACCGGTTCTCCTAATGAGCATTTCACCTGGTGTCACTCTCCTGCCTTCTCCCCGTTACCCTGCGCATTCTTCCTTTTCATATAACCGTTTAATTCCCTTTTGAATGTTTCAATTAAACCTGTCTCCACCACACTCTTAGACAGCGCATTCCAGACTTTAACCACTCGCTGTGTGAAAAAGTTTTTCCTCATGTCACTTTTGCTTCTTTTACCAATTATTATCAAATCACCTCTCAGCCTTCTCTTCTCCAAGGAAAACAGTCTCAACTGCTCCAATCTATCTTCATAACTGAAGTTCCTTATTTCTGGAATCATTCTCGTGAATCTTTTCTACACCCTCTCTAACGCCTTCACATCCTTCCTAAAGCACTGTGCCCAGAACTGGACGCAATACTCCAACTGAGGCTGAACTAGTTAAACATAACCTCCTTGCTCTTGTATTCTATGCCCCTATTAATAAAGCCCAGGACACTGTATGCTTTATTAACAGCTCTCCCAACCTGTCCTGCCATCTTCAATGACCTATACACATATACACCCAAGCCTCTCTGCTCCTGCACCCCCTTTCGAATTGTACCCTTTATTTAGTATTGTCTCTCCACGTTCTTCCTACCAAAATGTATCACTTCACATTTCTCCGCATTGAACTTCATCTGTCACTTGTCTGCCCATTCCACCAACTTGTCTATGTCCACTGCTCTTTGTTTCCATCACTCAGCCAATTCCGTATCCATGTTGTTACTATCCCGTTTATTTCATGAGCTATAATGTAGGAGCTATAACTTGAACATCCTATCTGAGAAATTGTACTAGGACTTTGCCATTGGACTTTGGCTAGAATATAACAAGAGCAGTCTGCAACAGCTTCCTGAACCTCCCAAGTCTTTCTTCAGTGAACAAGGGAAAAGATTACAGACCTGCACAGTTTCAAGTCTTCACCCCAGGGGAAAGCAAGTTTAACAGACAACTCTTTAAAATCATCAGACCTAATGCATGTTATCCTTATAATCTCCATCTGATCTTGAGTATATATGTATCTCTATGAGTGTGAGAGTGGGTATTGTTGCTTATATTTCAGGTGTTGGATTATAAACATTCATCTTTTAAACTTGCGAGAAAACCTGTCACTTGTCTATTCCTGACAACTAGAGTACTCAGGGGTTAAAAAGCACCTTTTCCTTAAAAGAACATGCTGACTTCGGTCAGTCGAGAGGTGAAAAGGGGGAACCATCCTTATCATCCCTCACCTGTTTGTAAAACTCTGCATTGTTCCAACAAACACTCCCAGGGCTGATACAGTATGCTTTTGATACAGAGTAAATTCCCTCCACATGTCCCTTCCATCCCTTCCAGGACAGGTAAAACATAGAGTAAAGCTCCATCTGTACTGCCCTCTCCAATACTCACAGGGCATGTATATTGGGAATTAACTACACAGAATAGCTCCCACTGCACTGTCCCAATAAACTTTCCCAGGACAGGTACAGCAAGGATTAGATACAGTGTCAAGCTCCCCTTACACTGTTCCATCAAACTCACCCAGTGCAGGTACAGTAGGGGTTTGATACAGAGTAAATCTCTCTCTACACTGTCCCATCAAATACTCTTAGTACAATTTCAGGACAAGTTAGATGTAGATTAAAGCTCCTTCTATATTGTCCCATCAAACACTCATAGGGCAAGTATGACATTGCATGGATAAATAGTTAAGCTGCCTTTACACTGTCCCGTCAAATATTCCAGGGCCAGCTACAGCATGGGTTAGGTTTCTTTATTTGTTCATGGGATGTAGGTGTCACTGGCTCGACCAACATTTATTGCCCATCCCTAATTGCCCTTGAGAGCATGGTGGTGAGCTGCCTTCTTGAACCGCTGCAGTCCATGTGGGGTAGGTACACCCACAGTGCTGTTAGGAAGAGAGTTCCAGGATTTTGACCCAGTGACAGTGAAGGCACAGCGATATAGTTCCAAGTCAGGATGGCATTTGGCTTGGAGAGGAACTTACAGGCAGTGGTACAGAGTAAAGCTCCCTCTACAGTTTATTATCAAACATTCCCAGGACCTATACAGCTCAGGTTGAATACAGACAAATTTTGCACTGCACTGACATATCAAACACTCCCAGTGCAGTGCGAAATTTGTCTGTATTCAACCTGAGCTGTACATTAATGATTAGATAAGGACTAAAGCCCCCTCCCACACTGTCCCTTCATACACTCCCAGTGCAGGTACAGCATGGGTTAGATTGAGAGTAAAGCTCCCTCTATACTGTCCCGACAAACACTCCCAGGGCAGGTATAGCACGGGGTTAGATACGCATTAAAACCCACTACACAAAAAAAAAGGTTAGATATGGAGAAAAGTACAATCTACACTGTCCTATTAAAATGCTCTAGGGCAAGTATGGCATGGGTTAAATACAGATTAAAGCTGCTTCTACACTCTCACATCAAACACTGTCTGCTACAGCACGCTTTAGATGCAGGCTCATACTCCCTCTACACTCTCCCTTAAATGCCGTCTCGAGTTTCGAAGAATGAGAGGTGATCTCATTGAAACCTACAAAATACGTAAAGGGATAGACAGGGTAGATGCAGCTAAGATGTTTCCCCTGGTTTGGGAGTCTAGAACCAGGGGACACAATTTCAAAATAAGGGGGAAGCCACTTAGGACAGAGATGAGGAGAAATTTCTTTACTCAGAGGGTTGTGAATCTTTGGAATTCTCTACCCCAGAGGGCTGTGGAACCTCAGTCATTGAGTATGTTTAAAGCAGAGATTGACAGATTTCTAAATACAAATGACATAAAGGGATATGGGGATAGTTTGCAAAAAAGACATTGAAGTGGATGATCAGCATTGATCATATTGAATGGCGGAGCAGGCTGAATGGGCTGAATGGTCTACTCCTGCTCCTATGTTCCGATGCACTGTGCCATCAAACACTCACAGGCAGATAAAGCACGAGTTTGATACAGTAATGCTCCCTCTATACTGCCTTTCCATTTGTCTCAGGACAGCTACAGCATGGGTAAGATGCAGAGTAAAGTTCATTCCACCCTGTTTCATCAAAGACTCCCAGGTCAGCTACATCAACATTTAAATCAAGGTTCAGCTCCCTCTACATTGTCCCTTCAAACAAACCTGGGACAGGTACAGTATGGGTTACATGCAGAGAAATGCTCCTTCCAGATTCTCCGGTCAAGTGTTCCCAGAGCAATATGGCATTTGTTAGATACTGAGTAAATCTCCCATTACATTGTCTCATCAAACATACCAGGACAGGTGTAGTACACATTAGCTACAGCATTAATATTCCTTGACACTGTTCTCTCCAAGACTCCCAGGACTGATAACGCATGGATTAGAAACACAGATTAGTGGCCACAGGACAGTGCCATCAATCACTTCCACAGCATGTACAGCAAAAGTTTGTTAGAGTAAAGTTCCCTCTACACTGGCCTTTTCATCACTCCCATCACACCGTACTATCAAACATTCACAGGGCATATACAGTGCTGGTTAGATCCAGAGTAAATCTTCCCCTTCACCGTCACATCAACCACGTGAAGGGCAGATACAGAATGGGTTACATATGTAGTAATGCTCCTCCTAAATTGTCCAATCAAACACTTTCAGGATAGGTACAAGCATGGGTTAGATACAGAATAAAGCTCCCTCAACACTCCCTTCGTCACTCCCAGGATCGGTGAAGCACAGGTTAGATATGGAGTAAAGCTCCCTCCACACTGTCCAATCCAACACTCACAGAGCAGGTACAGTATGGATTAGAGACACAGAATAGCTCCCACTATACTGTCCCAAGGCAGATACGAGACAAGTTTGATACACTGTAAACCTTCCTTTGCACTGTCTCTTCCATCACTCCCAGAGCAGGAACAGCGTGGATTAGCTACAGAGTAAATCTCTCTCCACATTGTCCTGTCAAATGTTTCCCAAACAGGTATGCAATGGATTATGTACAGAGTAAAACTCCCTCTATACTATTTAAACACTCCGAGGGAACATATAGCATTGGTTAGATATAGTGAGCACTCCCTCTACAATCTCCCATCAAGCACTCACAGGATTGCACGGATTAAATACAGTGTAAATCACACTCTACACCGTCCCTTCAAAAACTCCCAGGACAGGTATAGTATGAGTTAGATATAGAGTAAAGCTTCCTGTACACTGCCCTGTCCAAGACTCCCAGGGCCAGTACAGCATGGAGCACAAACATAGATTAGTTCCCACTCTACTGTCCCCTCAAACACTCCCAAGACAGGTACAGCACGGGGTTAGATACAGAGTAAAGCTCCCTGTACAAAGAAAAATGGATTAGATACAGAGCAAAGCTGCCTCTATACTGAAAATCAAACACTCACAGGGTAGGTACTGCACAGATTAGATATAGCTTGCCCGTCTTCCAAGGTTACATTCACTCCAAGGTGTCCCTGGAGAAGGAGCATGCGGTATCCGCTGGCTCGCTTGAGGCCTTCTGTGACAGGTGGGCACCGCAGGGGCTGGAGTGCATCATCAACGCCGAGAATGGAATTTTAATTTGAGATTTGTTTTATTTAACTGGTTTTAATAAAGTTATTTATCTAAAATGTGTAGAAGGGGGACCTGAGGAATAAAGGCCCCCTTGACATAAAATACATAAAAGGGACCTCGGGTATAAAGACCACCTCATAAGAAAACAAAAAGAAAAAAAATGAGGTTAGATACAGAATAAAGCTTCCACTAGACTAAAACAAAAAGAAAAAAACAGATTAGATACAGAGTAAAGCTCCCTCTATACTGCCCATCAAATACTCCCAGCAGGTAGAGCATGGCTAACCGGCTTGATCCCGACGGGACCAAACGACATGTGTCGGGTTCAGGCTCGTTCGGGTCGCTCTTCCTGGTCCGGCATTCGGGCTTGGGTCGGGTCAGGCCGGGTCGGACACAGTGACAGCAAGGACATCAAGGTGGGAAACACTCCGAACTAGTCTGCAGTGAGTGATTCCATCCAAGGTAGAGCACAACCTCTTCAATAAACATGATTATATTCCGATGGTCGGGTCCTATCGGGCGCGGGTAAGAATGAAAGGACTGGGGCCGGGTCAGATGTGGTTCTGTCGGGCTAGGGTCGGGTTCCATTTGCAGACCTGAGAAGTCCTTTACCAGCAGGCACAGCACACATTAGATAAAGCGTAATCCTCCCTCTACACTGTTAATTTTATATGAATTGTGTTTAATTGTAGGCTAGTGGTGGGTATTAACAGGGGATTGAAACTGTGGTTATTGGCTTAGGAGGTGCTTGCTTGTAATTTGCAAATGTGAAAATAAACTATAATAAAAGTGCATAAATATTGGCTCCAGTTATGTCCTTCATCAACTGGCTGTCTGGATTATAATATGGTAGCAGGGGATGGCTGCCTAAAGGTGAAGGTTAGAAGCTAAGAAAAACATTTTCAGACAGAAATCTGCTATTTTAGTAGCCACTGTGGAAAATAGCAGAAGCAAGCGTTATTTGTTGGGGTATGATTACCCTCCGAAATTCTCTGAGTTTGAACCATATGACCAGTGGAAAAAATGAAGTGGATCTGTGGACACGGATTACGTCCCTACCAAAGAGAAAACAAGGAATGGCCTTGGTGTTGTCATTTCCGGCAAGAAGTAAAATCAAAAGTAAAGTATTTTGCGAGATGGATGCTCGTCAGTTGGATAGTGATGAAGGTTTGGATGTTCTATTCGAGTTCCTGGATGAAATTAACAAGAGAGATGATCTGCTAAATGTAGACTTTGATAGATCATAGAATCATAGAAAGTGTAAGACACAGAAAATGGACACTTGGCCCATCGTGTCTGTGCTGGCTGATAAACAATCCACCCATTCTAATTCCACCTTCCAGCATTTGGTCCATAGCCCTGCAGATTACAGCACTTGAGGTGCATATCCAGATTCCTTTTAAATGAAGTTTGGGTTTTTGCCTCAACTACCCTCTGAGGCAATGAGTTCCAGACCCCCACCACCCTCTGAGTGAAAATGATTTTCCTCATCTTCCCTCTAATTTTTCTACCAATCACTTCAAATCTATGCCCCCTCATCACTGACTTCTCTGCTAAGGTGAATGGACTATTCTCCTCCACTCCATCTAGGCCCCCTCAAAATTTTGTACATCTCAATCAGATCTCCCCTCAGTCTTCTCAGTTCCAAGGAGAACAACCCCAGCCTATCCAATCTTTCCTCATCGCTGCATTTTTCAAGTTCTGGCAATATCCTCGTAAATCTCCTCTGTACCCTCTCTAGTGCAATTACATCCTTTCTGTAATGAGGTGACCAGAACTGCACACAGTACTCAAGTTGTGGCCTAACCAATGAGTTATACAGTTCCAGCATAACCTCCCTGCTCTTATATTCTATACCTCGGCTAGCAAAGGAAACAATTCCATATGCCTTCTTAACCACCTTATCGACCTGTCCTGCTACCTTCAGAGATCTGTGAACATTCACTCCAAGGTCCCTCACTTCCTCTACACTTTTCAATATTTTCCCATTAATCATGTATTCCTTTGCCTTGTTTGACCTCCCCAAATGCCTCACACTTCTCCAGGTTGAATTCTATTTGCCACTTTACTGCCCATCTGACCAGACCATCAATATCTTCCTGCAGCCTACAACTATCTTCCTTGTTATCTACTGCACGGCCAATCTTTGCATCGTCTGCAAACTTCTTGATCATGCCCCTTACAGTTTCCGTCCAAATCATTGATATATAGGAAAAAAAGCAGGGGATCTAGTACTCAGCTCTGCGGAATGTCACTTGAAACAGCCCTCCAGTTGCTAAAACACCCGTCAACACTTACCCTTTGTTTCCTGCCTCTGAGCCAATTTTGTATCCACCTTGCTGCATTTCCCTGGATCCCATGGGATTTTATTCTTTTAACCAGTCTGCCATGTGGGACCTTGTCAAAAGCCTTGCTAAAATCCATGTAGACCACATCAACTGCATTACTCTCATCTATCTTCCTTGTTACTTCTTCAAAAAATTCGATCAAGTTGGTCAAACAAGATCTTCCCTTAACAAATCCATGCTGACAATCCTTGATTAACCTGTGCCTTTCTAAGTGACAGTTTATCCTGTCTCTCAGAATAGATTCCAATAATTTGCCCACGACTGAGGTTAGACTGACTGGCCTGTAATTATTCGGTCTATCCCTCGCTCCCTTTTTAATCAGAGGTACAACGTGAAACGTTCTCCAATCCTCTGGCACCATGCCTTTATCCAGTGAGGACTGGAAAACGATGGTCAGACCTTCTGCTATTTCCTCTCTTGTTTCTTTTTCACAACCTATGGTACATTTCATCTGGCCCTGGTGATTTATCAACTTTCAAATATGCTAATCCCATTAATACTTCCTCTCTCCCTAAATTTTGGAAAGCAGATGGTTATTCCATAGAGGAATATATCATGGACTTTCCAGATTGTATTTAAGATTGTACATAATTCAATGTGGGGATGCCTGGGTCAGTACTAGTGTTTAAATTGCTGGATTGTGCTAAGGTGTCATCTGGACAGGCTACTGGTTCTAACTGGTGTTCAATTCCCGGAGAGGCAGAACCTGTTGGATCAGATGTCTCCTGCCTGGATGAGGCAATTATGGTGTCTGCGGATCAGCAGTTTACCTAATTAGGACATTATTATATCCCCTTATCAATGTTTCCCACCAGAGTGTTAGACAAGCACTAATAAAATCAGGTGATAAGAATCAGAAGAAAAAAACGAATTGCCACATAGACAATTTGCTCACCCGACTTCTCAACGGTTATATCCTGCTAAATGATGCATGTGTGATTGATGAAGAGTGTAGGAGACTAATAGAAGAGATGAGTGAGAAGTGTGAAATCTGTAAGAAGTATCGGAGGATGTTGTCATATCCTATTTTAAGTCTTCCATTGGAATGTAACTGAGATGTTGCATTGCTGGTAGCCTTGGGGTAGTAACTGATTTTACATTAACTCTTCCTTCATCTTCTTTTAACTTTCTCTGCTTTAATTGCTTATTTTTTCACAAGGTACTTGCCATGGAACTAAAGGTATTTTCATTCTACATTTTATAGACCTGGTGACCAGATTTAGTCTTTCTACAATAATACATAGTAAGGACAAAAGGCTGATTGTAGATAAAATCATGGAGAAATGGATCGGGACTAGACTTGGGGTATGAGCAAATTTCTGACTGATAATGTAGAGGAATTTGCTAATGATGAGTTGAGAGGCATGTGTGAAAATATGAACATCATGCTGATGAATAACACAGCTGAAAATCCTTTCAGCAATGGACTCTGAAAGAAAACATGCAGTGATTGATGAAATGCTGAATACGATTTTAGCTGATCAGCCAGGCTGCAAGTTGACAACTACCCCGGCATAGATGGTTCATGCAAAGTATTTGTGTAAGATGGTTGGAGGATATCGTCCTGTCAATTGGTCTATGGGCAAAATCCCAAATTGCCTTCTGTGCTGTATGATACTCCTCCTGCTCTAGAAGGTACTACAATTAATGCCAATTTTTCTGCACATTTGATTGTTTTACATGCTGAGAGATCGGCTTTCATCAAGGCTGAGGTCTCAGAGAAAATTTGGAGAGCTCAGAGACATCGTATCAGACCATCTGAGACAGAATTTAATTTAGGAGAATGGGTGTATTATAAAAGAGAGGGTCATAGAGAATGGAAAGGCCCTGGTAAGGTAATAGGTCATGGTGGAAAGACTGTACTTATCAAACATGGCAATTAAACTGTTAAGATTCATTCTTCATGATCAATTGGCATCAATTCTGATTCTGAGCAGCTGCTAAAAGTAAATCAGCCCAGATGCTCATGGGTTTTGTGATGAAGGTCCTGAGGAACAGAATACAATAGGTAAAGGGTTCGATAATGGTAATGTGACGATTAATGACACATAAGACAGAGCTATCACATCCATAGGCCAATTGCTCAGAGTGAGGGCTCAGGTGACATATATTCCAGAGGGGTCTAGTGAATGGAGGGATCTGACAATTGTGGGACGTGCAGGAAAAGCTATTGGTAAGTTTAAATACTGGCTGAATGTTCAGGATTATAGCCAAGAAGCGAGCTCCGTGGACTGGAAAATTGGGGTGAAAGTGTGGAGTATACAAAGGTGCAGTGCAAGTACTGATAATGGATCTGGAATGACTCTTGCATCAGAAAACAATCATGTACTGAAGAAAGAACCTCTGATCGTACAAGCAGGAAATCTCACAGTAGCAATCCTGACAAACATAAAAGTGCAAATAGAGGTCATAGCTTAAATAGATTACACAATGAAATGAAGATCATAAGATCATAAGAACTAGGAGCAGGAGTAGGTCGTCCGGCCCCTCGAGCCTGCTCCGCCATTCAATAAGATCATGGCTGATATTTTCGTGGACTCAGATCCACTTACCCGCGCTCTCACCGTATTAATTGTATATTTGTGTTTAATTGTATGTAGTTGGAGGGCATTAGCTGGGGATTCACTTGTGCCACTATAAATACACATAGATTGCAACTGTCGTTGTTGGGTTAGGAGGTGCTTGCATGAAATGTATAACTAAGCAAATAAAGCTTATAAAAGTGTATAAAGATTGGCTCCAGTGATATCCTTCACCAACTAACTGGCTGTCTGAATTATAACATACATTGTCTCATCAAACACTCCCAGGCACGTACAGTATGGATTAGATACTGAATAAAGCTTCCACTACATTGTCCTGTCAATCTTTCCCAGCAGAAGTATGGCCTGCATTAATACAAAGTAAAGCTCCCTTTACAATGTCCCTTCACACATGTCCAAGACAGGTACAGGATGGGTTAGATGTAGAGTAGAGCTCCTTCTCCACCAATCTGATGTCACCAGTTCATATGAAAGGTGAAACATTAACTCTCTTTTTCTCTCCAGCATTTTATTTCAGGTACAGTATGGATTAGATACAGATTGTAGTTCCCTCTACACAGTCAGCATCATGACCTTGACAGAACCTGGCTGAGGGCTGATGACACCTTCCCCCTAAATGAAGCCTCCTGCTTGGCAATATCTTTCATCACTTGCGTTGCCCACTCACGGTGGTGGTGTGCTCACCCTTACTGCTCCTGCACTTTCTCCTCCTTTGAGCATCTCACCTTGCTCCACCCTCTCACCTCTCGCTTAAAATCCTGGTTCTTTACCACCTGTCCAAATACCAAGCCAATTTTTTCAATGAGTTATCTTCACTGCTTTCCTCCCTCAACAACTGCACTGAGCGGCTTCTCATCCAAGGTGATTTAAACCTCCATCTCAGCTCCTCATGCTCTCTCACTTCTGAGTTCACTGCCCTTTTATCCTTCCTAAATCTTACCCTCCATGATGGACTGTAGTGGTTCAAGAAGGCAGATCACCACCACCTTCTCAAGGGCAATTATGGATGGGTAATAAATGCTGGCTCAGCCAGAGACACTTACATCCCATGAAACAATAAAAAACCTCCCCATTCATGGCCACTCACTTGACCTTGCAGTTTCACATGACCTTGCTACTCCAATAGTATCAATGTAAGATAAGGCCATCCCTGATCACTTCCTCGTGCTGCTCTCCACCCACATCCTGCTTCCCCCTCCAAACCCTACTTCCTCTATATCCACCCCTGGAAAAATTCTCCTGCAATTCACTTCGAAGTGCACTCTCAAAATCCCAATTGTCTCGCCTTTGTCTCTCCGTTCACCATGACATTTCTGAAGCTACTGATCTGCTCAACCACACCCTTCCCTCCACCTTTAATTTTCTAGTCCCCATTAAAACCATTACTCTCTTTCACCTTGGCTATTCCCTCTGATACAGCCCTCATCCCCACTCCCTTAGGTCCAGGGACACAGACTTGAACAGATACGGTAGAAAATTGGTTTAGTCATTCACCACCAGATCTAGCTGGGGCTAAAGTACTATCATTGTCATAGAGTCATAGAGTTATACAGCACAGAAACAGGCCCTTTGGCCCATCGTGTCTGTGCTGGCCATACAGTACCCAACTATTCTAATCCCATATTCCTGCACTTGGCCCGTAGCCCTGTATGCTACGGCGTTTCAAGTGCTCATCTAAATACTTCTTAAATGTTGTGAGGGTTCCTCTGTAAAATCAACTCGCTATTCCAGGATCATCCTGGAATGCAAAAATAACCCTGTCTTCTTTTCTCTACAGCAAACCAGCTTAAACCCCTTTTCTCTGCCTCCTTCACCCCCATCTCCAACTATAAGTGCAAGGAACTCATGGATTTCTTTGTCAATAGAATAGATACCATTCGATCAGCTGCCTCTGCTACCTGGAGTCAGAATCATAATGGCACAGAAGAAGGCCATTAGGCCCATCAAGTACATGCTGGCTCTCTGTCGAGCAATCCATTCAGTTCCGTTCCCTGGCTCTATCCCTTAGCCCTGTAAGTTTATTTCCCTCAAGTGCTTCTTCAATTTCCTTTTGAAATTATTCATTGTCTCTGCTTCCATCATCCTGGTAGGCAGCGAGTTCCAGGTCATTACCACTCGCTATGTAAAAACGTTATTCCACACATCACCCCTGTATCTCTTGCCCAAAACCTTCAATCTGTGGCCCCTGGTCCTTGTAACATCAGCTAATGGGAACAGCTTTCCTTTGTCTACCCTATCCAAACCTGTCGTAATCTTGTACATCTCTATCAAATCTCTCCTCAACCTCCTTTGCTCCAAGGAGAACAACCCCAGCTTCTCCAACCTCACCTTGTAACTAAAATTCCTCATACCTGGAACCATTCTGGTAAATCTCCTCATGTGCTTCTTAAAGTGTGGCAACCAGAACTGGGCGCAATGCTCCAGTTGTGACCTAACCAGAGCTTTATAAAGTATCAACATAACATAAGAACATAAGAAATAGGAGCAGGACTAGGCCATTCAGCTCCTCAAGTCTGTTCCGCCATTCAATAAAATCATGGCTGATCTGTCCCAGGTTTCAACTCCTCTTTTGGGCCTGCTCCGCATAACCCTCGACTCCCCGAGATAACCTCCCTGCTTTTGTGCTCAATACCTGTATTTATGAAGTCCGAGGTCCCATATACTTTTCTAACTAGTCTCAATACATCCTGCTACCTTTAAAGATCTATGCATATGAACCCGTGGTCCCTCTGTTCCTGCACACTCTTTAGAACTGCACCATTTAGTCTATATTGCCTGTCTCCATCACTTTTTCCAAAATGCATCACCTCATATTTCTCTGGATTAAATTCCATCTACCACTTGTCTATCCATTATGCTAGCCTATCTATGTCTTGTTGCAGGCAGTTCATATCATAATTATTGTCTGCCACACCTCCAAGTTTGGTATCATCAGCAAATTTTGAAATTTTACTCTGTATTCCAGTGTACTCTACACTCTCTTCCCACAGCATATGAAGCCAGACTTCCTCTAAGGCTCTGCCCTACACTAGCTCTGAACTTGTATCTTTCTCTAGTTTCTCCCCTATCTCCCCTCATGCTCTCTCCAAATTAATCTTGTCCATGTGACCCACTTCCTGCTCTCTTGACCCTATTCCCATTAGACTACTGACCATCCAATTTCGCGTCCTGTTCCCATGTTAGCAATTGTTAACGGTTCTCTCTCCTCAGGTTCTGTCATTCTCTCCTTCAAATCTGCCGTCATCACCAACCTCCCGAAAAAATCAACATTCTTGCAAACTGCCACCCCATCTCCAACCTCCCTTTCCTCTCCAAAGTCCTTGAATGTGTTGCCATCTCCCAAATTTGTGTCCATTTTTCCTGGAACTCCATGTTTGAATCCCCCCGATCAGGTTTCTGCCCCTGCCACAGTACCGAAGTGGCTCCTAACAAAGTCACAAATAACAGCCTATGTGACTGTGACAAATGTAAACTTTCCCTCCTCCTCCTCTTGGCCTGTCTGCATTCTTTGATGAGGTTTACCACACCATCCTCCTCCCAAAGCCACCAGCTGGGTGCAACTCTTCTCACCTGGTTCCATTCTTATATATCTAATCATAGCCAGTGTATCATTTGCAGTGGCTTATATTCCCAATGCCTTTACCTCAAAGATCTATCCTTGGGCCCTCATATTTTTCATCCACATGCTTGCCCTTGGCAACATCATCTGAAAATGTCAGTTTCCACATATACACTGACATCCAGCTGTACATCATCACCACCTCTCTCGACCCCTCCACTGTTGCTAAATTGTCAAAGTGGTTGTCTAACATCCAGTAATGGATGAGCAAAAACTTCCTCTAATTAAATATTGGGAAGACTCTGTTTCCTAGCCATGTTCACTCAGAGTGTGAAACAGTGAAAGCCGAGTGGGGCATAAAGAGCCTGGGAGAGAGAGGGCAAGAGTTCACTTCAAGCAGGAAACAGCAAGAGCAGAGTGGGGCTAGCTGCTGCTGCTGCTGCCTGTCTGCTGGCGTTCGGAAAGAAATATTGAGGTGTGACATCACAGAGAAGCAGGTAGATAATTGGCTGGCCAGTATTTTCTAGTTATCTAAACTAAGAAATAAAATGATGTGTCTTAGCTTTCTTATGGTCATGTTTATTACTACCAATAAGGTTTATCAATAGTGGTCATGTTATTAACTAATAAATAAAGGAATGGCAGGGCTGCTTTGACCTCTAGAGTGCACGTCCTGTGCTATGTGGCAATTCCAGGATGTTTCTCATATCCTGGATAACCATGTGTGCAGGATGTGTCGCAGTTGCAGCAGCTTGAGCTCTGGGTTTCAAAACTTGAGCAGCAGCTGGTGACACTGCAGTGCATCTGTGAGGTTGAGAGCTTTGTGGATAGCACATTTATATATGTGTTCACCCTATCACCCCACAGCTTAAGGGTATGCAGGGAGAGAGGGAATGGGTGACCATCAGACAGTCAAGAAGAAACAAGCAGGTAGTGCAGGAGACCAGTAACTGCATTTCAGTCTCCAACAGTTATTCAATTCTGAACACTGAGGAAGGTGATGTTCGTCTGGGCAGTGCAGCCAGAACCAAGGCCATGGCAACATGGATGGCTCAGCTGCACAGGAGGGCACAAGGAAGACTGGAAGAGTGATAGTGATAGGAGATTCAATAGTCAAGGAAACAGACAGGCATTTCTGTAGCCACAGACGTAAATCCAGGATGGTGTGTTGTCTCCCTGGTGCCAGGGTCAAAGATGTCACTGAGCGGGTGCACAGCATGCTGAGTGGGGAGGGTGAACTGCCAGCAGTCATGGTCCACGTTGGTACCAATGACATGGGTAGAAAGAGAGGTGTGGTCCTGAAGAAAGAGTTTACTGAGCTAGGCAAGAAATTAGCAAGCAGGACCTCAAAAGTAATAATCTCTAGATTACTCCCAGTGCAGCGCAAGTGAGTACAGAAATAGAAGGATGCATGGTTGGAAAGTTGGTGCAGGAGCGAGGGCTTTGGATTCTTGGGACATTGGGACTAGGTCTGGGGAGATGGGACCTGTACAGGCCGGATGGGTTGCACCTGAACAGAGCCGGGACTGAGTTCCTTGTGGGCAGTTTTGCTAGTGCTGTTGGGGAGGGCTTAAACTAGTTTGGCAGGGGGATGGGGACCTGAGGGTAGACTCAGTTGGGACAATATCAGAAATAAAAATGGTAGGCAGAAAATTAGTGGATGAGTCTAGAAGACAGAGGAAACAAAAGTGAGAAAATAAACAAAATAGTTTGTCTGTACTTCAGTGCAAAGTGTAGCAAGTAAAGCGAATGAGCTAAAGGCACAGATAGACACATGAGTATGATATCATAGCTATTACAGAAACATGGCTTAAGGAGGGACAGGAATAGCAGATCAACGTTCCTGGTTACTGGGTTTTCAGGAGCGATAGGGAGGGGATAAGAAAGGAGGGGGAGTGGCAATTTTGGGCAAAGAAACAATTACAGCTGTGAGGAGGGATGATATGTTAGAAGATTCATCAAATGAGGCCATATAGATTGAGCTAAGGAACAAAAAAAGGGGCAATCACACTGCTGTGAATGTACTGTAGACCCCCAAACAGTCAGAGGGGGATAGAAGAGCAGATGTGTCGGCAAATCTCTGAGAAGTGCAAGAACAATAGGGCAGTAATAGTAGGGGATTTTAACTACCCCAATATTAACTGGGATGGTTTTAGTGTGAAAGGAATTGAGAGAGCAGAATTCTTGAAGTGCATTCAGGAGAAGTTTTTTGCCCAGTATGTAGCAAATCCAACAAGAGAGGGTGCCGTTTTAGACTGAGTATTAGGAAATGAAGCTGGGCAGGTGGAAGGAGTGGCAGTGGGACAGTATTTTGGTGGTAGTGATCAAAAGTTTGTTAGTTTTAACATAATTATGGAAAAGGACAAGGATAGCTCAGGAGCTCGCGTTTTCAATTGGGGCAAGGCCAACTTTACTAAACGAGGGGTGATTTAGCGGAAGTGGACTGGAAACAGCTACTTGAAGGTAAATCAGTGTCAGAGCAGTGGGAGTTATTCAAAGGAGAGATTCAAGGGATTTAGAGTAAACGAGCTGGATTTTATGAGCCTGCCACCGAGATCGGTTGGCATGCCTTCAGGTGCGAGTGCCATATTTAAATGGCAGCCAGCCCTGCAGACATCCTCATTCACAGTTAAAGGTTTGTTACTGGAGCTAACCAGCCAGCAATGAAGTGTGAAGAGCCCCAGTTGCCAAACAACTACCCCTGCAAGGTACCAGAGGTGTGAGGAAGTGTAGCTCCACAGTTCAGCAGCACCTCCCTGCTCACTCTCCTCCAGGCTGCATGGGCAACGCGGTGAGTGACTACATGTGCGAAACAACTCACCCTCATTTGCTGCTCAGAGCATGACACCTACATGACAGGCTGAGTCCGTACTACAGACTGAGCTTCCCCCGCCTTTGGTTTCAGCACCCCTGTTGTGACATGCGTATTGTTGTTGTTTGGCAATGTTCAACATCTGTATCCTTGGTCTTCCAGGCAAAGGGGGCCCACAATGCGCGGGAGTTGTTGGTGGAGGGGGGCCAGACAGCAGACCACTATCACAGGCTGAGAAGGAGGCCCTCGAGCTGGGTGGTAGCCGGGGAGGATGTGTCATTTCGGATGTGGAGCTTGGGGTCCCAGGTGAACATACAGCTCTTTGACAAACAATGATTACTCAAAACATTTCATTTTTGGACACAATGTTGTCATATTTGTGATATGTACACCAGTAAACCTAAAACTGTGCTCTTTACGTTGTATCTTGCAGGACAACGCTCCAAGTCGGCATTGGAAGCCCTGGAGACTTCCAGCACCTCAGAGGAAGCAGAGTCCCATGACACTCCTGCATCTTCCAGCAATGCAGATACACTCACTTTGGTGGGAATCCAGTCAGTCTTGGAGTCTGGGTTACAAACCTGTGAGAGCACTGCACACGTGCCCAATCAGCAACACTTCTGACAGTTGGAGGATTGTGGGTGTCCAGGCCCATGCTGAGCTCCAGGCTGATGATGATCCTCTGGTGTCTACAGCACAGGGCATGCTGGAGCTGCAAGGAGAGGTAAGGCAACATCTGGCAGAGATGCTACAGGCCGTGCGCTGTCTTAAGCAGATGATGGGGGAGTCCAGCTGCCATGGAGACATTGGCGACTCTCTTGGAGAACCACATTCCACAGATGCACACAGACCTGCAAACCCTCTCCTTGGCCATGAGCTGGAGGCAGCAGTGACTAGGTGAGAGAGGGACCAGGGGCCTGGAGAGTGTTTCTGCTACTGGACCTTCTCAGGAGAGCAACAGGGTTCCTACTAGACCTGAGAGGGAGGAGGATATCCAGCCATCCATATCTGGGGTCCCCCCTCATGGTGATTCAAATGTGGACACCGGCTCCTCAGCACCTCCATCAGTGAGTCCAGTTCCAGCAGCCATGACATCTGAGGAGAGCCCTGCAGTGGTGCAGGAGGCCCTCAGGCAGCTGGGGCCCTGCAGGCCTTGTGTACCCAAAGAACGACTGCCCAAGTCATCCAAAGCCAAAGGGCGTCCTGATCAACAGCCTGCCTCCAGTCAAGCTGCTCGTGCAGAAGGAGCATTGCGATAGAGCATCCGCAAACGTTTCAAAAAGACACCATGACACATATGGGTTTTCACGGGTGACATGCCGATGTATTAATTCCTTCTCACTAAATGTGTTTTTCTAACATGTCTCCTTTTACTGTGTAATGACGCATGCCAGCATGTCCTCCCATTACATCACTGAACTGACAGAACTGCCAATGTAAGGAACAACGTCATTGCTATGCCAATATGTGTGATGTGGCACTGCACGGATGCAGTCACATGGGCAATGGCTCAGTCAGCTGCTGCCAGTAATGGTGGAGACACAGATGTCACAGATGCAGAAGTCTGTCTACCAGATGAAGGATGGTGATGTGTGACTTGGGGAGCATATTGTGCACTTCAGGGACAGTGGAAGAATTTAGTTACCAGGCATTGTCATGCATCCCTTGCTCTCTGCTCTCCCTGTCTGCGCTGCATCGATGCTCTCGTGTACGTATGCTGCTGCAACTCCTCTGTGTCCTCCTCGTCTCAGGATGTCTCCTGTTCCTGTCTCTCATCATCCTGCAAGGCCATCCCACTCTGTATTGCAAAATTGTCCAGAGCACAGCATACAGCAGCCTTTACTGGTGTGTACAGTAGGGCACATCTTCAGCATGCCAAGGCCTGCTCGATGGTAGCTTGTGTCGAGCCATGGCAGGTGTTGTATCTCTCCTCTGCATCACTGGCAGTGTTTCTCACTGGCGTCACGTGCCATGTCTGCCAGGGGTAGCCTCTGTCCCCAAGAATCTACCCCTGAATCTGAGCTGGTGCAGTGAAGAGCAGTGGCACCTGGGACTGGCGCAGGATGAATGAGTCATGGCAGCTGAATGGAAAGCAGGCACTCACTTGCATAAAGCACAACGAACAATGGCATGGTAGCTAAATTTGTGGATGGCACAAAGATAGATAGGAAAGTATGTTGTGAAGAGGACATAAGGAGCTTGCAGACTGATATAGATAGATTGAGAGAGTGGGCAAAAATCTGGCAGATGAAGTATAATGCGGGAAAATGTGAAGTTGTTCACTTTGGCAGGAAGAATAAAAAAGCAGAGTATTACTTAAATGAGAATGACTGCAGAACTCCGAGGTGCAGAGGGATCTAGGTGATCTAGTGCAGGAGTCACAAAAAGTTAGTATACAGGTACAGCAAGTAATACAGAAGACTAATAGAATGCTATCCTTTATTACGAGAGGAATTGAAAATAAAAGTAAGGATGTTATGCTTCACGTATACAGGACATAAGTGAGACCACATCTTGAAACTATGTGCAGGTTTGGTCTCCTTATTTAAGGAAGGATGTAAATGCGTTGGAGCCAGTTCAGAGGAGGTTTACTAGATAGTTACCTGGAATGAGCAGGTTGTCTTATGAGGAAAGGTTGGACAGACTGGGCTTGTTTTCACTGGAGTTTAGAAGAGTGAGGGGAGACTTGATTGAAACAAAACAGTAACAATAACATTTTGAGGGGTCTTGACAGGGTGGATGTGGAAGGATGTTTCCTCTTGTGGGAGAATCTAGAACGAGGGGTCACTGTTTAAAAAAATAAGGGGTCGCCCATTTAAGACAGATGAGATTTTTTTTTCTGTAGGTCATGAGTCTTTGGTACTTTCTTCCTCAAAAGGCAGTGGAAACAGAGTCTTTGAATATTTTTAAAGTAGAGGTAGATAGATTCTTGATAAACAAGGAGGTGAAAGATTATCAGGGGTAGGCAGGAATGTGGAGTTGAGGTTACAATCAGATCAGCCATGATCTTATTGGATGGTGGAGCAGGATTGAGGGGCCGAGTGGCCTACTCCTGTTCCTAATTCATATGTTCATATGTAATTGGTGCTTCAACTGCATTCCAGCATCACATTTATGGTATGGCATGACATTACCCTTCTTAGTTTTAGTAAGAGCAGGGCAGCATGACCATAGTCATATTATTGCTGCTGCCTGGATTGGACCACTGGCAACATGACCTTTTAAAGCTGCTACCATTTGTGGTCCCCACCCCACATAAAGGAGTCATAGGCTGCTTTTGTTCCCCACTGCCCCAAACATCATTGGCTGAATGTAGGGTAACCCCTTCCTCCCATCACTCCTACCCCCAAACGTTAACAGGTGCAGAACGGCTCCCTTTGTGGAAGAAGGGTACAGAGTTTCTCCCTTCATGAATGCAGAGTTCAGACCCACTTCACTGCAGCCACCCACCCACCTTCACAGGTTCTGAGGACTGACATCTCAGTGCTGCCAGCTTTTCTCAGATGTGAAATTGAAGACACATGAGTGCCACGCATCTGGATGAAAGTCTTGACCTGCGGGCTGAATCTCAATGGCACGCATATTGATGCACGGTAAGCGGCAAGTTAAATATTTACATCTGGGACCCGTTGCCAAGCAGCTGGGGGGCTGCCATGATGCCAACACCACTGCCAGGAGGATTGGCCTGGCCTCTCCCACATCAAGTTCAGTGAAGGGCCTCTTCCAAAGCCATCTTTAGGCACCCCCCCCCCCCCCCCCACCCCACCACCCCACCATTCCGCCACAGATCACTACGTTGAGGCCTTCTTAAAAATCCAGCCCAATGTACCAATACAGGTATTCTGTTCCAATATCAATACACTGCACCAATACTGAAACTGTACCAATATTAGTACACTGTACCGGTACTGATACTGTTCCAATATCATTACGCTGTACCAATATCAATACAATGCACCAATACTGATAACATCTCCAATATTGCACCAATATCAATACACTGTACAAATACTGAAACTGCACCAGGATCAATATACTGTTCTAAAACTAATACACTGTACCAATACTGATACTCTGTTCCAATATCAATACACTGTACCATCAATACACTGTTGCAATATCAAAACTGATACTCTGTACCAATATCAATACACTGTTCCTGGGGTAAGGGTGTTGTCCTATGATGAGAGGCTGAGTAAATTGGGCCTATATTCTCTGGAGTTTAGAAGAATGAGAAGCGATCTAATGAGACATACAAGATTCTGATCTTGTTTGATAGGGTAAAAGCTGAGAGATTGTTCCCACTGGTCAGGGAATCTAGAAGACGGGGGCACAGTCTCAGGATAAGGGGCCAATCATTCAGGACAGAAATGAGGAGAAATTACTTCACTCAAAGGGTTGTGAATCTTTGGAATTCTCTGCCCTAGAGGGTTGTGGATGATCCATCATTGAATACATTTATTTATTTTTTTATATTTACAGATACAGCACTGAAACAGGCCCTTTGGCCCACCATGTCTGTGCCGACCAACAACCACCCATTTATACTAACCCTACAGTAATCCCATATTCCCTACCACCTACCTACACTAGGGGCAATTTACCTATCACCTGCCAGTCTTTGGCTGTGGGAGGAAACCGGAGCACCCGGCGAAAACCCACGCAGTCACAGGGAGAACTTGCAAACTCCGCACAGGCAGCACTCAGAATTGAACCCGGGTCCCTGGAGCTGTGAGGCTGCGGTGCTAACCACTGCGCCACTATGCCGCTAGGATAGATAGATTTTTGGTCTTGCAGGGAATCAAAGGACATGGGGAATGGGCAGGAAAGAGGAATTAAAGCCCAAGATCAGCCATGATCGTATTGAATGGTGGAGCAGGCTCGATGGGCCATATGGTCTACTTCAGCTCCTGTTTCTTGTGTTCTTCACACACAGTGGTGATATCAATACACAGTACCAATACTGATGCTCTATACCAATATGGATAGTGTTACAATATCAATATGCTGTACAAATACTGATATGCTGCACCAATATCAATACACTAACAATATCAATACACAGTACCAATACTGAAACAACGTTCCACTATCAATACACTGCACCAATGCAGATGCACTGTTCCAATACTGATAGTGTTACAATATCATCACACAGTACAGATACTGATACACTGTACCAATATCAACAGTGTTCCAATGCAGATACACTATTCCAATATCAATACACTGTACCAATACTAATAAGCCTTACCAATATCAATACACTGTACCTATACTGAAACACACTACCATTATCGATAGTGTTACAATATCATGGTGTCACAATAACAATACACTGTACCAATATGGATACACTGTACGAACATCAATACACTGTTCTAATATCAATACACTGCACCAATACTGATGAACTGTACCAATATCAATACATTGTATCAATACTGCTAAACTGTTTCAATATAAATACACTGTGCCAACACTAATAAACATTACTCTCATGCTAGGCCCCCACCTGCCACAAATGAGGCACATTAATTTTGTCACGAACATTGATTTTAAACTGTTACTGGAGTGAAGAAAGGACTTGTTAAACAGATCAACCGTGGCTGGAAAAAAAAATGTATATTAACAGACAGTGTTTGGGAGGACAAAGCAGCCATTTCCAGATGCATTCAACCCACAATGGACTTTTGATCACCAGACATTGAAGGTGGGGGAGCTCGCATTCCAGGTTGACTGCTAAGATGGCTGAATACACAAACGGACATGGTCAAACCAGCTAGTCACATGCTGCTGGACAACCTGAGTTTTTTGAATCTGTGCAAACAGATTGTTTGTTTGCTCCTGAACTGAGAAGATCTCTCTCTTGTCTGGGCCCATCTCTTTCTCCAAGCCTCTGAATCCACTGAAGACACATGAACCCCAAGAGAGAAAAGTCTCCTACAGCAAACAAGGTTTAATAAGAATACTGGGCTCCAATGAAAAGCAAGATCTACTTACAATCAAGGGCTCTGCCGTGAGCTTGAAGAACCATAACAACAACTCATCAGATATTGCCTCAAACCTTTCCACTTATTTTTCTTCTGCTCTTTTCTGCCTCTATGTGCATGTGTGTATCACATATGCATGCTAGTGTGGGCACATCGTGTATCCATAGGCATCAACTGAATTAGAGTTTAAGTTTAATAAATTTCAACTTTTCTTCTTTAAACCTAAGAATGCCTGTTTGTGCTGGTTTCTTTGCCTTATAGTTGGAAAGCGGTGAACAAAGGCATGGCCATGTGAGCCACATGGAAGATGGCAGGATCCCCAAGGACACATTGTACATCGAGCTCGCCACTGGTATCAGACCCACCGGCCGTCCATGTCTCCGCTTTAAAGACGTCTGCAAACGTGACATGAAGTCCTGTGACATTGATCACAAGTCGTGGGAGTCAGTTGCCAGCGATCGCCATAGCTGGCGGACAGCCATAAAGGCGGGGCTAAAGTGTGGCGAGTCGAAGAGACTTAGCAGTTGGCAGGAAAAAACACAGAAGCGCAAGGGGAGAGCCAACTGTGTAACAACCCCGACAAACAAATTTCTCTGCAGCACCTGTGGAAGAGTCTGTCACTCTAGTATTGGCCTTTATAGCCACTCCAGGCGCTGCTTCACAAACCACTGACCACCTCCAGGCACTTACCCATTGTCTCCCGAGACAAGGAGGCCAAAGAAAAAGAAGTGAACAAAGATTCACCAAGGGGGAGCTAAAAACACTGTGTTTAAAGTTAAACCGTGTTACAGTAAGACCAGGTGAAGGCTGAAAGGGAACCCGAGACCCCTTTCTCACCTGGTCGTAACACTTCTTTTGGGCCTCCTTATCTCGAGAGACACCTGGTCGTAACACTTACCAATATCAATAAGCAGTTCCAATATCAACACACTGTGCCTATGCTGATACACTGTACCATGGCTCCTCAGACAGCACTTTCCAAACCCACGACCTCTGCCACCTAGAAGGGCAAAGGCAGCAGTTGCATGGGAATACCACCATCTGCAAGTTTCCCTCCAAGCCACACAACAGCCTTACTTGGAACTGTATTGTCATTCCTTCACTGTATCTGGGTCCCTTCCTAACAGCACTGTGGGTGTACCTACCCCTCATGGACTGCAGTGGTTCAAGAAGGCGGCTCACCACCACCTTGTCAAGGACAATTAGGGATGGGCAATAAACACTGGCCTAGCCAGCGAAGCCCACATCCCATGAATGAAAACAAAATACTGATACACTGTACCAGTGTTATAATATCAATACTCTGTACAAATATTGATAATCTACCAATATCAATACTCTGTACTAATACTGCGACTTTTCCAATATCAATACACTGCCAATACTGCTACGCTGTTCCAACATCAATACACTGTTCCAATAGGGATACATTTTTACAATATTAATACACTACAAATACTGATAATCTTTACCAATATCAACACTGTACCAATAACAGTAACAACACTGTACCAATACTGTACACTGTTCCAACATCAATACATTGTACCAATATCGATACACTGTACCAACACAGCACCAATACTGTATCAATATCAATACCAATACACTGTTCCAATATCAATAAACTGTACCAATACTCATACACCGTTCCAATACTGATAGATTGTTCCAATATCAATGCACTGTACCAATACAGATACACAGCACCATTTTATCAATGCACTGTACCAATACCATACACCATACCAATACCGATGCACTGCACCAATATCAATGCACTGTATCATATTGATTGTGTTACAATATGAATACACTGTACCAATACTGATGCACTGTAACAATATCAATACATTGCAACAATACTGCTATACTGTACCAATGCTGCCACACTGTATCAATATCAATACATTGTAACACTAATGATACACTGTTCCAATATCAATACACCATACCAATTTCAATGCACTGTGCATATATTAATGCACTGTACCAATATTGATAGTGTTACAATATGAGTACACTGTTCAGTAGTAATAGTACCAATAGTGATGCACTGTTCCAATGTGAAAACACTGTTCAAATATCCACACACTGTACTAATATCAATGCACAGTACCAATAGTGATACACTGTTCCAATGTGAAAACACTGTTCAAATATCCACACACTGTACTAATATCAATGCACAGTACCAATAGTGATACACTGTTCCAATGTGAAAACACTGTTCAAATATCCACACACTGTACTAATATCAATGCACAGTACCAATAGTGATACACTGTTCCAATGTGAAAACACTGTTCAAATATCCACACACTGTACTAATATCAATGCACAGTACCAATAGTGATACACTGTTCCAATGTGAAAACACTGTTCAAATATCCACACACTGTACTAATATCAATGCACAGTACCAATAGTGATACACTGTTCCAATGTGAAAACACTGTTCAAATATCCACACACTGTACTAATATCAATGCACAGTACCAATAGTGATACACTGTTCCAATGTGAAAATACAGTTGAAATATCAATACACTGCATTGATGCTCTGGGCCACTCAGCTCCAGACCTCATTACACCCTTGGTCCAAACATGGACAAAAGAGTTGAACTCCAGAGGTGGGGGTGAGAGTGACTGCCCTTGACATCAATGCAGCATTTGATCGACTGGCATCAAGAGCCATAGTAAAATTGAATTCAATAGGATTCAGGGGGAAAACCCCATTATCAAAATCCTGGGAATTGCCATTAACCAGAAACTTAACTGGACCAGCCATATAAATGCTGTGGCTACAAGAGCAGGTCAGAGGCTGTGAATCCTGTGGCGAGTAACTCACCTCCTGACTTTTGAAATCATTTCCACCATCTATAAGGTACAAGTTAGGAGTGTAATGGAATTCCATTTACCTGGATGGGTACGGCTCCAACACTTGAGAAGCTCGACACTGTTCAAGACAAAGCAGCCCATTTGAATGACACCCCATCCATCACCTTAAACATTCACTCCCTCCATCACAGATGCACTTTGGCTACAGTGTATGCCATCTACAAGATGCATTGCATCAACTTGCCAAGACTCCTTTGACACCACCTTCTAAACCCATGACCTCTACCATCTAGATGAACAAGGGCAGGAAGTGCATGGGAACACCACCATCTGCAAGTTCCCCTTCAAGTCACACACCATCCTGACTTGGAATTATATCATCGCTCCTTCACTGTCACTGGGACAAAAACCCAGAACTTCCTTCCTAACAGTTCTGTAGATGTACCTTTATACACGGACTGCAGCGGTTCAAGAAGGCGGCTGACCATTACCTTCTCAAGGGTAATTGGGAGATGGGCAATAGATGCTTGCCTTGCCAGAAATGCCCACATTCCATGAAAGAATTTTTAAAAATCACAGAATTACATAGAATTTGCAGCACAGAAACAGGCCATTCGGCCCAACAGGTCTATGCTGGTGTTTATGCTCCACACAAGCCTCCTCCCATCAGCTTCACTTCATACTGTCAGTGTATCCTGCTGTTCCTTTCTCCCTCATGTATGTATTTAGAGTCCCTTTAAATGCATCTATACTATGCCCCTCACCTACTTCAAGTGGTTCAAGTTGCACATTTTCACCATTCTCTGGGTAAGGAGGTTTCTCCTTAATTCCTTTATTGGATTTATTAGTGACGATATTACATTTATGGCCCTTAATTTTGGTCTTCGCCATAAGAGGAAACATTTTATCTATGAATATTTAGATTACAATGCCCCCAATCCCTAGACAGATTTACTGCAGAATCTATACCCTCCTGCTGTCAAATTTAATTGGGTTCGCTGCAGAGGTTATGCATGAGGTAATACAAAATTCTCGAGGCCTTGGCTGCTGTGGTCCTATCTGAACCGAACAGATTAAATGGTGGTGTTTAGGGTACGTCCCTGCTCCTCAAACAGTGCAATTTGCTTGTTAACATATCATGTTTGACATCTCATGCAAAGGATGACTCTTCCTCAGAACCACACAGAGGTGTTGGCCTCGTCTATCCACTGAGGTCTCAGGGTGGGTCTTGAACCCACAACCCTTGACTCAAAGGCAAAAGTCCTACCAAAAGAGCCAAGTTGATGTCTTCAAATAGAAGAATCAGCAACAAAAATAGAACATGAATGACTCAATGTATGAATGTACTCAGCCTGGTTCAAACTGAGCTGTACAGAACAGGATGATCCCAGATTCAATTCCCAGTCTGTGGTTTCTTTGCCTTAGTCTGACGTTAGCATTCCCCAAATGGTTAAATGAATCAGATTTGTTGTCCTTATTAATGTAAATCAAACATCATCTTGATGTCTGAAGGAACAGCTGCTGTGCTGTCAAGCTTCTACAGAAGGGGGTCTGGATGAAAAGGTACTATACACATTTGATCGCTAATACGTTTGACAGCTTTGAACAGCTGCCAAGGGAGGTCAAAGAAAGGGATTCTGTCTTCCTTGAATGGGCTTTTCCACCTCAGTTGGCTACCCGGCTAAGAACTCCCTCAGTTTTGAAGCAGGAATTCAGTCTGTCCTCCACCCAAAGCAAAGGCCTGCCAACACAAAGAAGAATTTCCCTGTAATTATGTGGTTCATCCAACAGATGCACTGAGGAGTAGATTGGTACTTTATGTAAGAAAGCACAGGATGAGAATTCCCACCTCAGCTACCATGCGAATGGAGTTCTATCAAAGCAGTAAAGGGCTTATGTGCTAAGGGCATTCAGCCCATTCTTGCCACGACCAGGTGGAATCTACTGTATCATGGACTCTACCCTGCTCAAAGATCGAGGGAGCAGTTCCACATTTTCCTTCTTCCGAAAATAAATGCTGGGAAACTCAGAGTATGTCTCTGAGCTTACATCTTTGACCAGTTCCTTTCTTTGACATCATAAATTCAGGGACCCCAAAGCTCATTGGCCATCACATTCCATACAGCATTGCAACATCTTGACCAGTACTGTACCCTAATGATCCTCTAATCCCTATCCGCACGTTCACCCATCGACTTTTTAAAGGTGTTTGTTGATACCGTATTCAAAGCTCTTGCTGAATTCCATTCCACACATTGATTATCATAAGGGGAAAATTCTCTCTAACCTCAACTCTTAGGAACACAGGAACGGGAGGAGGCCATTCAGCCCCTCAAGCTTGTTCCGCTATTTAATTAACTGACCTGTATCTTAACTTTATCTACTCGGCTTGGTTTCGTAACCTTTGATACTGAACAAAAATCTACCAGTCTCAGTTTTAACTTTCAGCTGACCCTGAGCCTCAACAGCTTTTTGTGGAGAGAGTTCCAGAGTTGCAGAGTTCCAGATGCATGAAGAAGTGTTTCTGGAGCTCATCCCTGAATGGCCGATCTCAAATTTTAAACTTATGCTCCCATTGTTCTTGACTCCCCACCAGAAGAAACCAGAGGGAAATGCTAAAGCTGTATCGAACCTCGGGTAGACCACGCAGTGCAGTTCTGGTCACTATATTATCAAAAGGATATAGGGGCTCTGCAGAGGGTGCAGAGAAGATTTATAAGGATGATACTAGAAATGCATGGGTAGACAGAACAGGAAAGGATGAACAGGCCGGGTCTCTGTTCTCTTGAAAAGAGAAGGCTGAAGGGTGACATCATAGAGGTCTTTAAAATTATGAACGGTTTTAATAGAGTGGATACAGAGAAAATGTTTCCTCTCGAGGGGAAGAGCATAACTAGAGCCATCAATATAATATAGTCACCAAGAAATCCAATAAGAAATTCAGAACAAACTTCTTTACCAAAATGTGGTAAGAATGTGGAATTTGCTACCACATGGAGAGGTTGGAATGAATAGTATAAATGCATTTAAGGGGAAGCTGGACGGGCAGATGATGGAGAATAGAATAGAGGGTTACAATGATAGGTTTAGATGAGGAACGATGGGAGCAGGCTCGAGGGGAGCATAAGTGCTGCCATTAACTGGTTGGGCTGAATGACCTGTTTCTGATATGTCCTCCATTTTCCTCAACTGTGGATTGCCCCCACTGTGGTTGACAGGGCCCTCGACCGTGTCCGGCCCATTTCCCTTACATCTGCCCTCACACCTTTCCCTCCCTCCCAAAATGGTGACAGGGTTCCCCTTGTCCTCACTTACCACCCACCAGACTCCACATCCAAAGGTTCATCCTCCGCCACTTCCACCATCTCCAACGCGATGCCACCACCTAAAGTATCTTCCCCACCCCTCCCCCGTCAACATTCCAAAGGGATCATTCCCTCTGCGAAACCCTAGTCCACTCCTCCGTTAACCCCAACACCTCGTCCCCTTCCCACGGCACCTTCCCATGCAACTTGCCCTTTTACCTCCTTTCTCCTCACTATTCAAGGCCCCAAACACTCCTTTCAGGTGAAGCAGTGATTTATTTGTACATCTTTCAATGTGGTATACTGTATTTGCTGCTCACAATGTGGTCGTCTCTACATTGAGGAGACCAACTACAGACTGGGTGACCGCTTTGCGGAATACCTCCGCTCAGTCCTAAAACATGACCACGAGCTTCCTGTCGCTTGCCATTTCAACACTCCCCCCTGCTCTAATGCTCACATCTCTGTCCTGGGATTTCTGCAGTGTTCCAGTGAACATCAACGCAAGCTCGAGGAACAGCATCTCATCTACCGATTAGGCCTACAGCCTACCAGACTGAACATACAGTTTAATAATTTCAGAGCATGACTAGCTCTTTTTATTTTTATTTTTATTTTATTTCAGTTTGTTTCATCATTCATTTTTTTAATCAGGCTACTAGTGAGCCCCTAACAAATAACTCATGCCCAGCTTGGGGATGTGGCCTTGGCTTTATGATTGGACAGTAGCATCCTTAGCGGAGTGAGTCTTACACCTCTCCCCATCCCCCAGAGATGCCCCTGTCACCCTGGATCTTTTTCCAGTCCCAGGATAATTTGCATACAAGAGACTGCTTCTCCAGTCTTGGCTGGGGATGGGAGTATCAGACTACAGGTGGAGATTTCCTGTTGTAGGCCTCTTTTCTGTGTGCATTGCTGGTCTTTACAAAAGGATACTGAAGAACTGGAGAAAGTTCAGGATAAATTTACAAATTTACGAAGATGTTACTAGAATTGAAGGAATACAGCCATCAGGAAAGATTGAGCAGGCTGGGGATCTTTCTATGGAAAAGATACTAAGAGGAGAGCTTGTAGACGCCTTCAAAATGATGAAGGGATTGGATGGGGTAGATGTGGAGAAATTGTTTCCTCTTGCTGGGGAGTCCAGAACAAGAGAGCATCTGTATAAGATAGTTACTAACAGACCAAACAAAGAATTTAGGAGGAAATTCTTTACAAAGAGAGTGGTGAGAATATTGAACTCATGGAGTGGTTGAAGGAAAGGCTTAATGTATACATGAGGGAGGAGGGAATAGAAGGATATGGGGCCAGGGTGGGAGGAGGCCAGTAGAATGGTGGAGGCTCATGTGGAGTATAAATACCAACATAGGTCACTTGGGCTGAATGGCCTGTTTCTGTGCTTTAGATTGTAGGTAATTTTACAATAGGCCTCGGGGACCTGCCTCAGTGAGAGGGAGAGGCTGTATGTAAACAAAATATTCATCTCATACATTGTCTCTGTCGAAGCCTGAAGACCCTTTCCAAACCAGAAGCAATCCCCACACTGCACCCAGCATTCAGAGACTGCAAATAGTGGGTAATCCTGTGGAGGGCAAGTTTCCCTCGCCTGCATCGAATCAACGCCAGCCACTCGTTCAGCCCCAGGCAAGACCCACCCTGGGGGTGGCGGGGAGGTGGGGTCACGCTAACATGTGTCCTGGCCTAGCTTTCCACCTGTGCCAACCTCAGACAACTAGGAACAAGTTCCTAGGTTGTTACGGACAGGCGAGAGATGATAGGGATGGTTCCCCCTCCTTCACCTCTTGGCTGACTGAAGACAGCACATTTTTTTAATAAAGGTGTCTTTCACCCCCTGAATGCTTTAATTCTCAAGAACTGACGAAGGGCAGATTTTCTTATAAGTTTAAAAGAAATATAAATGTTGATTATATAACACCTGAAATATTTGCAACAACACCCACTCTCACACTCATTCAGATACATATACACTCAAGAAAAGAAAGAGATTATAAAGGCAATATGCGTTAGGTCTGATGATTTAAAAAAATCTTTTCCCCGGGATGAAGACTTGAAACAATGCAGGCCTTTAATCCTTTCCCTTGTTCACTTGGAGGGAGATTCAGAAAGATGGATGCTCTGTTGCAGACTGCTCCTGTTATATTCTAGCCAAATATCAATGGCAAAGTTCTGATAAGATTTCTCAGGTAGGGAGTTCAAGGCTAACTCAGTCGCTGCCTACATGTGGTGTTAAAAACTGGTAATCTTAGGCAGGATCCTTTCTCTCTGCAGGCATAGATGGATCTCCTTTGTCTGCCCAGAATATATGTTTGTTAAAGCTCCTTATCAGAAACCCAGTCATGTGACCACTGTTTCTCTTTCCATTGCCCTCATAAATGGTTTCTGAATTTGTCGAGTGCCTCAGGGATTGTCACTTAGAGCAATATGCTGCAGAACCTACCAGGGAACAGGCTATTTTAGATTTGGTATTGTGTAATGAGGTCGGATTAATAAGAGATCTCGTAGTTAAGGATCCTCTAGGGGGAAGCAATCATAACATGGTAGAATTTCAAATTCAGTTTGAGGGTGAGCAACTCGGGTCTCAAACCAGTGGCTTCAACTTAAACAAGGGCAATTACAGAGATATGAAGAAAGAGTTGCCTAAAGCAGACTGGGAAGATAGACTACAGGGGAAGTCAGTAGATGAGCAGTGGCAGACTTTTAAGCAGATATTTCATAACACTCAGCAAACATTTATTCCAGTCAGAAGGAAGGACTCGAAGAGAATGATGAACCACCTGTGGATAACAAAGGAAGTTAAGGAGAGTATCAAATCAAAAACAAAGGTGTACAAAGTGGTGAAAGCTAGTGGTAGGCCAGAGGATTGGAAATTTTTAAAAAACCAACAGTGGATGACTAAAAAACTAATGCAGAGGGAGAAAATTGATTGAGAGTAAATTGGCAAGAAATATAAAAACAAACAGTAAGAGTTTCTATGGGTATATTAAAAGGAAGAGAGTAGCAAAAGTAAGTGTGGGACCCCTAGAGGATGAGACTGAGGAATTAATAACAGGGAACAGGGAAATGGCAGATAATTTAAACCAATATATTGCATCGGTCTTCACGGTGGAAATGCTATAAGCATCCCAACAATTATAGATGAACAAGGTGTAAATGGGAGGGAGAAACTTGTAACAATCTCTATCATGAGGGAGAAGGTGCTTGACAAGCTGATGGGACTAAAGGCAGACAAGTCGCCAGGACCTGATGGCCTGCATCCAAGGGTTTTAAAAGAAGTGGCTGCAGAGATAGTGGAGGCATTGGTCATAATACACCAAAACTCACTGGATTCCGGTAGGGTACCAGCGGATTGGAAAACCACTAATGTGACACCCCGATTCAAGAAAGGAGGGAGACAGAAAGTAGGAAACTATAGACCAGTTAGCTTAACATCTGTCATTGGGAAAATGTTTGAGTCCATTATTAAGGAACAAATAGCAGGACATTTAGAAAAACATAATGCAATCAAACAGAATCAACATGGTTTTATGAAAGGGAAATTGTGTTTGACAAATTTGTTAGAGTTCTTTGAGGATATAACAAGCAGAGTGGATAAAGGGGAACCGGTAGATGTTGTGCATTTGGATTTTCAGAAGGTGTTTGATAAGGTGCCACATAAAAGGTTATTGCACAAAATAGGAGCTCAGGGTATTGGGAGTAATGTGTTGGCATGGGATTGAGGATTGACTAACACACAGAAGGCAGAGAGTCAGGATTAATGGGTCTTTTCCAGGTTGGAAAGCCGTAACTAGTGGGGTGCCACAAGGATCGGTCCTAGGGCCTCAACTATTTACTATCTATATTAATGACTTATAAGAAGGGACAGCGTGTAGAGTATCCACATTTGCTGATGATACAAAAATAGGCGGGAAGGCATGTTGTGATGAGGACATAAAGAATCTGCAAAGGGATAAAAATAGGTTAAGTGAGTGGGCAAAAACTTTTCAGATGGAGTTCAATGTGGTAAAGTGTGAGGTAATCCACTTTGGTAGGAAAAATAAAAGGCAGATTATTATTTAGATAGAGAAAGACTACAAAATACTGCAGTCCAGAGGGATCTGGGTGTTCTTGTACATGAAACACAAAAAGTTAGCATGCAGGTGCAGCAAGTAATTAGGAAGGCAAATGGAATTTTGGCCTTTATTGCTAGGGGGTTAGAGTTTAAAAATAGGGAAGTCTTGTAACAACTGTACAGGGTGTTGGTGAGGCCACGCCTGGAGTACTGTGTACAGTTCTGGTCCCCGTATTTAAAGAAGGATATACTAGCATTGGAGGCAGTTCAGAAAAGGTTCACTAGGCTGATTCCTGGAATGCAGGGGTTGTCTTATCAAGAGTGGCTAAACAGGTTAGGCTTTTATTCATTATAGTTTAGAAGAATGAGAGGTGATCTTATAGAAACATATAAGATTTTAAGGGGGCTTGACAGGTTAGATGTTGAGAAGATGTATCCACTGGTGGGGGAATCTTGAACTAGGGGACATATTTACAGAATAAGGGGACACTCATTTAAAACTGATATGCAAAGGAATTTCTTCTCTCAAAGGGTGGTGAATCTCTGGAATTCTCGACCTCAGAGAGTTGTGAAGGCTACTAGGTCACTAAATGTATTTAAGAAGGAGGTAGATAGATTTTTGAAATCTCGGGGAGTCGAGGGTTAGGTGGAGCAGGCCCAAAAGAGGCGTTGAGGCCTGGGACAGATCAGCCATGATCTTATTGAATGGCAGGGCAGGCTTGAGGGGCTGAATGGCCTACTCCTACTCCTATTTCTTATGTTCTTACGTTCTGATGGTCAGGCCATTGTTAGACAATGGAGTCTGGGTCTCAGTCATCCTCATTTCATTTTGGTAAGTCGGACTTTTCACACCCATTCTTTGAAATTTGAACCTGGAGTCAAAAAGTTTGTAATGGTATTGTTAATCCAATCAGTTGGAGAGAAGCAACTGTTAACATAAAAAGGGTTGTTGCCATTTTACTGATTTCTCAGGGATGTGTCCAGAAAGATCATTTGTATTTTAATTACTTCTCCAAGACTTGTTCAGACATGAACATTAGCTCAAGGTTCTTCTAGTTCTATGTGTATTGGCAGGAAAGGAAATGTCATCTGACCATTTTGGTTTTACAAGATAAATGTGTCTTTCGGTTTACTTCTTAAGTTCATTTTATAGTTCATTACGTTGGGATTGTGTGGGCCTGACAAGATCATGTTTATTGGGTTTAAGTTATGGAGGGGAGACGGAGTGAGCACTTCACGTCGTTGTAGCAGAATCCCTACCTGGGTGGATATGACTTGGTGTGGAGACAAATAATACTGAGGGGGTTAGAGGGTTAATTATGGGGACATCTCTTGTATTACCTTGAATGGTAGAACAGGCTTGAGAAGCTGAATGGTCTACTCTTGTACTTAATATTTATAAATTCCTAGACTCTTGAGTCCATATATGGAGAATGGGCATCTGAGTGAGGTACAAGAGGGATGGCTGTGTACTAGTCATTGCCTACAAGAGAAGGGAGGACAAGAGGGAAGCAGGAAAACAGAAAAGCACTGACAGAGGAAGTAAACACACTTCATCCCTTGTACCTTCCCTGGCATCAAATATCCCTCTTTAAATCTATGCAATGAGCATAAACCAGCAGGTAAGGTTTAAAAACCACTGGGCCTATTGACTAACAGGTACCTGGAGCTATGCTACAAATAGCTTGGATTATAGGTGTCCCCAGGGAGTCTGAGAGGTCGCAGCTGTAGCCTGTGATCTCCATGGTAAGATGGTGATGGCTGAGTGGCTCACATTGTCATGGCAACACCTGCTCCCAAGTGGTAAGGCTGCAGTGCAGCTGGGCCTAGTCCGAAGAGGAAGTCTGTACTTGCATGTTGGGCATCATTAACTCTGGCTTGGGCAGAAGGGCAAAATGGTAATTTCCAGGAGAAAAATAAAACAGAACATTTCTGCACCGTGTAGCTTATTTAAATGTCCTGGCTTATAGGGAACAGCCATATATCAGATATATAGACCTATCATAAAAGGGACCCAGCCAGATGTGACACACCCTAGCATTGCCAAGGAAACAAGCGAGAGGGTTCTGACAAGAAATATAAAACAGTCACACGTCAGGCACATGATTCGATACCTCTCAGTTAGATTGCTGCCATCTAACACACAGAAAGGTATCCATTAGCTTCTATATTTTCTCAAGATTTTGTAAAAATTATGTTGGTAAACTTGTGCACTTTTTATTTATAAAACAATTAACAATCCATTCAAATTGCAAAAAATAAAGCCTTGCCAGGTTCCTCGAAATCATCCCAAATTACTTCGCACAGAGTGGGTTACATTGTAGTGCAGTAATTCTTGTTATGTAGTCAATGCAGCAACCATTTTTGTGCACAGCAAGATCCCACAAACAGTAACAAAAGTGTAATACAACAGCAACGGTGTATCAGTAAAGATGGCACCTCTGACAGTACAGCACAACCTTGGTGTCAGCCTAGATTACATGCTTAAACACTGTATTGGGGCTTGAACCCACAATTGTCTGAGTCACAAAAGAGACCACCTGAGCCAAGCTAGTACAGCATGCATTATCAGGAGTGTCAGCTGTGGCTCAGTGGTGAGCACTCTTGCCTCTGAGAAAGTGGGTTGTGTGTTAAATCCTCACTCCACAGACTTAAACACAAGATGTCAGATGGCATTCCAACGCAGTACTGAGGGAGTGCTGCACTGTTGTTGGTGCTGTCTTTCAGGTGAGATGTAAAACCAAGACCCTTTCTGCCCTCTCCATGGATGTGCTGAGATTGTGAAAGACATTATCTAGTTACAAGCTTTTCTATCATGGGGAATTTAGCTGTTTTAAAAATATACTCGGCATTGAAAAGGCTTTTCAAAGTATTACTTGCATCGGATTGTGCAAGATTGTGATATCAGCAAGTTCCAGCATTATACCTGGCCATGCCCACCTCTGCCAGGTCACCCTCTGAAGGCTTGCTCCTGTCCCTTTTCTCCCTTCCCCTCCCCTTCTCCATGTCCAATTGAAAACACCATCGTTTTGTCAGCTCTTTCAGTCCAATGTATGTTAGCTGTTCAACATGCACAGTGAGCACAGCTGCAGAGTGTCCTCAACTGCACACACAGCCTTCCTGCCAGCAAGAGGGGGTCTTCTGAGCATAAAGGTTGTTTGCAGCATTGATGTGTCTGGGTTATTTGGGTTAATACCGGTACTGTGCTATTGATAATGAATGCACCCACTGTTTGTGCAGTACTGTTCAAAGAAAAACTTTCATTTCTATTGCCCCTTTCATGACAGCCCAAAGTGTTTCACTGCCAATTAATTACTTTTTGAAGTCTAGTCACTGTTACAAAGTAGGAACTGCGGCAGCCAAATTGCACACAGCAAGTTCTCACAATCAGCAATGTGAAAATGACCAGATAGGCTGTTTCAGTGATGTAGTTTGACGGATAATTATTGGCCAGGACACCAGGGAGAATTGCCCTGCTTTATTTTGAATAGTGTCATGGGATCTTTTATATCCACCTGAGAGGATAGGCGGTACCCTCATCCAAAGAGGGCATCTCTGACAGTGCAGCACACCCTCAGTACTGCACTGGAGTGTCAGCTTGGATTTTGTGCTCAAGTCTCTGAAGTGGGACTTGAACCCATGATGCTATGACTCAGACTGTGAGAGCACTGCCACTGAGCCATGGTTGACACCCTGGGCAGGATTTTTAAAGCCCGCTAGGTGTGGGGCAGGTGCACGCTCAATTTGAGGATCTCTTTCTTGGAGGCCAGCACCTGGTCCTGCCAACTCTGGGACACCAAGGAGGGAACAGCAAGCCCTTATGTCTTCAATTAAGTGCCTGTTGAGCCCATTGTGGAGCTCATCAACAGGCTTGTTAGCAGCGGTTTGGGATTTTCAAAGGGGAAAACACCATGTCTGGAAAATGGCAGGGTGAACAAGTCATGAACAATATGCAGGGCCATGAGGGCTATGGGAAGGGCTGATTAACATAATGCAGAGGCACAAAATAAAGCCTAAAGTGCCACAGAGTAGCCATTGCTGGAGCTACAAGACTTGCTTTTCTCAGTGATGAGTGCTAAGAATTTGGAGAGGGGCGTGAGCCCTCTGGTATCACTTGGGCAGCTGGGGTTGGCAGGGCAAGGCCTATTGAATGAACAAACCCCAGCTGAGGGAGTTGATATGGGAACAGGCTACTCTTGACATTGGACAGAGCAGCCACGATGAGCTTTAGCAGATGCAACCGTCCGGACAGCAGTAGGCCAAAGAAGCACAGTGAGGGGCTGCAAGGGGAAAAAGGCACTACACATAGACATTGGGTGTACCATCCAAGAGTCAGCTACCTGCAAATGACAGAGTGCCAGTGCCGTGGGAGGCTACGCCTATCCAGGCAGATGGGCTGTGACATGTGTGCTGTGATCCACAGTGACTTGAAGCCCTGCAGCCCCCATGGTAGTCCCTTACCTGCAGTCAAGGTCACCATCGCCCTGAATTTTTATGCAACTGGGTCGTTCCAGGGATCATCTGTGGACCTAAGTGGCATCTCGCAGTTGGCAGCTCATCATACCATCAGGCAGGTCAGGGATGCCATATTTTGGAGCGCGGGCACCCACATCCATTTTGACACAGATGGGCCAGTGCAGGCACAGAGGGTATTGGGCTTTGCCACCATCAATTGATTCCCTCAGGTCCAGGGGGTCATAAATTGCACCCACGTGGCCATCAAGGCACCAAGAGACCAGTCAGTCAGATTACTGAACAGAAAATGCTACCGCTCATTGAATGTCCGGCTGCTTTGTGATCACTGAGTGTGAATCTTGCAGGTCTGTGCCTGGTTCCCGGGCAGCTGTCATGACAACTTTATCTTCCGAGAGTCCCATGTGCCACACCTCTTCAGGCCAACATCCAGACTCTGTGGGTGGCTGCTGGGGGATAAGGGTTATCCTCTAAGGAAGTGACTCCTGACACCCATTCGAAACCCAGATATGGATGGAGAGAGATGATACAACCAGAGCCATCTTCTAACACAGACCTGCATTGAACAGGCCATTGGTATCTTGAAGAAGTGCTTCCACTGCCATGAGCAGTCAGGTGGTGACTTCCAGTACGAGAGCATGAGCCAGCCAGAGTGTCCTGTATTATGGTCATCTGCTTCCTGCACAAAATAACACTGGAAAGAGGCCTAGACATGGATGAGGAGGAGGAGCTGGAATGCCACTCTACCTTGGAGGAGGACTGGGAGGAGGAACTGGAGGAGAAAGAGGAGGAGGAAGGAAATGCTCAAGAGGTGGCTGACGTCCAGGCAGTGGAGGACGCCGGCCAGCGGCATCCCAGACCTTGGGGTAAATTGCAGGCTGTTACGGCAGCGAGGGCCACGTTGATTTCAGCAGCCCTTCACCTCATTGTCCCGACCCCTTGCGGCTGATGACCCCAAAACTCACTTTGCAACATAGAGAGATATTGTGTTGTTATGACCCTTAACTACACAATCCCATTGCCAGCCATGAACATGCATAATGAAGGTTCCTGCACCAACATTGACCAACATCACAAGGTATGGGCACATAACATTCTCAGGCCCCACTTCCCTGCCACCTGTCCCACAATGCCACGTCCCCCTTCTGAAATGAAACATCAATAATACACCTGTCAGAGTGATGAAATAAAGAAGTTATATTGCGATGCAAATGAACTAAAAGACGAATGTAGATAATAGCACCTAGGTGACCCATTAAGTGAATTTAATGGTGTGGTGCCGTCCTCTCCCTAACACATCTATTGGGTGCTCCCCTTGTGGCAGAGGATGAGGTGGAGGCAGACTGCTCCCTACTCGCTGCCTCCAGCTGAGATGCCCTTGGCTTCTCTCCTCATCTTGGAAGTGCCCTTGGGGCCTCCTCCACAGGCTCTCACGCCTGCATCATTGTAGGGTCTGCCTCCGTCACAGGGCCCTAGCACAGGTGGCTTCTGAGTTGGAAGGGACGAGGGGTCTAAGGGCGATACTGGTGCACCCCGAGGGGTGGCCCCTACGTCTGCTGCTTCGACTGTCTCTGCCCTTTCCTGGCTTTCTTGGATGCTGGATGAGGCCATCAAGTGGGACACAGCTGGTATCCACTCCGAAAACCTTTGCGTCATCACTGCCACTGAGTGGTCGATCCGACAGAGAGTTTTGCTCTTTATGAGCATATCAGCAGGTTGCTCCTGCACCTACTCAGAGTGGTGCTGCATTTGGCTCTCCAAGAGGCTGCTCAATTGAATCCCTGAGTCATGACGGAGTCCATGTGCTGCATAGACTGCTCCATTGCCTGCCGATCGCTCCTCAAGGCCTCGTGGAACTCTGACAAACAGGAACTTATCTGCCTCTAGTTCTCCTTGTCTGTGACCCCCAAGATCCAATGTCTTTGCACTGTGAAGTATTGCTGTGTCTGTCCTCCGTCCTCCGATGGGGACTGCCCACAGCTGACTCTGCCTTACCCTCCTCCTCCTCCTGTTCACACACCAAGTGCTCCCCTTTCTACACTCTGTTGCCCAACCGAGATGATTGTGTCTGCGCTGGTGAAAGTTGCTGAGGTATGATGTGACCATGCCGGTTCAGTGGATTCCCCTTCCCGCTGAGGATGGCGGCGCCGATTCCGCAGGTCCGTTTCACTCCCACTCGGCAACTGGTCCTGTGGGAGACACAAGAAAATGGTGATGAGAACTGGTTCTACTCAACAAGTGCCCCAGCACAACCATCCCCTCAGATGACAGCAGTCTAAGATCCATAGCACGCATTGGGCAGGCATCTCCTCCATGCTGTTCACCTCTAGAAAGCGCTATCCAATGACTCTGTTGCTCATGGCTTCCCTTTTCACCATCCCCTACTGACTGACTCAGTGGCACCCTAGTGATCTCCAACGCCGCCTCCTCCAGTCAGAATGTGGAGCTGGGCCACAACACCTCCCATTCTGGCCATCTTCCACATATTATGGGCTCTCTTCTGCAGGATGAGAGGAGAATGATTCACGAGTAAGATGCCCTCCCTCATCTCCTGCAGAAGACACACACATGGGCTGATGTTCCCGTCAGTGATGTCAGCATCTGAATGCAGCCCCATTAACGAGGGTGCCTGGATCTCGGTGTGATGACCGTTCACTTACTCTGACAATGTAAGGGAGAACTATGGACATTCTGTGAGGCCAGCTCATGTGCATTCTGGCTCTTAAGAGAATTGGTGCCCAGTGAACCGGGTACCGCTGGCCACTCACCTTACCAGACCATAAGAGGTCATTGAACATTTTTCTACACTGGACTCGGGTCCTTCTCATGGGTGCCAGCTGCTGCCCTCAGTGGCCACCTCCATTCACACCCTCTTGGTCTCAATGGGTGGAATTCTTCTTCCTGAAGCCAGGAAGAACAGCTCTCTCCTCTGTAGCACTGCATCAGTGAGCGCCTCCAGGGAGGCATCAGAGAAATGTTGTGCCACCTGGGGATGCATGCCCATGCCCACAAAGGCCCTCTGATCTCCCTGGTGCTGTATTACTGAAGGCAATTGCAAGCCCAGTCATGGGTGCTGCTTCCCTTTTAAAATTGTCCTGAGTGACTTGTTCTTGTCTCCAGGACACTTCTGGTGCCTCTAACTGGGCACCGGACTCACCCTGCCCCAGGCCAATTCCCTACTTTAAATTTGAAAATACAACCATTGAACCATAGAAGGATTACGGCACAGAAGGAGGCCATTCAGTCCGTCATGTCTGTGCCAGACAAAAAAACTAGCCGCCCTACCTAATCCCACCTTCCAGCACCTGATCCATAGCCTTGCAGCTTACAGCACTTCAGGTGCAGGTCCAGGTAACTTTTAAAAGAATTGAGGATTTCTGCCTCCACCACCATTCCTGGCAGTGAATTCCAGACACCATCACCCCCTGGGTGATAAAGTTTTTCCTCATGTCCCCTCTAATCCTTCTATCAATCACATTAAATCTGTGCTCCCTGGTAATTGACCTCTCCGCTAGGGGAAACAGCTCCTTCCTGTCTACTCTATCTAGGCCCCTCATAACTTTGTATATCTCAATTAAGTCACCCCTCAACCTCCTCTGTTCTAAGGAAAGCAACCCTAGCCTATCCAATCTTTCCTCATAGCTGCAACTTTCAAGCCCTGGCAACATTCTTGTAAATCTTCTCTGTATTGTCTCCAGAGCAATTATGTCCTTCCTGTAATGTGGTGACCAGAACTGTACACAATACTCCAGCTGTGGCCTAACCAGCGTTTTATACAGTTCCAGCATTACATCCCTGCTTTTGTATTCTATACCTCGGCCAATAAAGAAAAGCATTCCATATGCCTTCATCACTCTATCTACCTGTCCTGCCACCTTTAGGGACCTGTGGACATGCACTCCAAGGTCTCTCACTTCTTCTACCCCTCTCAATATCCTCCTGTTTATTATATATTCCCTCACTTTGTTTGCCCTCCCCAAATGCATCACCTCACACTTCTCTGGATTGAATTCCATTTGCTGCTTTTCCACCCACTCAACCAAACCATTGATGGCATCGCAACACTGACACTGAGGCAGAATGGGGTCGGGACCCGGAAATGTTCTGGGCTCTGGGTTCCTGACCCCGTGTTGAAAATTCTGGCCTCTGAGTCGATAAACATATGGAAATGCATTGTCCCAAGCATAAAGTATTAGATACTGCTAGCACCTTTCAGGTTATTCCAAACAGACTTTCTGAAGAGCCTTCGGCCTAGAAGTTTGATTGCTGGGCCAAATATAACATGGACATACTTAATCTGTGCCGCACCCCACCACATGCCATATTGGTTAGGGCAGCCTATGGGTGCTTGCCTGGAACTGCCATGAGCTGCTTGTACAAATTTGTGGGCCTAATGCTTGTTTTAGGCCTTTTCTGACCAAGCACTACATGTGTCTATGTACAGTTATTTTACTCAGGCACATGGCAGTCAAAGCTGGAGCTCCTTAAAGGGACCACTCGACTGCCAGACAACAGATAATGTTTTCCTTACCTGAATGAGGAATCAGGAGTGCGCTTGCTGTCTCCATATTAAAACTCCAGGCCACTGATGGTCTGCACTCGCACTCCCTCTAGCTTCCTTCTGCTCCCTGCTGATTGCCTCATCATTCTGGACTCAACTTAGGCCGTTGTCCAGCAACCCAACTAGCCAATCTCACTTTCCCAACCCTGCCCCATGCAGCCAATAAGCTGTGATTCACCCCAATTGGGATGCAATCCAATTTCCCGTGCCAATATTGTATCACACCACAGAAACAATACCGAGGTCATCACAGGATGTCATCCTGAGACACACAGGAAAATCAGCCACATTCCCCCATCCTGGTCACTGCGTAGTGACCTCCTGCTGAAACGTTTGCACATGAGAACGAGGCTGGATTGGGAGGTGATGCTCTCCACAGTGGATAAGCTTGTTGGCACACCTAGCCTGGGCTTGCACGTTAACAATGGCCAATTGGGCAAAGTGCCGAAGGACTGCTGGTGTCGATGGAACCTGTGCCACAGCAAGAGGCAGAGAGAAAAGTGGAAGGAAATTAGTAAAAAAAACTGACCGGTGTGGCAGAGAAACCTGACCTTGTTTGAATTTATTTTGCTCGCTTTCATGAATGGGAAATGTTTCTCTGGATTAATCATTGTACCAATGAACCATAATCCCCAGGTAGCCCTATGAAGTTGCACTTCCAGTGGTCAATTTTATTCAGGATGGAGGGTTGGGGATACCTGATTGAAATTTCATCTTACACTTGCATGACCAGTCAGTGAGACTCCACACTGGGAGCATGGAAACTCAGGAATAGCCCTTTTATTCTATTGGGTTAATGCTCGGTAGTCCAACATATGGCACATGGGCCAGAATCCGGACTGCCAAATGTTTCAATCTGGTCCATCAATCATGGTGCTCTCAATCGGGGGCGCTGACCATTGGGGCCTTTTGGTGGGTGGGGGGGGGGGGGGAGCGCAGTGAGGTGGGGAACACACTGAGATGGTGGTGGCTGGTGTACACACTGAGACTTTGCGGGGGGGGGGGGGAACACACTGAGATGGTGGTCGGAGGGGAACACTCTGAGATGGGGGGGAACACACTGAGACTGTGGGAGGGAACACACTGAGACTGTGGGAGGGAACACATTGATAGTGTCGGGGGGAGAGACACTGAGAGTGTGGGGGAAGAACACATTGATATTGTGGGGGGGACACACTGAGACTGTGGGGGGGTTGACGACACTGAGACTGTGAGGGGGGGAACACACAAGACTGCGGGTTGGGGGGGAAACACTGAGATAGTGGGGGGGGAACACAATGTGACTGCGGGTGGGGAAAAACACTAAGACTTCAGTGGGGGAATACACTGAGACTGTGGGGGGGGAACACACTGAGACTGTGGCGGGGGGAACACACTGAGACTGTGGGGGGGGAACACACTGAGACTGTGGCGGGGGGAACACACTGAGACTGTGGGGGGGGAACACACTGAGACTGTGGCGGGGGGAACACACTGACACTGTGGCGGGGGGATCACACTGAGACTTGGGGGGGGAACACACTGAGACTGTGGGGGGGAACTCACTGAGACTGTGGGGGGGGGAACACACTGAGACTGTGAGGGGGGAACACACTGAGACTGTGGGGGGGAACAGACTGAGACTGTGGGGGGGAACAGACTGAGACTGTGAGGGGGGAACACACTGAGACTGTGGGGGGGAACACACTGAGACTGTGGGGGGGAACAGACTGAGACTGTGGCGGGGGGAACACATTGTGACTGTGGTTGGGGGAACAGACAGAGACTGTGGGGGGGGGGAACAGACTGAGAATGTTGGGGGGGGAACACCTTGAGACTGTGGGGGGGGGTACAGTCTGAGCTTGATGGGGGGAACATTCTGAGACTATGTGGGGGGAACACTGAGACTGTCGTTGGGGGAATAGACTGAGACTGTGTGGAGGGAACAGACTGAGATTGTGGCGGGGGGAGCACACTTAGTGGAGATGAACACATTGTTTTGATTAATAGTACTATGAATGTCTCATTCCTTTATCTTTACGAAATTTGCTCACTGTCTTCCTATGTAGGATACATATTGTTATGTGCTCCCCCATGTGAAACGATCGGACACCCCTGGGCTAATACACGAGTTAAAGTTGAAGCACTGAGGCCAGTCTGTCACTGATTGGCTGGGTCTTGTGGAGGCAGTGGGGCTCTGGGCGCTGGACCGCAAAGGCAGGAGAGACCCTGCTTTGGCATTTTCTTGTCCCCTCTGCACAGTGCTCAATTGTTCCGAAGGTGAAGTTTGCGGCGCCAGGTTCTCCGTCCCTCTAAAGACGGGGATCCCTTTTCCAAGAGCTGCCGGCCAATCACAGGGCCGGTAGTTCAGCGGTATCGGCAGCACCATTGGGAGCAGTGTCCACTGCTGGTACTGCAGACGCCTCAGATCCCAGTCTAGCACTGGAACCCTGGACATCAGATGTGAGGGCACCGGGACCAGTCTGGAAGGACCTGGCAAGAGGGTGGTGATTTTTTAAAAATTCTTTCATGGGATGTGGGCATCGCTGGCAAGGCCAGCATTTTTTGCCCATCCCGAATTGCTTTTGACAACTGAGTGGCCATTTCAGAAGGCCAGACTAGGTAAGGACAATAGATTTCCTTCCCTAAAGAACATTAGTGAACCAGATGGGTTTTTACAGCAATCAATGATTGTTTCGCGGCACCATTACTAAGACTAGCTTTCAATTCAAGATTTCTTCCAGGTGAGAGGGTGGTCGTGATGTCCAGGGGGAGGGGGTCCCTGGACGTGGAGGTTTTGCCAGAGGGGGTTCTTCTGGGCCGCAGATTGCCCATGGACGAGGGGCCCCCACCAAACCCACAGGGAGGGCGCCTCATTTTACAAGGCATCTCCCCGCATGGCAGAGACCCCCCTGCTACTGGTTAGATCCTAGTAGCGGCAGGAATGGCCTGTTAATGGCCATTGAAGGGCCTCAATTGGCCACTGGGTGGAAAGGCTGTCGTTGGCCTATCCCACGACCCGCAAAGATTTTTGGTGATGGGACAGCGACGGGCCCTCCGCCCCCACCACCCATCGCAATTCTATGGGGCCCTCCCTCCAACCTCGCCTGAGGGTTACCATAAAATCCAGCTCAATAACTTATCCTGGATTGGAGCAGTGCAGACTGATGGTTGACTGTGAACTGCACCAAAATGTAAGAATAGTAAGAGGAGGAGACCATTCAGCTAAATACCTGCTCAGGTCAGGTAAAAAAAACCCGACCCGAACCCAACAGAACTACATTGGACCTGAGCCCGAGCCGGCCTGATCCTTCCATTTTTTCCAGCACCCGACCTGAGCCTGATCCGACCTGACCCGACCCAAGCCCGACTCGACTACCGGAATGTTCACTTTACCTACTTTCCGATTCCGAATCCGTTTTTCACTTTGTGCAGATAAGCAACAAAAACTGTAATTGGACTTGAAAGGTTGTTTATAAAGATGAAGATTAGAGTCACGGAGTCTGTGATTGTTTGGTCACAAGTTAAACAGAGACCCATGGAGTTGTGCCCAGACAGGTTGTCCCACACTGTACCAGTATCTGTATTGCTTAAAATAAACACAGCAATTGCCCGAAGGCTCAGAAAATATCATGATACATTACCTGGACTCCTGCTTTACAGTTTGAAATACTTGCTGCAAGTTTATCCAGTGAGCAGTTGAGATGCAGAGACCAGGAAGGTCCTGAGTCTACAAACATAAAGTACAGTACTAGACTAGAGTCCTGACAGTGATCATTTTATATTTTTTATATAAATACTGTATATTTTATAATAATTAATCACTCAGGACCTTCCTGGTCGCTACATCTCAGCTGCTCACTGGATAAACTTGCAGAAAGTATTTCAAATTGTAAAATAGGAGTCTAGGTAATGTATCATGATATTTTCAGCAGGTCAGGCAGAATCTGTGTACAGAAAAACAGAGTTAATGTTTCAGGTCTGTGACCTTTCATCTGAACAGGCAAATTTGCAGATGATGCAAAAGCTGTATAGTTGATAGTGAGGAAGAAAGCTGCAGACTGCAGGAAGAGATCAATGGACTGGTCAGATAGTCAGAAAAGTGATGAGTGGAATTCAGTCTGGAGAAGTGTGAGTTAATGCATTTGGGCAGGGCAAAATAAGCAAAGGAATGCACAATAAATGGTAGAATTCTGACAAGTGTAGAGGAGCAGACGGACCTTGGCGTGCATGTCCTCAGATCCCTGAAGGTAGCAGAGCAGGTAGATAAGTTGGTTAAGAAGGAAACGGGATACTTGCCTTTGTTAGCTGAGGCAGAGAATATAAGAGCAGGGAGGTTATACTGGAGCTGTATGAAACACTAGTTAGACCACAGCTGGAATACTGTGTACAGTTCTCCTCACTGCATTACAGGAAGGATGTGATCTCACTTAGAGAGGATACAAAGGAGATTTATGAGGATGTTGCCAGGACTGGAGAAATTAGCTATGAAGAAACATTGGATAGGCTAGGGTTGTTTTCTTTGGAACAGAGGAAACTGAGAGGAGATTTAATTGAGTTGTATAAAATGTTGAGGGGTCCAAATAGAGTGGGTAAGAAGGGCCTATTTCCCTCAGCAGAGAGGTCAAGAACCAGGGGGCCTTGGATTTAAAGTAATTGGTGGAAGGATTAGAGGGGATGAGGAGAGGTTTTTCACCCGGAGGGTGGTGAGGGTCTGGAACTCACTGCCTGAAAGGGTGGTAGAAGCAGAATTGCATTTAAAGAAATACTTGGATATGCACTCGGAAATGCTGTAACCTACAGGGTACAGAGCAAAAGCTGGAAAATGGGATTAGGCTGGATCACTCTTTTCCAGCCAGCACAGATAGGGTGGGCTGAATATCATCCTTCTATTCCTAAAACATCTCTGATTCTAATCAGGTGTTGTTCTCCTTAGAGCAGAGAAGATTAGGGAGAAATGTAATAGAGGTGTCCAAAATTATGAAAGGCTTTGACAGGGTAAATAAGGGGAAACTATTTCTCGTGACTGAAAGGTTGGTAACCTGAGGATGTGGATTTCCAGAAATTGGCAGAAAAACAGGGAAGTGGGGAGAATTTTTGTTGTGATTGGGAATGCACTGCCTGATGAAGTAGATTCAATAATAACTTTTAAATGGGCACTGACTAAATACTTGAAGGGGGAATATCTTCAGGACTATGGGGGAAGAGCAGGGGAGTAGAATTAATTGGTACGCCTTTTCAAAGAACCTGAACAGGCACGATAAGCTGAATGGAACCTCTCTGTTTTGTACAATTCTATGATTCTACCCTATGATTCTACAAAGAGCAAACTTTTTTATAAAATAAAGTAGGTGGGATTTTGAGGACGTAATCTCATTTCAGGGTTCACAGGATGGTTAGAAATTGCTCTTGTTTCACTTTCACGGTTCATCATAACATCTGAACCCCTTGATCAGATGAATGCCTTATAATCACTGCCACATTGTTCTCCCAGCTGATGGATTTAGTGCCGAAGTGGTCATGTTTCCTCTGCACCAATTTCCCAATAGGGAAGAAACAAATCAAAGCTCCAGTTCTCTCGAAGGGCCTCTCCGAAAAGCCAACCTGATGGTGCGAAACATTGTCAAATGGGAACGCCAGTAACAGCAGTGAGACATGTGTTTGAATGGGGTACCTTATATCTGAAACACTTCATTTACTGTTCCAATATTCTCAGTCAAAATACATTATATGTGAATACTTTCTGCTTATGTGTAATGTCAGTGACATGTGCACTCTTATATCCAATAGTTAGGAAGTCCAACACTAGGGGCCATAAATGTAAGATATTGACTAAAAACAATCCAACAATATATTCAGCAGAAACTTCTTTATTCAGAGAGTAGTGAGGATGTGGAATGTGCTACCACAAGGTCTGGTTGAGGTGAATTGTATCGAGACATCTAAGGGGAAGCAAGATAAGCACATGAGGGAGAAAGGAATAGAAGGGTATGTTGTTGATGGGGGTAGATGAAATATATAGAGTGGTGGGGGGGGGTGGGGGGGGGAGGCTCATGTGGAGCTGAATGGCCTGGTTCTGTGTTGTAACCTCTATGTAATGTAATGATATATCTGTATCTAAGAGTGGATTAAAACTTGTTGAAACTGTCATGCTGACATTTAATGAGCCCCATGACATCTATTCTCCGATTTTCAAGTCAGAAGATTTTTGTGTTGCTTTGTCCAGCGTTACATAGTATTACATAATAATTACAGCACAGAAACAGGCCATTCGGCCTAACTGGTCTATGCTAGTAGTTATGTTGCACACGGGTCTCCTGCCATCTTCCTCTTTAAACCCATCAACATATCCTTCTATTCCTTTGTCCCTCATGTGTTCAGTAACAATGACAGGCAAACTGAAACGCTGTTGATATTGTCCCCTCACTTTCCCCCGAAGATGCTAACTGTCACTGGAGCTATTGATCCATGGGTGTCGGCTGCCTTTTGGTACCTCACTGTGTGTTGAATTTAGTGTTACTAAAAATGATTGCACTTTTAACGGGAGGTTTTGTCACATGATCTCCCATCTCCAACCAACCGGTTCCCACCATTGGTCATTCAGCAAGTCCATCTTGTCTGGGCACTGCCATTACATGCTTCTTCATTACCTGATTGGATAATTCTTGACTGGCAGTCAAGTAGCCTTCTCTCATATAAAGGCAAAATACTGCAGATGCTGGAAATCTGAAATAAAAACAGAAAGTGCTGGAAATACTCATCAGGTCAGTAGGGGCTGTGAAGAACTTTGGGATGTCCCTGATGTTGTGAAAGAAAGGAGGGAGAGAGAAAACAGTGGTCTACAGGCCAGTTAGCCTAACATTAGTTGTCAGGAAACTGCTGGAATCCATTATTAAGCAAGCCTTAGAATACACTTAGAAAATCAGAGTATGATCAAAGTCAACATGGTTTAACGAAAGGGAAATTACTAGTAGGGCAGATAAAGGGGAGCCAGTAGATGTAGTATACTTGGATTTCCAAAAGGAATTCAATAAGGTGCCACACAAAAGGTTAATGCACAATATAAGGTTGTATGGAGTTGGCGGTAATATATTCGCATGGATAGAGGATTGGTTAATACATAAGAAGCAGAGAGTAAGGATCAACGGGGCATTTCCAAGTTGGCAGTCTGTAACTAGTGGGATGCCGCAAGGATCAGTGCTGGGGCCTCAGCTATTTACAATCTATATTAATGACTTAGAAAAGAGTAATGTATCTAATGTTTGCTGATGATACAAAGCTAGGTGGGAATGTAAGCTGTGAGGAGGATAGAAAGAGGCTGCAAAGAAATACAGACAGGTTAAGTGAATGAACAACAAGGTGACAGATAGAGCATAGTGTGGGGAAGTGTGAGATTATTCACTTTGGTAGTCACAATAGAAAAGCAGAATTTTTTTTAAAAGGCAATTTCTAAATATTGATATTCAGAGGGACTTGGGTGTTCTTGTACAAGGAGTGCAGAAATTCAGCATGCAGGTGCAACAAACAATTATGATGGAAAATGGAATGTTGACCTTTATTGTGCAATAAAGGAGATAGGAGTACAAGAATAAGGAAATCTTGCTACAATTGTACAGGAACTTGGTGAGACCACACCTGGAGAATTGTGTGCAGGTTTGGTCTCCATATTTAAGGAAGGATATACTTGCCTTGGTTGGTATTGAGAAGCTTTGCTAGATTGATTCCTGGGATGAGAGAGTTGTCCTATGATGAAAGGCTGAGTAAATTATGCCTATACTCTGGAGTTTAGAAGAATGAGAGATGATTTCAGTGAAATGTACAAGATTCTGAAGGACCTTGACAGGGTTCAAGGTTGTTTCCTCTAAGATTTACAAATATGGGAGCACAGCCTCAGGATAAGGGGATGATCATTTAGGAGTGAGATAAGGAGAAATGTTTTCACTCAGAAGGTTGTGAAGCTTTGGAATTCTCTACCCCAGAGGGTTGTGGATGCTTCATCGTTGAGTATATTCAAGGGTGAGATGGACAGATTTGTGGTGTCTCAGAGAATCAAGGGATATGGAGAGTGGGCCGGAAAGTGGAGTTGAGGCAGAAGATCAGCCAAGATTCTACGGGACGGCGCAGTAGGCTCGAGGGGCCGTATGGTCTATTCCTGCTCTTATTTCTTATGTTCTTACTTCTTTCTTTCTATTTAGCCATACTATCCTGTAATTCTTGCTGGAATAATGTGTGTACGTACACATACCCTTCTTTCCCAGAGGAGCAGTCAGGCTCAGGAACTCTGGTGAATGTGTTGTTACCTCTCACTGTTGCTGAGGACAATTATATCCTCACAACTCCAAACTCAGCACAGTCTGTGAGTTGAACCTGGGACCTTTTTGTCCATAAGAAAGAGGCTAACGCCTCTTCAGGATGTCCTAAATTTCTTTTGATGTGTCATCACTGTTGTAATATATTGCAAATGCAGCAGCCAATTTGTACACAGCAAGATCCCACAAACAGCACTGAGATAAATGAGCAGCTAATCTGGTTAGTTGGGGCTGGATGAGGGATAACCATTGGCTAAGACACTGAGAAAGTGGAATCTTCTACATCCAACTCAACAGATAACATCACATCGACAGCACATCTGACAGTGCTTCACTCCCTCAGCGCTGCATTGGCGTATCAGCTGAGGTTATGTACTTAAATCTGGAGTGGAACATGAACCCATGACCTTTTGACTCAGAGAGAAAGATGCTACCATTAAGCCAGGCTGACAGTCAGGAGGTCTGCTACTTCATGAGGTTGAATGATAAGAGGGCCTTCTATTATTTTATAGACTGACTAATGGAATTATTCTATTCTGTAAGGAGGATTCAGTAGGATTGAAGGGAAGGAAAGTTCACAGTCATGTGGACAATCTTTTTTGGACTATTGAGAATTTTGGTATTGCGAGATCACAGAGAAAGATCCCTGATAATTAGGGGTGTCAGCCCTCTAGGATTGTACTGGTTCTTCAGGAGTTAGCGACTAATCTCTGAGACTCTGTTATAAGCAACTCGGAATGACTATCCAATAACCTTATAAAAAAAAGGGGGTCAAAGTCATAGGTGGTTTCAAAGTCGTTTATTAAGAAGCAGCAGTTTAAATGTGATGATGCATAAGCTAAATAAATAGAAAAGACATACAACCATAACAAGTTGAACAGTTTACTGATCCCAGATTGTACAGTGGGACAGTACAGTGTTGGCAGTCACCCTGATTGATAAGGCAGGTGAGGTGTTGGTGATTTCTTTAATCCTCAGGGTCCCCAGTTGTCTCGAGTTAACAAAAGTGTTAGGCCAAAAGCAGTTTAGACTCCACTTCGGGAAATTCTCCTCCTCTTTCCTTCTGAAGAAGACTGAAGATTTCCCTCCTGAGCATCTGTTTACTTTATTTCTAGGGGCTGGTCGGTGTCCCATGTCAATCACTTGGTTGATTCCAATTGCCCAATCACAAAGGGACAGATATCTGAAGTAAACCCCTCCCATGCCCATCATTGGGCCCCTGAAGCGACCTTATCTCATGCTTGGTACCATTTGTAAACTTCTGCCAGACTCTTGTCTAGAGAGGGTACGAGGCTCCATCTGATCAGCTTTAGGAATGTTCCTGTTTCAGAGCCTGTGCTCGAGTCATGTCCTTGGCAGAGATAACAGGCCTACGTCCAGTGTCAGTCAGTCTGGCAGACTGCTGTGGAATCTTTCCTAATGAGAGAGAGAGAATTATTTTGATACTATTCAATTAATTTTCTTAAGATTTTATAAGATTATTGGACAATCATTCCTTACATTGGGAGAAACATCATCCAGGCTTTAAGAAGATCATTTTCGTTGAACACTTTTGCTTATTGCTGTAGGAAGGATACCAAGGCCGTAGAGAGCGTACAGAGATTTGCTAAAATAGTACCAGGAATGCGAGACTTCAGTCATGTGGAGAGACTGGAGAAACTGAGGTTCTCCTTAGAGCAGAGAAGGTTTAGAGGAGATTTAGTAGAGATATTTAAACATCATGAAGGGTTCTGATGAGAAAATAAGGAGAAACTGTTTCCAGTGGTAGAAGAGTCAGTAACCAGATGACGCAGATTTAAGGTAATTGGCAAAAGAACCAGAGGAGGAATTAGGAGAATTTATTTTACACAGCGAGTTGTTATGATCAGGGACGTGCTGCCTGAAAGGGCGGTGGAAGCAGATTCAGTAATAACTTGCAAAAGGGAACTGGAGAAATACCTGAAGGAGAAAGTTTGCAGGGCATTAGAAAAAGGGCAGGTAACTGACTAACTGAGGCGTGATGGGTCAAAAGGCTTCGTTCTGTGTTGTATCGTTCTATGATTCTTTTAGATATAAAAATATTGGAAAGGGAAGATTAGGCTGTTTGGGATAAGTTGGAAGCAGGAGGTCATGTGATAAAATCTCCAGGAATACTTCAACCAGAGTTGGCAACCTCATTGATGATGCAGTATGTCATTGTATTGCATGGTGTCCTAATAACTGATACAGACCAAGAACACTCTGATTCAATCCCTGGCCTGCATAGAATTATCTGATCCACGTTAGCAGTAAGTTGTATCAAGAGTAGCAAGCAGCGTCTGATGGTCTGCATCCCAGAGTACTTAAGGAAGTGGCCCTAGAAATAGTGGATGCATTGGCGGTCATCTTCCAAGATTTTATAGACTCTGGAACAGTTCCTACAGATTGGAGGGTAGCTAATGTAACCCCACTATTTAAGAAGGGAGGTTGAGAGAAAATAGGGAATTATAGACCAGTCAGCCTGACGTCAGTAGTGGGGAATATTCTAGAGTCCATTATCGAAGATTTTATAGCAGAGCACTTAGAGAATAGTGGTAGAATCGGGCAGAGTCAGCATGGATTTACGAAAGGGAAATCATGCTTGACAAATCTACTAGAATTCTTCGAGGATGTAACTAGTAGAGTTGATGAGGGGGAGCCAGTGGATGTGGTTTATTTGAACTTTCAGGAGGCTTTCGACAAAGTCCCACATAAGAGGTTAGCATGTAAAATTAAAGCACATGGGATTGGGGGTAGTGTATTGCCATGGATAGAAAATTAGTTGGCAGACAGGAAACAGAAAGTAGGGATAAATGGGTCTTTTTCCGAATGGCAGGCAGTGACTAGTGGGGTACTGCAGAGATCGGTGCTAGGAACCCAGCTATTCACAATATATATTAATGATTTAGATGAGACAACTAAATGTAATATCTCCAAATCCGCAGATGACACAAAACTGGTTGGGAATGTAAGCTGTGAGGAGGATGCAGAGAGGCTTCAGTGTGATTTGGACAAGTTGAGTGAGTAGGCAAATGTATGGCAGATGCAGTATAATGTGGATAAATGTGAGGTTATCCACTTTGGTAGCAAAAACAGGAAGGCAGATTATTATCTGAATGGCTATAAACTGAGAGAGGGGAATATGCAGTGAGAGCTGGGTGTTCTCGTACACCAGTCGCTGAAGGTAAGCATGCAGGTGCAACAGGTGGTAAAAAAGGAAAATGGTATGTTGGCCTTCATAGCGAGAGGATTCGAGTACAGGAGCAGAGATGTCTTGCTGAAATTATACAGGGCCTTGGTGAGGCCACATCTGGAATATTGTGTGCAGTTTTGGTCTCCTTATCTGAGGAAGGATGTTCTTGCTGCAGAGGGAGTGCAGCGAAGGTTTACCAGACTGATTCCTAGGAGGGTGGGACTGACGTATGAGGAGAGATTGAGTCGGTTAGGATTATATTCACAGCAGTTCAGAAGAGTGAGGGGGGATCTCATAGAAACCTATAAAATTCTAACAGGACTTGAAAGGGTAGATGCAGGAAGGATGTTCCCGATGGTGGGGGAGTCCAGAACCAGCAGTCATAGTCTAAGGATACGGGGTAAACTTTTCAGGACTGAGATGAGGAGAAATTTCTTCACCCAGAGAGTGGTGAGCCTGTGGAATTCGCTACTACAGAAAGCAGTTGAGGCCAAAACATTGTATGTTTTCAAGAAGGAGTTAGGTATAGCTCTTGGGTTTAAAGGGATCAAAGGATATGGGGCGAAAGCGGGAACAGGTTACTGAGTTGGATGATTAGTCATGATCATAATGAATGGGCCGAATGGCCTACTCCTGCTCCTATTTTCTATGTTTCTATGTGTCTTCGGCCAATGGCTGAGGAAACAATTGTAATTGGTTTGAATGCAGCTCTGTATCTGCTTTTAGAGCTGTTTGCTTTATCTTCAACTGGGTGCTTTGTAGCATGACAAGAAATCAGGAACAATTGTTCTAAGCACTTCTGAGAGATTGTTAAAGTAAGAGCCGGTAACCAGGCAGCAGGTTCCTTCATGCAATATTCAGTCATATTTCTCATCTAGTCACATGATGGAGGGTTGCAATGGGTTACCTACTGGCCATTTTGTCTCTGGGATTTGAGTTAAAGCATAGCCCAGACTAAAGGGATGAAAGGTCTCTTCAGTCTTGCTGGCTTAATGTTACTTCCACACTCAACTACTAGATTCCTCCTGACCAGGCTCACATCTTCAACCCTCCATAATCTTAGGCCCATCTAAAACTCTGCTACCAATATCCTAACCAGCACCAAATCCTATTCACCCATCACCCCTGAGCTGTGTCCAATTCAAGTTCAAAATTCTCATCCTTGTGTTCAAATCCCTCCATGGTCTCTCCTCTCCCTATCGCTATAACCCCCTAAAATCCTCTGAGATCTCTGCATTCCTCTAATTCTCCCTCTTGTTCACCTCAATTTTCCTTGCCCCTTCACTGGCAGCTGTGCCTGCAGTTGCTGAGGCCCTAAGCTTTGGAATTTCCTCCCTAAACCTCTCTCCCTTTCTTCTTTTAAGGCACTTCTTAAAGCCTACCTCTTTGACCAAGCTTTTGGTCACCTGTCCTAATGTCACCTTATGTGTCTCGGTGACATATTTTATCTGATGACACTCCTGTGAAGTGCCTTGGGATGTTTTACTGTTAAAAACACTGTACAAGTGCAAGTTGTTGGGCTTTGAAAGGCTTCTCTCTTAACTGGCAGCTCAGAGTGTTTTATATGAAATGTGTTTGGACAGGTTTCCATCCTGTTGGAGATGCAGTTTATCTAGTTGAGTTGACATTCCCATTGCAGAAGGGGAGCAGGTGAGTCACTTTGAGCAGACAGTCCTGAGGTGTGTTTTCTAGTATGACAGCTAAAGTCAGTGTCCTAAATGTTTGTTTGTGTTTCGAGTCAGCTTGTTCCGAGGAAGAGGTCTGAGATTCCCAATTTCAATCCATTCCCCACTGGACCTGCACCCAAACAGGAGCCAGCATTCCGGCCTCTACCCACATCCCAGTGTTTGCTGAGAAAGGTCAGTGTAGAGCTGGAAGGTCAGATGGTACCCATGGCTCAATGGTACTATTATTGCCTCTGAGTCAGGATAGTTGTGCGTTTAAGCCCTTACTCCAGAGATCTATGCATATAATGCAAGCTGACATTCCAGTTCTGTGGTGTGGGGGGGTGGGGGGTGGGTGGGTGGAGGGCTTCCTTTTGGGTGTGCCATTAAACCAAGGCCCTGTCTGCTCTCCTATGGCATTATATGAAGAAGAGCAGGGGAGTTCTCCCCAGTGTCCTGGTCAATATTTATCCAAGTGTTCATGCTCCACATGAGCCTCCTTTCATCCTACTTCATCTCATCCTATTAACTTAACATTCTATTCCTTTCTCCTTCATACCCTTATTCATCTTTCCCTTCAATGTATTCATGCTTTTCGCCTCAACCACTCCATGTGGCAGCAAGTTCCACATTCCCACCAGTCTCAACAACAACTTGTCTTTATATAGCAACTTTAACACAGTAAAATGTCCCAAGATGTTTCACAGGAGCATTATAAAACAAAATCTGACACCAAGCCACATAAAGAGATATTCGGTCAGATGACCAAAAGCTTGGTCAAAGGGCTAGGTTTTAAAGGAGGGTCTTATAGGAAGAAAAAGGAGGGAATTTCAGAACTTAGGCAGTTCAAGGCATGGTCATCAATGGGCCAATTAAAATCAGGGATGTGAGGAGGCCAGAATATCTCTGAGAGTTATAGGGCTGGAGGAGATTACAGAGATAGGGAGGGGTGAGGCAATAGTGGGATTTGAAAACAAGGATGAGAATTTTAAAATTGGGACAATGCTTAACTAAAAGCCAATGTAGATCAGCGAGCACAGGAATGACAGGTGAATGGGACTTGGTGTGAGTTAGGACATGGGCAACAGAGTTTTGGACGGCATCAAGTTTATGGAGGGTAGAATGATGGGAAACCAGCCAGGAGTGCATTGGAATAGTCAAGTCCACGGGTAACAAAGATATGAATGAGGTTTTCAGCAGCAGATGAGCTGAAACAGGGGAAAAGTCAGGTACTCCTACAAAGATAGAAATAGGTAGGCTCAGTGATGTTGTGGATATATGGTGAGAGGTTCATCTCGGGGTCAAATATGACACCAAGTTTGTGAACAGTCTGGTTCATCCTTAAACAGTTGCCAAGGAGAGGGATGGAATCAGTAGCTAGGGAACGGAGTTTGTGGGGTGGGGGGGGGGGGGGGGGGGGTGCGGGAATTTCTGCTCATCCAGTACTGGATTTCAGGCAAGCAGTCTGATAATTTAGAGACAGTGGAGGGGTTGAGAGAAGTATTGGTGAGATAGAGCTGAGTGTCGTCAGCGTTTATGTGGAAACTAACATTAACCTGAATTTATTTGGGGGGGTAGTTGATGGTGAACTGCGAACTGCGTTTGCTGTCATTACCTGTCTGAAACTGACCACAATTTCAAGATGTTGAGCAAGTGCAGATTCGCATGGAAATCCTAAAGTTGCGGTATGTCAATCAGGGTCCCACACAGGCTGTGCTGTGACCGCACCCACCCAGAGCCACAATCACTGTAATCAGCAAGAATTTCAACTTTCCCCACCCCCTCATTGCAGTTTGAAACCTTATAAAAAATGATAACTTGTTCAATAAGGTGTGACTAGGTTTTCAATGGAGATGTGATTAATAATACTTGATAAACAACAGAACTGGCCCTGAAAAAAAATGACTTTCTATTTGTGGAGTGCTGTTAAATGATTCATTAATAGATATTTTAAGCTAAATTTTTTTAACAACTTTAAAAAAGAAGTTTTTTCAGAATATGTTATCTTTTATCTTCACCCCATGTTTGTGTCCCAATCTTTAATTTGCTCAATGTAAACATTTTTAAAAGTGGTTTTATTTCAGTGCTTTTAGTTTCCTGTTTTGGTGGTCTGTAAAAATCCTTTAATGCGATTGGCTGTTTGGACTTTGATGACATCACTCCAGCTCCATGCTGTGAGTTCCCTAGTTAAGAACGGTGCAGTCAGTTGCAGTATCTCTGCACAGCGATTGAGGGGAAATTCTCACCCGAGAGATGGCGAGATCTCTCAGTGAGATTTACTTCATGGTCAGCAGCAAGTGCCCTTGCTGCACAGCTCACCATAAATTCTGGGTCATTGTGCTTTCAGATAATGTCACCGATGGGCAGCATGCAGATGAGGAATAGCAGGAGGCCGAGGATAGTGGAGCGTGGCTACCCGGCCCGATCCCGACAGAGCCTGACGACGTGTCGAGTTCGGGTCAGGTCGGGTCGTTCTTCTGGGTCCGGCATTCGGGCTTGGGTCTGGTCGGGCAGGGTCGGATAGAGTGACTGCTAGGACATCAAGGCGGGAAACATGCACCTGGACTCCGCACTAGTCTGTAGTGAGCGATTCCATCCAAGGTAGAACACAACCTCTTTAATATAATCAACTTTATTCCGGTGGTCGGGTCGGGCGCGGGAAAAAATCAAAGGACTCGGGCGGGGTGGGGCCCGGGTCGGATGTGGTTCTGTCGGGCTCGGGTCAGGTTTCATTTGCAGACCTGAGCAGGGCTTTAGAGGATAGATCCTAGGGGGACACCAGAGATAATGGTGTGGGAGCAGGAAGAGCAGTCATTTCTTCTCTGAGTAAAGAGGTTTCTCCTGATTTTCTTTATCGAGTTTATTAGTGACTGTCTTATATTTATGGCCTAATTCTGGTCTCGCCTGTAAGTGGGAACATCTTCTCTACATCGACCCTATCGAATTACTTCCTAATTTTAAAGATTTCCATCAGGTTATCCTTCAGACATTTTTTTTAAAGGAAACAGCCCCAGCCTGTTCAGTCAGAAAGGACTTGCATTGATATAATGCTTTTCACAACTTCAGGGTGGAAGTGTTTTACAGTCAAGTAGGGTGGTTTTATACCAGACTGTCCGCTTTTTCAGGTGGTCTGTCCCTGGTCCGGAACCCAATTTGAACTGGACGCCTTATTGTACAGTATTTTTATTTTGAAGCACACAGCCTCGAGGGAAGCATTTAAAATCAAAATGATTGGTCCTGCCTGTGCCTGTGAACGGCCAGCCCAAGGCCAGTGTGGCATCCCTGCAAAGATCCTATTGCACCCATCCATCTGTGTGCCCTAATGACGCTCTCACGGTACGTTGCTACATCACTTGCGCCGTGATTAACGTAGACGTGGAGCCACACTTCTCTCCAGTAGCTGCCACGAGGAGAGTCACAACAGCAGTCTGGTAAAACTCACCATGTCTGTCTGTGCCTTGCTCCTATTCTCAACCTGGATCAGATTACTAGGCAGTCTCAACACTTGGGCACACAGTTCCTGATTAAAAGCATCATTTGAATTATTTTAACCTGTTTTAGCTCCTCCAAGGTTCATTATAAGCTGGAACTGTACAAACTCCCCAAAGTTTTGCTTGCTCCAAGACACTGGGTTGATTTTGTAAGGTATCCTCACTCATTTAAGCATAAGATTTGAATCAAAAGTTATCATTTTTATAAATTTATTTTAATAAAAAGAAGTGCGCAAAAGCATGTGTACATGGGGGTTGACAGGAATGACCAGTATTCTTGAGATCCATCAGTGACCACCCTAGGTACTTTTTTGAAATGTAGTCACTGTTGTAATGTAGGGAACACAGCAACCAATCTATATATAGCAAAGTCCCAGAAAGAGCATTGAGATAATGACCAGTTAGACATTAAGTGATGTTGCTTGAAGGTTAAGTTTTGGCCAGGGTATTGGGAAAACACCCTACTCTTCTTCAAATAGTGACATGGTATCTTTTACATCCACCTGAAAGGCCACAAAGGTCCTTGTTTTAATATCTCATCTGACAGTTGTAGCTGACAGTGCAGCACTCCCCCATTGCTGCACTGGGGTGCCAGCCTAGGTTATATGCTCAAGTCTCCTGAAAACACAAACATCTGACTCAGAGCCGAGATTGCTACCACTGAGCCAAGGGTGTGTGTACACCTGTGTATACTGCAAGTTCAAGGGGAAAAAGCACGAGCTGTGACTCAGTGCACTCTTGTACCGAAGCCAATGCCATTCCTGTCCTCCTCCGCAAGACTAAATAAGATGTTGGGAAGACACGAGAGTAAATAGATTCTCTCTTTTAGTCCTTCCTCATGTCTCACACTTGTATTCTAAGAGGAGTTAGTCAGAATTTCTTTTCAAAATATTTGTTCTTGGGATGTGGGCACCCAAACGGTCGGGCTGGATTTATTTACAACACCCACTCAGCTGGTAGCCTCGTGGTTATGGAATCGGTTAAGCAACCCAGAGCTCGTGAGATCAATCCTGCTATGGAAAGTATTGAAATTATATGGAATAAAACTGCTTATTGGAAGATTGGCACCGTAAAATGACCATAAAATCTTCCACATTGTGGTTAAAAAACAACATTAATGTCCATCAGGACAGAAGCTGCCAAGCTGAGTTGGTCAAACCTACACTTGGCTGCAGTCCAGGCTGTGTGATTGACTCTTAAAATCCTCAGGAAACTAGGAATGCACAATAACTGTTATCTTGTCAAAGCCAAGAAAAAATTTAAAATAAAAATGGCTATTCATTCCATCAAATGTCACAGGGCCAATGGACTATAGGATCGATCTCTGCTTATTCCAAGGGATTTTGTAGCATAAAAGCCTGGCTAGTTTCTTCCTATGTGCAGTTTTGAATGTTGAGATGGTGACTTACTCAGTCGGAATTTATAGGAAACTAGGAGGGATTGTAACAACCTTTCTCTGAACTTGGAGAAATTTAGGTGTACATGTGTGCAACTTTCTTTGAGTACCATAGGTAGGGTCCCTTCCTTGGGAATTCTTAAAATAGTGAAATATTTTCCAATTCACTTTTGTAAACTTAATAATGGAGGAAAATGCAATGGTATGAGGAGAGATTTAGTACTGCAGCTATTTCTGTATTGCACCATGGGGTGAGAGGACTTTCATTCACACCTGTACATTCCCCCCTCACTGATCCCAGCTATGTGAAAGGAAGAGGTGCCAAATATGTGATGGGCAATTCACTACATTGTAAAACAAAAACTTTAAGCATTGCCTCTATGTGTACCTTCCTCTGGCTGGTTACAGGACCTCCTAAGCGCCTGAGATGGTTTGGTGCATAGGTCAGGAAGACCACAGAGCAGTCAAAGTAAGAAGATAGGAAAGCCTGGAATAAAACGGGCCGATCAATCCATCAAGCCTGTTACTTTCAAAGGGGAAAGCTTCTCTATAATGGATTCAACCCAACCTATATTGCACCTCTGGAGGACAGTTTGACAAAGCTTCTTCTTGCCCCAAGGCTAAATCAAGCGACACTCCAGCTGCTTACGTATTATATTCTCCACTCCAGACCAACTCCCTTCATTCCCATGACCTTCTCATCAATGCCAGCAGCTCAGGGACCATTATAATCCTTGACTCCCCAACCAGCAGAAATAGTTTCTCTCTATCTACCCTTTTTGTTCCCCTTAATATCTTGAAAACCGCAATCAAATCACCCCTTAACCTTCTAATTTCCTGGGAATACAACCCTAGTTTTTGTAATATCTCCTCATAATTTAATCCTTGGAGACCAGGTTTCATCTTTGTAGATTTACACTGCACTCTCTCTAAGGCCAATATTTCCTTCCTAAGATGTGGTGCCCAGAACTGCTCACAGTGCTCCAGGTGTGGTCTAATCAGGGCTTTGTATAGCTGAAACATGACTTCTACACCCTTGTAGTCTATTCCTCTGGATATAAAGGTCAGCATTCCATTAAACCTTTTGATTATTTTCTGTACCTGTTCATGACATTTTAATGATCTATGTACCTGGACACCCAAGTCTCTGTGGACATCCACTGTTTCTAGCTTTTCACCATTTAGAAAGTATTCCAGTCTATCTGTATTAGGTCCAAAAAGGATGACCTCACATTTGCATACATTGGGTAAAACTGTTGCCAATGGATTTCAATCTATCGATATCTCTTTGTAATTTTTTGCTTCCACTTACACAGCTGACAATGCTGTCTATCTTTGTCATCAGCAAACTTGCATATGTGGCTTTCTATCCCACCATAGTTGAGGCCCCAACATAGATTCTTGCGGGACACCCACAGACTAAATTTTTGCCACAAAGGTGGGAAACAGGAGCCGGTGGGAAACTGATTAAAGTTCAGATTTTCCTGGGGTGTGCCCTTACTTGGCATGAAGACAGTTTTCTTGTCCACTTGGAAGCAGTGGGGGCAAGAACGGAGGTGGGTCAGATGAAGTGTGAGACTGATTTAGACTCCCCATGGCAGCCACCACTGAGGCTGCTGGTTGTCCTGAGGGAGAGATCTGCGGTTTGTACCAAAGCCTTCCACTGCACTAGAGGGAAGCGAGATGGCACAGGAGAACCAGAGGCCTGGCACCCAGGGCAGGGCAGACCCTCGTTTCATTGATGCTAACCTGCATCTAATGTTGGAGTCGTGAGGGAAAGGAAGGAGGTCCTCTTCCCAGAGGGTGGCAGGAGGAGGCCACCTCATCATACAGCAGGGGAACCTCTCTGTTATTCCCCCTCTACCCCTCTTCCTCTTCCGCTCTCACCTTCTGCTCCTGCTCTGATGAAATGTTTCCTTCCAGGGCCTTGCTGTCTTCAAGGTCCACACCTCTCTGCAGGACCATGTTATGGAGAGCGCAGCAAACCACCACAATGATAGAGACCACTGCAGGAGGGTTTGGAGGGTGCCACTCATCTGATTCAGACACCGGACTGCATCTTCACAAACCCAATGGCCTGCTCAATAGTTGGCCTGCTGACCAGGTGGCATTGGTTATATTGCCTCTATGGTTCTGTCAGAGGCTCCTGCAGGGGGTCAGTAGTCATCTCTTCAAGGGGTTTCCATTATTCCCTTGGATCCTTCCATGCTTTGAGGGTTGGAGTGAAGATCTGGATTGCCAGAGGATGAAGGAGTCATGGCAGCTGCCAGGAAAGTGAGTGCACACATGGAGGAAACTTCTGTTGTGGTCACAGACCAGTTGAATGTTGAGGGAGTGGATGCCCTTTCTGTTGCTGGATCTCACTGGCCAGTCACTGGGTGCCTTGGTGGCCACATGCGTGCATTCCATGATGCCCTGCACCTGGGGGAATCCAGCGATGGAGGCGAAACCCAATGCCCTCTGTCCCTGTGAGGCCACGTCCATCATCAAATCAACGTACTGTACAGCTCTGACAAAGAGGGATTCAGTGACCAGTGAGATGCAGTGGTATGCAGCCTTTTATGAGATGTCACCAAGGTCCACAGCTTGGAATGAGCCAGAAACAAAGAAGTTCAAGGCCACAGTGACTTTGACAGCTACTGGCAGGGCATGGCAATCAGTGCTGCGAGGTGCAAGGTCTTCACTGGCACTGGGTCTCACTCATCTCCAGGTAGCTCTGGCTTCGGCTGTAGATCCCGTGATGAGGGTATGACCTCCGTTGACCTCCTGTCTCTCTTTGATCTCTCAAGCCCTTCTGATGTTCAGGATTCCACCCTTCCTGTGGAGGGTTGTTGCCCCTCATTGCAACTGGGCCCAAAATCTGACAGTTGTGTCCCCTGTGCTCGCTGCAGCCTTCCTTTTAGGCAGGTGACCATCCTGTTGTGATTGGCAGCCTTGCCCCTTGCTCTTCTACCCCATGATGCCGGGGGAGGGGGGGAGGGGCGGGTGTCGACCCTGTTCGATGCCCAAGCGTTGAATGTCCACTCTCCCTGCCACCTGTGCAGTGCCACGGACACCCACTTACCAAGTGCTGAGTTCCCCTTTGCCCCACTGACCCTCTTATAAGGCCAGGGTGATGCTCTAGGGCAGCCCTGACTAGTTCCTCACATGTACCCGCCTCCCCTCAGCTGTTCAGAAAGTGACATTGTCTGAAAGCCATTTGGCCCATTAAATATTCCACCCTCCCCTTCGACAGTTCCTGAATGAGCTTTTTAACTAGTTTAACAGCTCTCAATTGGGAGGAGAGCAGGATTCCTGTCCCCCGCTTTCCCTGTCTTGGGGCTTATTGCCCATGCCAGGATCGGCACCTTGAAATTAACACGCCACCCAGTGCCAGTATTTGTGGGCCACCCAACACCCCCCGCTCAACCCCCGCACCTCTGTTCTTGCCTTTGGGGTCTGAAAATTCAGCCCCACTAGTCCCATTCTACCAATTAGAGTTCCTGTCCATTATCCCTATTCTCTGGCTCCCATCACTCAGCCAATTTCCTTACCAGGTCAGTAATTTGCCTTCAATTCATTAAACTTCAACTTCAGCTAACAGTCTATTATGTGGGACTTTATGAAATGCCTGCTGGAAGCCCATATAAATAACATCCATAAACATTCCCCCGTCCACTACTTTAATCACCTCTTCAAAAAATGCAGATTGGTCAGGCATGACCTACCCTTTACAGCTCTCTCTGATCAGCTGAAAATGTTCAAGGTGTTCAGTTACTCTATCCTTCATTCTAGACTCTAGTAATTTCCTGACAACAGATGTTAGTTCAGCTGGTCTATAATTCCCTGGTTTCCCTCTCCCATATTTTTTAAATAGCAGAGTGGCAGGAACAATTTTCCAATATAAAGAAATAGTTCTCGAATCAAGAGAACTTTGAAAGATTATCATTGGAGAATCTGTAATGTTCTCAACTACTTCCTTTAAAATCCTGGGATGGAAACTATCTGGTCCTGGGGATTTGTCCCTCTTCATTGTTATTTTGTGATGTTAATTTTGGTGAGTTCCTGTCCTGATTCAGTGTTAATTTCCTTGGGATTTCCTTGGGATGTCTGGTACACTGAACTCTTCTTCTACTGTAAATACTGATGCAAAGTAATTATTCAACATGTCCACCATTTCCTTCTTTTCTTTGACAATATCACTGTTATTAGTTTTCAAGCGGCTCACTTTTCTTCTGACCACTCTCTTTTTTCTAATAAAATTGCAAAAGTTTTTTGTGTTAATTTTGACAGTCTTTGCAAGGTTCTTTTCATACTCCCTTTTTGTAGCTCTTACTATCTGTTTTGTCACCCTTTGCTGTTCTTTGTATCTTTCCCATTCGCCAGGATCTGTGTTTTTTTTTAGCATGTGTGTATGCTTTTTCTTTTAGCTTTATGATGTCTTTCACCTCTTTAGTTGTCCGTAGCTGTTTTTTTTGGCAAGTAAAACTTGTGCCCTTTAGGAATCATATTCAATTATTTTTTGAAGACCTCCCACTATCATTAACAGATTTGCCCAGTTACAGTGGACAGTCTCTGTCTCATCATGGTGAAGTCAGCTTTACCTAAATCAAGAATCTTAGTATCTGTTTCACATTTTTCCCTTTCAAACACTCCATTGAACTCAATCACATTATGATCGCTATTGGACAAAAATTTACGCATCGTTAGACTCATTGCTCATTACTAAACACAATGTGGTCTCTTCGAATAATCTGACTCTTGCTGTGGTTTGATTCAATTAAGGGCTCCAACCGCATTACATCAGCAGGTAGTCATTCTCAGCATGTGACAATAGGAACTGATGGAATTGCAGTCAAGACCAATCCATGAGGGAACACAGACTCAAGACTTTCAACTGACTTTTTTCCCTCCTACGCCCAGGAATCTCAAGTCTCTACTGCCTCCACAGTTGAAATTAAACAAGGGATACCAAGTCTTACACATGTGCAAGGGCTTTCTGAAGGAAGTGCATGGACATGAAGCAGGCAGCATGACAGGGCAGTGTTAGAGAGTGTAACGTGACAGACAGTGTGATGTGCAATGGTCCAGAGAGTTCAGTCGGCAGTGTGACAGACAGTGCAGTGGGTAGCGTGATGGACAGTGCAATGGGCAGCGTGATGTACAGTGCAGTGGGCAGCGTGATGGTCAGTGCAGTGGGCAGCATGATGGACAGTGCAGTGGGCTGCGTGACCAACAGTTCAGTGGGCAGCGTGATGGTCAGTGCAGTGGGCAGCATGACCAACAGTTCAGTGGGCAGCGTGATGGACAGTGCAGTGGGCAGTGTGATGGACAGTGTAGTGGGCTTCTTTCTTGAGCCACTGCCATCTCTGTAGTGAATGTATTCCCACAGTGCTGTTAGGAAGAGTGTTCCAGGATTTTGACCCAGCAACAGTGAAGGCATGGTGATATCGTTCCAAGTCAGGATGGTGTGTGACTTGGATGGGAACTTGCAGGTGGTGGTGTTCACATGCATTTGCTGCCCTTGTCCTTCGAGGTGGTAGAGATCGTGGGTTTGGAAGGTGCTGTCTAAGGAGCCTTGGTGAGTTGCTGCATTGTATCTTGTATATGGTACACACTGCTGTCACTGTGCATCAGTGGTGGAGGGAGTGAATGTTGAAGGTGGTGGATGGTGTGCCAATCAACGGGCTGCTTTGTGCTGGATGGTGCCGAACCTCTTGAGTGTTGTTGGAGCTGCACCCATCCAGGCAAGTGGAGAGTGTTCCATCATGCTCCTGACTTGTGCCTTGTAGATGGTGGACAGGCTTTGGGGAGTCAGGAGGTGAGTTACTCACTGCAGGATTCCCAGCCTCTGCCCTGCTCTTGCAGCCACAGTATTTAATATGGCTACTCCAGTTAAGCTCCTGGTCAATGGTAACACCCAGGATGTTGTTGGTGGGGAATTCAGCAATAGTAATGCCATTGAATGTCAAGGGGAGATGATTAGATTCTCTTGTTTGAGATGGTCATTTCCCGGCACTTGGATACCACAAATGTTCGTGGCCACTTATCAGCACAAGCCTAAATGTTGTCTAAGTCTTGCTGCATGCAGGGATGGACTGCTTCATTATTTGAGGAGTTGCAGATAGAACTGAACACTGCAATCATTTGTTTCTATCTTACCCCTTCAATGCAGAGATGTTAGGCATTTCCAATTGCAGTGCAGGTTTCCCTTTCTCACCTTTAACCATCAAGTCACATTTTAATATAATTCCTTTTCACACCTTGACCCCATATTCCTCTGTTCCCCTTTTCACCATTTAGACATTAAGCCTCCCCTGAAATGTAGCATTGCTATCTTCTTCAACTATTCCATGTGGGAATGAGTTCCACATTCCCACCACTCTGCGTACATTTCTACAGAAATTCTTTGTTTTGAACTGATGTCCTCCTAATCTTCTTGTTTCCAGAGTAAAGCATTCCAGCCTGCTCAGTCTTCTCTCCCTGTGCTCCTGCTAGCTCACCTTATCTATCTCAAGCTGATTCTCTAAATCCCCAAGGAGGGGACACTGCTACCTCCCAGAGATGCTGCTGAGTGGCTCTGTGGTGTGCATCTTGTATCGGTTGCATCTTCCTTTGGGTTTTTTTTCTCCAGAAAAGAGAAGACCTAGAGGTGACCTGATAGAGGATTTTAAAATTATGAAGGGGTTCAATAGGGTTGACCTAGAGAAGATGTTCCCACTTGTAGGGAGAGTCAAAACCAGAGGCCATAAATATAATATAGTCACTAATGAATACAGTAGGGAATTTGGGAGAAACCTCTTTACCCAGAGAGTGGTGAGAATGTGGAACTCACTACCACAGGGAGTGATTGAGGCAAATAGCACAGATGTATTACAAGGGAAGCTTGATTGTTAGAAAAGAATAGATGGATATGTGGAAGGAGGCTTGTGTGGAGTCTAAACATGAAAGACATGAGGACAGATAAGTCCCCGGGGCCAGACGGGATATACCCAAGGATATTACAGGAAGCGAGGGAAGAGATTGCTGCGCCTTTGGCGATGATCTTTGCGTCTTCACTGTCCACTGGAGTAGTACCAGATGATTGGAGGGTGGCAAATGTTATTCCCTTGTTCAAGAAAGGGAATAGGGACAACCCTGGGAATTATAGACCAGTCATTCTTACGTCAGTAGTGGGCAAATTATTGGAGAGGATTCTGAGAGACAGGATTTATGATTATTTGGAAAAGCATAGTTTGATTAGAGACAGTCAGCATGGCTTTGTGAGGGGCAGGTCATGCCTCACAAGCCTTATTGAATTCTTTGAAGATGTGACAAAACACGTTGATGAAGGAAGAGCAGTGTATGGATGTGGTGTATATGGATTTTAGCAAGGCGTTTGATAAGGTTCCCCATGGTAGGCTCATTCAGAAAGTAAAGAGGCATGGGATACAGGGAAAGTTGGCTGTCTGGATACAGAATTGGCTGGCCCATAGAAGACAGAGGGTGGTAGTAGATGGAAAGTATTCAGCCTGGAGCTCAGTGACCAGTGGTGTTCCGCAGAGATCTGTTCTGTGACCTCTGTTCTTTGTGATTTTTATAAATGACTTGGATGAGGAAGTGGAAGGCTGGGTTAGCAAATTTGCCGATGACACGAAGGTTGCTGGAGTTGTGGATAGTGTGGAAGGCTGTTGTAGGTTGCAACGGGACATTGACAGGATGCAGAGCTGAGCTGAGAAGTGGCAGATGGAGTTCAACCTGGAAAAGTGTGAAGTGATTCATTTTGGAAGGTCGAATTTGAATGCAGAATGCTGGCTTAAAGACAGGATTCTTGGTAGTGTGGAGGAACAGAGGGATCTTGGGGTCCATGTCCATAGATCCCTCAAAGTTGCCACCCAAGTTGATAGGGTTGTTAAGAAGGCGTATGGTGTGTTGGCTTTCATTAACAGGGGGATTGAGTTTAAGAGCCGCGAGGTTATGCTGCAGCTCTATAAGGCCCTGGTTCGACCACACTTGGAATATTGTGTTCAGCTCTGGTCGCCTCATTATAGGAAGGATGTGGAAGCTTTAGAGAGGGTGCAGAGGAGATTTACCAGGATGCTGCCTGGACTGGAGGGCATGTCTTACGAAGAAAGGTTGAGGGAGCTAGGGCTTTTCTCATTGGAGTGAAGAAGGATGAGAGGTGACTTGATAGAGGGGTACAAGATGATGAGAGGCATAGATAGAATGGATAGCCAGAGACTTTTTCCCAGGGCGGAAAGGGCTATCACCAGGGGGCATAATTTTAAGGTGATTGGAGGAAGGTTTCGGGGAGATGTCAGAGGTAGGTTCTTTACACAGAGAGTGGTGGGGTGCGTGGAATGCACTGCCAGCGGTGGTAGTAGAAGCAGATACATTAGGGACATTTAAGCGACTTTTGGATAGGTGCATGGATGATAGTAGAATGAAGGGTATGTCGGTAGTTTGACCCTAGAGTAGGTTAAAGGTTCGGCACAACATCGTGGGCCGAAGGGCCTGTACTGTGCTGTACTGTTCTATGTTCTATGTTCTATTAAACGCTGGCATAGACCAGTTGGACCAAATGGCCTGCTCCTGTGCTGTAAATTTGATATAAAACAGAAGAAGCACATGAACTGGACTGGCATCTATGTGAGTGTCAGGCTCACAGCATGCACTGATCTAATCTGCCCCCAGGACCCGCCACCAGCGATGTGCCCAGTGCAAATCTGACAAAGATTACATTGGCCTGAAATGAAAAATGCACAAGCTAATGTAGTATTGATTTGCTGACTCCACTCAGACAGCAGGCTGGCTGGAGTTTCTCCTGAGCAGCCCCTTAGTCAGGTCGCAGCTGTAGAGTTTTATAGAGCACGCACACCAAACCTCTGTGTATCCTTCTGGGAGAAGATGGAAAGGAAGTGAAGCTGCAATTGTAAATTAAAATATTATAATAAAAACAAAACGAACAATCTGCATGAAGACTTTTTCAAGAATGTCGTTGTTCCATCTGAATAGGAGCTGGGAAGATTAACACTCTTTAATTTCCACAGCATTTTATGGTGAAATATTAATCCTCCAATTTTTTTTTTTAGTGAGGAGGGGGCTGAATTTCCTGGCCCTGCAGAGGTCGGGAAGGGAGGCAGACAGAGCCTGAAAATCCTGGATCCGACCGGCGTGCCGGTTTCCTGAATCCGATCCCGGTGTCGGCCATTTTTGCCGAGGTAGGTTTGGGGCTGGTAGCACTACCCACCCCACAAGGCTGGCAGTCCATTCGGCTCATTAAGAGCCTTGTTAAGGGCATTGAAAGGAGGCTGACTAGCATTTTCCAGTTACCTCCAGTTTCCTGACACAATACAGAGCAGTTTAACTGCCTGGAGACATGCACCCAACGGCTTGCCGGAGTACCAGCATTCCAGGCAGGACTACAGACTCTCCGTGCGTTCAGCCAAAGGCGATTCGGTAGAGGGAATCCCACCCACACACCCATCCCACACACGCCCACCTCCTTCCACAGTGGCGGCTTGGCTGCTTTTCCTGTTTTTTTACGATAAATTGAAAAACGTTGGTGAGGGGGTACCTCCATGTTGAAGCGCTCTCTCAGTTAATTACTTTTTATTGCAGCCTGGTGCTCCTCTCCAGCTGGAAGGTCTCTGATTGGCTCTTTGGATTCGAGAGCCCACCTGCCTCCCTTAATTGGACAGGGGGTGCCTCCATCAAAATCTCAAAGGGCATGGGAGTCTCTTGGGAAAATGAGCAGTGCCAATTACATTGCACAGTGGAATCATTCACACAGGTCTCAGTAAATCTATCAATTTCCCTTTCATCCAGTATTCCTGTGCTCGCTGACCTACAATTCAATTTGGCTTTTTAGTTGAAGACAGTTTGTTCTAACAGAACACAGACACAGAGGACACACAGACAGACAGCTGTGGTGTTTAACACCTGAAAAAAGAGCTCTCAACCATTTAAGCTGAAGGAATAGGATTTTTAGTCTGTTTAATTATTATCTCTCAAAATTCTAAAAAAAAGTCAAGCCAAAACAGAGATCTCTGATAATTTGAACTGAAGGGAGGAAAGTTAGACTGTGACAATCTTTTATCCCTCAAAAACTCTAAAGTCAGATTGATTCTATTGAAAGTGTTTGTAAGTCGTTAATTGCTTAAATTCACTGGAGAAGGAAAGCACCAATTACTGCTGAAGTTAGACTCTGGACTGTTCTACTGTGGAAGAACCTTTTTTCCACATTGGATGACTGTGAAGACTTCCAGCAACATTCTGTGAGGACTTCAAGCAACATTGGACTGTAAATTTGCAAGGTCTCTAATTTTTTCTATTTTAAATATTGTTTATATCTTCATAGTGTTTAAGAATTTAGTTTTTCTAATTAAAGAGTTAACTTGTTGATTTAAAGACACCTGGTTTGGTTAGCCTCATTTGGTGGTTAATAGATGGTACAATTTGGCTGGGTCTTTCTTTAATTTGGAAAGTTTTAAATGATATGTTATCGTATATTTTGATTGGGGGCTTTGACTGGAGCGGTCGGTCGTAGCATATTAATTGGGGGCTCACTCAAGATTTGAATCACATATTAACTGGGTTTCTCGGGATTTGAATCATATCTTAATTGGGGGCTCGCTCGCAATTGAATCATATTTAATTCAGTGGCTCGCATCTGGGATCAGAATCAGACAAATTTGGAGGGCTCGCATTTTAATCGTAGTAATTACTCGTCTCTGGGATAACATGTTTAAATTGTGGTCTTGCGTTTGGCATCAGATTAATTGCTCTTGAATCTGGGATCTTATCAATTGGAAACTTGATTTTTGGGATCTAAATCTGACACCAATTACAAAGAATTAAAAGGACCAGGTCTCTTGTATAATAAGGTACAATCTATACCATTGTTAGAGCATTAGTGGTTGTAGCAGAGTTTTTGGGAAAACAGAATGTTTCCCTGAGTGACTTGATAATTTAACTAAGAACAAATTAAAAGAATTGGCAGCAAAATGGGGGTTGGAATTGAAATCAGGTGCCAAAAAAGCAGAGATAATTGACATAATAGCCAAACATCAAATGATGATGATAATACAGATGAAGGGCAATACGAGGAACAAGGGCGGCACAGTGGCGCAGTGGTTAGCACCGCAGCCTCACAGCTCCAGCGACCCAGGTTCAATTCTGGGTACTGCCTGTGCAGAGTTTGCAAGTTCTCCCTGTGTCTGCGTGGGTTTTCGCCGGGTGCTTTGGTTTCCTCCCACAGCTAAAAAAACTTGCAGGTTGATAGGTAAATTGGCCATTATAAATTGCCCCTAGTATAGGTAGGAGAATATAGGAAAGGTGGGGATGTGGTAGGAATATGGGATTCGTGTAGGATTAGTATAAATGGGTGGTTGATGGTCGGCACAGACTCAGTGTGCCGAAGGGCCTGTTTCAGTGCTGTATCTCTAAATAAATAAGAAGGTAGTAGGTCTGAGAGTGATGCTGTGGTATTGGCTAAGGTTCAGTTAGAAACAAAAAAACTTAAGACAGAAAAAGAATGAAGAAAACTTGAATTGGAAAAAGGAAAAGCAATAGCTATAAGAAAACTTGAACTTCAGAGAAAGAGTGAAAGAGAAGAGAGGGAATTTAAATTAAAGGAGATGGAACTATTACAAAGGGGTAGTATTAAATCCAGGGAAATTTCAGGTCAGTAAAAATCTGAATTTAGCTCAGGACCCAGCGAGAAGTTGTTTATGTTTATACAGGCTCTTCCTAAGTTCGACGACAGGGATTTAGAGGCATTTTTCATATCTTTTGAAAAAATAGCCAAACAAATGAAATGGCCGAAAGAAAGCTGGACATTGCTCATACAGGACAGATTGGGAGGCAGAGCTCATGAAGCTTATGCCATGCTTCCTGAAGAGGCTTCTGCAGATTATGAGATGGCAAAAAAGGCTATTCTCTCTGCGTATGAATTAGTCCCTGAAGCTTACCGTCAGAAGTTTCGGAATTTACAGAGATTGGCTGGGCAGACATATTTAGAATATGAGAGGATGAAACAAATGAATTTTGACTGTTGGATGTGAGCATTAAAGATAGAAACCACACATGAGAACCTTCGAGAATTGATTCTCTTAGAAGAGTTTAAAAACTCCATTCCTTCAGTAGTGAGAACTCATATAGATAACCTAAAAGTTTTGAAAGCTGGGCAAGCAGCAGAGATTGCTGATGATTTTGAGCTTGTGAATAAGCCAATCTACTTTGTCTGTCACCCGCATAAACCCGAGAAGGATAGAAAGTGGGAGAGTGAAAGGAAGGCAAGTAGCCAGGGACAGGAAGGAACAGCTGGGAATGCCCCAGGATCACCTCCTCAGGTCAGAAAGGAAGGTGCTGAGTATAGAAGTGAGGTTCGCAAGCCAAAGTGTTATCATTGCAACAAAACGGATCATCTTCGCTCAGTGTGCTGGAAATTGCGAGGTAAACCCATAGGACTTGTTGGGGTACGCAAAGTTAGTGCAGAGGAAAAGACTCTGACTGAGAGTAGAGCAGACCAGGCTATAGCTTTAACAACAGCTGTGAATGTGAAACAAAAACAAGAAATGCTGGATTCACTCAGCAGGTCTGGCAGCATCTGTGGAAAGAGAAGCAGAGTTAACGTTTCGGGTCAGTGACCCTTCTTCGGAACTGACAAATATTAGAAAAGTCACAGATTATAAACAAGTGAGGTGGGGGTTGGGCAAGAGATAACAAAGGAGAAGGTGCAGATTGGACCAGGCCACATAGCTGACCAAAAGGTCACGGAGCAAAGGCAAACAATATGTTAATGGTGTGTTGAATGTGAAACCAGATACTAAAACTAAGAGAGTGTAGAGGTTGAGAATAAAATACCTGAGAGTTATAATGAATTTTTGTCAAAGGGGAGAGTAACTCCGTATCCTGTAAGTGAGGCAGGAAAACCTATCATTATACTCAGGGACACAGGAGCAACCCAAACACTCTTGCTGGGGAAAGATATGAGGTTTCTACCAGAGAGTACCTTGAACGCAAAGGTTTTAGTAAATGGAATTGGCGGGGAGTGTATTCCCATACCTTTGTATAAAGTACACCTAGAGAGTGACTTAATATCTGGGATAGTAACTGTAGCTATTGTACACAGTTTACCAGTAAAGGAAATTGATCTACCCCAGGAAATGATTTGGCTGGATCGAAAGTATCAATTTCTGCTATAGTTACAGAGGAACCAAGTGCGATTAAGGAAACGGAGCAATTACAGGAGCAAGTTCCAGGAATACTTCCTGCATGTGTAGTTACCCAAGCAATGGCTAAACAGGATCCATTGTCGGAGGTAAAAGGGGAACCACAAATCGATAATCAGGCACTTGAAACCTTATTTGGGGATTTAGATAATCCAAATGAGATGTTTAACAGATTGCAGCACAGCAAGCTGAAAGTTTTGAAAGCTCGGCAAGCAGCACAGACGGCTCTGTCAGAAGCTTAGGTGAAAGGAGTTCCGGAAAGCTATTATATGACAAATGGGGTTTTGAGGAGTAATTGGAGACTGCCTCATAGACCTGCCGATGAAGACTGGACAGTTGTTGAACAGATAGTGGTACCACCTAAATATCACCAAGGATTATAAAGATGAGCACACAACATTCCCTTTTTTAGGATATAGGGGAATTCGGAAGACCAAATCACACATAAGCAAATATTATTACTGGCCAGGTCTTCCAAAGGATGTGAGACAATTTAGCAGGACATGCCACACCTGTCAAATGGTGGGAAAACCACAACCTACCACAAAACCAGGGGATGTGGTATTAGTGTTGTTACCGTCACAGGGAGAACCAGTGAAAGCACGGTTCAGTGGCCCATTTCGAGTGATCATAAGAGTGGGGAAGGTTAATTACTTGATTGACACCCTGATCGCTGGAAGAAGAACTGGTTGTGTCACATTAATATGCTCAAGCAGTATTACTGCAGGGAGGAGGATAAACCAATACAGGTATGTCAGGTAATCGGGACTGTTCAGAAGGAAAAGGATAGTGAGGATGAGGCAGAACTAGGCCTAGGAAATTCTCAGATTGAACCTCCAACTATCCAATTATGAATACAGAAAGGCTAGGAAAATTAAACAATAGGCTTGTACACTGAGAGGCAAAATAGCGGAAGTCCTAACCAGGGTTTTCACAATGTTTCTAAAAGTTTGTAGGAATAAGCCAGGATGTACGACCTTAGCCACACATGATGCGGGTTTAGGGGGAACCATTCCTTTAAAACAACATCCTTGTCGCTTAGGTCCAGACAGACAGGCCCAAGTGGAAGCAGAGGTACAATGCATGCTGAAGGGCAGCTTAGTTGAACCTAGCCAGGGCAGCTGGAATTCACAGATTGTCTTGATGACTAAACCTGGTGGGTCGGCTCAAACTTGCATAGACTCTAGAAAAGTCACTGTGGTAAAGAAGGCAGACTCCTATTCAAATTCTCATTTAAAGGACTGTCTGGACAGAGTGAGCAACACAATGTATCTTAAAGAGACAGATGTGTTGGAAGGACACAAATTCCTTTGACCCCCAGGGTAAGAAGAAATGAGCTTCTGTTACACCGGACAGGGTTCTCCAGTGTCAAGTGATGCCACATAGGTTAAGGGGTACTCGAGAAACTTCTCAGAGAATAGTGAACCCAGTCGTGGTTAGTGCTCCAAGCAGTGCAGTTCACCTGGCTGAGGTGATGGACAATAGGGACACTTGGAAAGAAAACATGAAACAATTGGAAGACTATGCTTGTAAATTTGAAATGGATTAATTGGAACAACCTTTTGAAAATTTAAAGCCAAAATGTTCTGGTGGAACTTGTTGCTGCAGTCTAAACATTTTTTTTATAGAAATGTGTATATCTGTAAATGCATGAAATAAAAGTTAACATTTTTTCAATTTGTATTTTTTTTATCCATTGTAATGAAACGCATTTCAGAGATGGCTTTTCATTCCACTAGGGGCAGAGCTGTCATGCTCCTGCAGTATTTTTTTCCGGGAATATGCGGTTTGCCTTTAAGGCTTGCAAAGGATCAGTACTGCTTTAAGAACTAGCAAGCCGCAGGAGTTATAGGAGGGTGCATTTTTGTTGCCTTAGAAACAGCCATTTGGAGACTGCGATTCAGAGGGTGCATTCTCGTTACCATATATACAGCCACTGGGAATGAGTATTAAGCGATACATTTGTTCCCATTCAATTTTGAACTGGCTTTTTAGTTGAAGACAGTTTGTTCTAACAGAACACAGACACAGAGGACACACAGACAGACAGCTGTGGTGTTTAGCACCTGCAAAAATAGCTCCCAACCATTTAAACTGAAGGAATAGGATTTTTAGTCTGCTTAATTATTATCTCTCAAAGTTCTAAAAAAAAAAGTCAAGCCAAAACATAGATCTCTGATAATTTGAACTGAAGGAAAGGAAATTAGACTTGACAATCTATTATCCCTCAAAAACTCTAAAGTCAGATTGATTCTATTGAAAGTGTTTGCAAGTCGTTAATTGCTGAAATTCGCTAGAGAAGGAAAGCATCACCTACTGCTGGAGTTAGACTACGGACTGTCCTACTGTGGAAGAACCTCTTTTCCACATCGGACGACTGTGAGGACTTCAAGCAACACCAGACACTTGGTTTGGTTAGCATCATTCAGGGGTTAATAGATGGTACAATTTGGCTGGGTCTTTCTTTAATTTGGAAAGTTTTAAATGATATGTTAGGCGATCTGTGGAGCAACGGGATTGAATTATCTGTGTGTTTCTCCCACCACAATCAGAATCGTATATTTTGATTGGGGGCTTTGACTGGAGCGGTCGGTCGTAATAATAGTGGCTGCAGGAAAATCATTGGATGGGCTGCCCAAACATCCACTGGTGATGGACAGCGTCACCCAAGTCGAGAGTGGGATTTCGGGCTCCCATTTAAAGAGTGAACACCCCTCCTAAAGTGAGGTGCTCTTCTCTCAAATTAATTCTGTGCTGCCACTGGAAGGGACCTTCACATCAGCATAACTTGGGCAAAAAGCACCTCTCTTCTCTGATACAGCAGTGGAGCTGTTAGTGCAGCCAGTGAGGATATGCAAGCAGGTCCTGTCCCAACTCAGATGGCAAGAAGATGCTCAGAGAGACATTGCAGTGGGCTTGGAGGGACGTGACACTGTGGTAGCACTCTTGTCTCTCAGTCAGAAGGTTGTGTGTTGAAGTCTCACTCCAAAGACTTGAACACAAAACTCAGGCTGATGCTTCAGTGCAATACTGAGAAAGTGCTGCACTGTCAGAGGTGCTGTCCTTTGGATGAGATGTTAGACCAAGGCCCCATCTGCCCTCTTAGGTGGACGTAAAGGATCCCATGGCGCTATTTTGAATAGCAAGAGGGGATTTCTCCCAGGAATCCCTGTCAATATTTATCCATCAACCAACATCACAAAAACAAATCTAGTCATTATAACATTGTTGTTTATGGGATCTTGCTGTGCACAAGTTGGCTGCGATGTTTCCTTCATTACAAGAGTGACCACACTTCAAAAGTACTTCATTGGCTGTAAAGCATTTTGGAATGTCAATGCTGGAAGCACTTCAATGGCCTCCTCCTGAAGTCCCCAGCATCACAGATGCCAGTCTTCAGCCAATTCGATTCACTCTGCGTGATATCAAGAAATGACCGAAGGCACTGGATACTGCAAAAGCTATGGGCTCTGACAATATTCCGGCAATAGTACTGAAGACCTGTGCTCCAGAACTTGCTGCGCCCTTAGCCAAGCTGTTCCAGTACAGCTGCAACACTGGCATCTACCCTGCAATGTGGATAATTGCCCAGGTATGTCCTGTACACAAAAAGCAGGACAAATCCAACTCGGACAATTACCGTCCCATTAGTCTACTCTCAATCATCAGTAAAGTGATGGAAGGTGTCGTCAACAGTGCTATCAAACAGCACTTGCTTAGCAATAACCTGCTCAGTGACGCTCAGTTTGGGTTCCGCCAGGGCCACTCAGCTCCTGACCTCATCACAGCTTTGGTTCAAACATGGACAAAAGAGCTGAACTCAAGAGGTGAGGTGAGAGTGACTGCCCTTGACATCAAGGAAGCATTTGATCGAGTATGGCATCAAGGAGCCCTAGCAAAACTGGAGTCAATGGGAACCCGGGGGGAAAACTCTTCACTGGTTGGAGTCATACCTAGCACAAAGGAAGATGGTCGTGTTTGTTGGAGGTCAATCATCTCAGATTGAGGACAGGAGTTCCTCAGGGTAGTGTCCTAGGCCCAACCATCTTCAGCTGCTTCATCACTGACCTTCCTTCAATCATAAGGTCAGAAGTGGGGATATTCACTGATGATTGCACAATATTCAGTACCATTCACGACTCCTTAGATACTGAAGCAGTCCGTGTAGAAATACAGTAAGACCTGGACAATATCCAGGCTTAGGCTGATAGGTGGCAAGTAACATTTGCGCCACATGAGTGCCAGGCAATGACCATCTCTAACAAGAGAAAATCTAACCAACTCCCCTCAGCATTACAATTGCTGAATCCCCCACTGTCAACATCTTGGGAGTTACCATTGACCAGAAACAGAACTGGAGTAGCCATAAAAATACCATGGCTACTAGAGCAGGTCAGAGGCTTGGAATCCTGAGGTGAGTAACTCACCTCCTGACTCCCCAAAGCCTGTCCACCATCTACAAGGCACAAGTCAGGAGTGTGATGGAATACTCTCCACTTGCCTGGATGGGTACAGCTCCAACAACACTCAAGAAGCTCGACACCATCCAGGACAAAGCAGCCCACTTGATTGGCACCCCATCCACAAACATTCACTCACTCCACC